>NW_024423343.1:34576397-34740343 GCF_017311325.1 Ursus maritimus
AGCTGGGACCAGAGGTGGACAACTCAAGAACGCTACCTGTCGGTTTCTCTGACAAGTTCATCCTGTCACACAATGAGGGGAACGTCAAACAGAAAGAAGTTTTTCTAAATTATTTAGCTAATAAACCCAAGCAGAGCTGAGCTCCTCAAATGTGTTCTTTTACGATCTTATTGAAATTCATATTGTTTCCAGAGAGATATTGTCCAGCCATTTTAACCGCAGGGGAAATGACGAACAGGACTCATGGGGCGAAGCAGCTCGAGAATGCCAGGGGCTCTTGAGCGGCGGTGCGCGGCGTGCGGTCAGGGTAATGATCAAGTGCGGCTCTGCTTACCTGCTGGCACTTCAGCATTAGAAGGGCTATTCTGCTAATTATTCCAACTGAGGACTGCCTACTTGACTTTTTGAATTCCTTGATTTAGCATGTTTTCAGATGGAGTGTTTCCCTTCCAGTCTCTGCCTCTGTCCCGAATCAAGCAAAGAAAGAAGCCATAACCCAGAAAGGATGCAACAAGATATACTTTTTTGCCCTGAGGGTACCAAAAAATTGGCATGGATAAGTTTCTTCTTTCTTTCTTTCTCTTTCTTTCTTTCTTTCTTTCTTTCTTTCTTTCTTTTTTTCTTTCTTCTTTCTCTTTCTTTCTTTCTTTTTTATAAACACCATTATACTATATCAATCTTTTGATTCAAGATATTCCATTTTAGGAGCTGATCAGTAAAAACTGGTAAGAACTATACAAATGTAGCAGTAATATAATGTTAAATGGTAATTCTTATTATGATCTACAATTCGGAATGAATACTGAAATTGCATTACATGAGAAAAATAACAAAATGTCTGCATCTCCTTGGTCATGTTTTGTTCAGCGCTTTGGAGTTTTCATATAAAATGCAAATGAAGTCGCTTGAGGATTCTCTTCCTCTGCCCCCCCCCCCACCAAGTAAATAAAATCTTAAAAAAAAAAAAAGAAAAAGAAAGAAAAGACCTCAGAAGCTTTTTGGGGCACCTGGGCGGCTCAGTTGGTTAAGCATCTGACCCTTGATTTTGGCTCAGGTCATGATCTCAGGGTCAAGAGATTGAGCCCCAAGTCGTGCTCAGTGCTCAGTGAACAGAGTCTGTTTGAGATTTTCTCCCTCTCCCTCTGCCCCTCCCGCACTCACTTGCTCTCTCTCTCTCAAATAAATAAATCTTTAAAAATAAAATAAAATGAGATAAGATAAGATAAAATGAAATAAAATCCAAATGATTAAGAGTTCCTTTCTCCCTTCTTTGGACACCTTCTCATGTGACTTGATGGGAACAGCACACCCTATAGTCATGGGCATGACACTCCTGGCCAATATTATCCAATGACTTTCTTTCCCAGGAAATAAATACACAGCATAATGATCAAGATCCTTTTTCATTTCAGGGCACCCTTTGATATTACTGTTACACTGAAATCCTTCCTCCCCTATCGACCTGACCCTCAACATTCTCAGCATTGCTTTTCAGCATGCGTATCCCTCTGCAAGCCAGTTGGAATTTGGCCTGGAAAAAAGACATATGGGCCTGCATGAGGTTATAAAATCTGGCTTGGAAACCCACAGCTTCTTATAAAAACACTATTTTTTATAAATGTACCATTTTAAGGAAGATGGTTACTAAGCAACCTGATTTAAATTATTATGAGAAATGGGAGGAAATTCTTCCATTAGGTCTGTTTTTACTTAGGTCAAAAAGTTTGGGTTGTTTTGTTTTGTTTTGGTTTGGTTTTTTTGCCTGTGTTCGTTTTGAATCTATTTTTCCTTCTTTCTTTTTAATGCGCATATACTGTGTGCCAGTTAAACAGTGGGTATTGTGAGCCCATTAGATGAATTCTCCTACAGACCATGCCCTTAAGGAGCAGGCGGAGGGGGGAGTCCTCGAGCTCTTTGGGGCAGTAACCCCCTGAAATTGCTGAATTGTGAAGAGGGACTTTAATAGAAGTGTAGAAGCCCAAGCCAGCAAATACACGTGGGCCTTGTGAGGACCGAAGCCAGCACTTGAAGGACAGGAGAAACTTCTCTTTCCTGTTCTCAGGCTTCACATTTCTCTCTGCCCAACTGCTTCATCATTCACTCTTTGTGGATTGAATTTTTCCGATTCTTCATGGATATGATGGACAAAGTGACCCAACAGCTCTAAATGTCTTTTATTATGATGATGGTAAAACACACATAGAATATACATGGAATTGTGTTTGTTGTTTTGATGTGAATACATTTGAATAAAGATTAGAATAACTTTATAAATACACAGAGCATAAAATTATCATTTAAATCATGTTAAAGTGTACACTTCGGAGGCATTAATTACGTTCACAATGTTATGCAACCATCATCACTGTTGAAGTCTAAAACTTTGTTATTCCCTCAAATAGAAGCCCCATACCTATTAAGTAGTCACTCCCAATTCCCCTCTCCTCCAAGGTCCCTGCAACCACAGTCTCCTTTCTGTCTCTCTGGATTTATCTTTTCTGCATATTTTATATAAATGGAATCATGTGCTGAGTGGCTTCTTGTGTCTGACTTCTTTCATGTGGTATAATTTGTCAACATTCGTCCATGTTGCAGCATGTGCCAATACTTGATTCGTTTTTATGGCCGAACACAGCTCCATTGCATGGATAGACCACATTTTGTTTATCCATCCATGATGGACATTTGGGTTTTTCCACTTTGGGGCTATTATTAATTATGTCGTTATGAACACTCATGTACGAGTCTTTGTCGGAACATCCATTGTCAATGCTTTTGACTATGTACCTGGGAGTGGAATCGCTGGTTCATATTACAATTCTATGGTTAGCCTTTTGAGAAACTACTAAAATTTTTTCCACAGCTGCTGCACCATTTTACATTCTCACCAGCAATGTGTGGGGGTTCCAATTTCTCCACATCCTTGCCAACACTTGTTATTTTCTATTTTTAAAATTATGGCCAACCTAGTGGGTGTGAAGTAGTATCTCATTATGGTTTTGATTTGCATTTTCCTAATGACTAATTATGTTCAGCATCTTTTCATGTACTAGTTGGCCATTGGTATATTTTTGAGAAAATGTCTATTCAAATCCTTTGCCCAGTTTTTAACTAGGTTGTTTGTCTTTCTATTGCTGAGTTGTAAGAGTTATTCTTCTATTATGCATGCTAGACCCTTATATAATTTGCAACTATCTTCTTCCATTCTGTGAGTTGTCTTTTCATGCTATTGAAAGTGTCATTTGATTCCAAATATATATATTTTTTTCTTTAAAGATCCATTTATTTATTTGGGGGAGGGCCAGGGGAGAGGGAGAGAGAGAATCCTCAAGAAGACTCCCTGCCAAGCAGGGAGTCCAATGTGGGGCTCCATCCCAGGACCCCGAGGTCATGACCTGAGCTAAAATCAAGACTGAACAGACTGAACCACCCAGTAACCCCCCAAATATATATCTATTAATTCAAGAACCAGCAGAAACTCATTTGCTTCCGTAGGTCACAATTGCTGGCAGAGAAAATTGACTTTGCTCAACCAGAAACAAGTGTCCACCTATGACACAATCAGCTATGGCCAGGAGGATGGGATCATGTAGTACAATCAGGCTTCTGGGTCCACTTCTTTTGGTGGTGGAGACATAGATACACAAATGCTTAAAGGAGAAGGCATGGTGGCAAATAAGCATAGTTCAGTGTTGTAGCAAACGATAAGGGTTGTTCGTGCTAGAGGTAAAAAAAAGGTGCTGTAGGACTTTAAGGGAGGGACACATAATTTCCAACTGAGGGGGTCAAGAGAAAGCTTTCTGGAGGAGGCACGTAACCAGCATGGCTGGATAGAGAAGACTTGTTCATATTGGGATGGAAAGAAGGCATCATGGCAGGCAGGAAGCATAGAAGGATTCAAAGTCCAAGTGGAGAGACACAGATTTGCTGGAGACTCAGATTTAAGACATGATGTTATTGAACCCATGAGAGTTACTGATATTGCAAAAAGAAAACAGAAATGAGAAATAAAGCAAGGACAGATGAGGCAAGTCTCGGTGAGTTGTGGAAAGATGATGATGACAATGAAAGATGGGTTCATGGAGAAGGCCTACTTGATCAAGTTCAACTTTGGCTATGGGGTCTTTTCTGTTACTTTTAGTTCAGTTTGTCTTTCTGGCTCCAGGAACTCCTCCAAAACCTCCCAAACTCCATTTGGTTTCTTCTCTTGGAAACCGCTGAATTCCTTTCTCTAAGATTCACCTGGTATATCACCTCATATTACTAATGCAGCTCTTGCTTTCTATTGCAACTCATTCTTCCACATTGATTCTTTCATTCTTGGCTCCCCAGCTAGTAGACTATGGCCTCTTAGAGGGTCCAATGACATTTTTATCCTTGACATAGTATGCCACACGGAATTAGCGCTCAATAATATTTGTCAATTTGGTGTGAATACAAAATTCTAGTAAAGATTGGAAGAACTTTATAAGCTACTCACGGGCATGCTTCTTTAAGCTTTTTTGTTCTGTGCCATTAATTTTTTCTCTATACTTCTTGCATGAAATAGATCTTGTGTTAGCATAGATGGGGACATGTTATCTATGGCATAATTTTTTCAATAAGCCCGCTCATTCATTACCATTAATGATTTCTCCCCTAAGATTATGAAGAGGCTGGAAAGATATGACAATGAGTGTCAATGCTTTTTCAAAAAGAAAACAACATTTTCAATCTAAAAGATCATTAGTGATACAATGATAAAAGTAAAACTGGAAACTTGAGATAATGTATCATTGCTGCTCTGAGAGGTCTAAGATAACAAATTGGAAAATTTGTCTAAAATAATTGCAGGAGAAAGATTGTTATTACCTGCTTTTGTGAGCGAAACAAAGGAAATTACTATTCTTCTTGAGGTAGATATAATTCGTGTGCATCTGGAAATTAATGATATTACAAGATATAATTGCAAAATGTCTTAATTTTGCCACGTAATTATCTTCTTTCAGCAATATAGTATATTAGCATGGTAAAAATTTAATCTATAGAGTTCGAAACAGATAAAAGACTTAAGATTTTTTCCCCTTATGAGAAGGTGAACAATCAAAGGGAGCAAAACACATGCAAAAGATGCTCTTGTGACAAAGCCAAAAGCTTAAGAAAACAGAAATCGATACTAAAATGCCCCCAAATATGACTGTTTTGCTTCAGCATTTATCTCTTGTAGCTATTTGCCATTTATATGGTCATTTAAGTTCTGCTGCTAGACTCCCCTGGAGAAACGATGAGAGAGGCAAAAGATGGGAAATAAGGACAGAAAGCATTATGCCCAAGTTCACATCTCACCTGCCGTGGTGACCGCTGACTTTAAATCCTTTCAAGAATTGCGAGATATTCTGGGTATACATTTCCTCTATTTTGGGGTGAATGCTAGATAGCCGTTGATATGGCACCACCCGAGTTGTAAGTGTTGGGGAAACTCATAAATTTCCAAGACAACATGATTGCAAATGGGCATTTGAAGGTTGAGAGATAGTTACTAGAAAGAGCACTGGGAAAGGAGTCAAAAGCTCTATGTGCTACTTTTGACTTACGTTATTAAATAATCAAAGGGAATGGAAAATTCGGTGAACTTCACTGTCTCAGGTTCCTCCCCTTTGAATGAGAGGGCTGTGTTACATAAGGGCGGCAAATAAATTTTATCCCAGCTGCCAACCTTTTGATTTGTAATAGCTTCCTGAAGTATTGTGTTGAGAAGGATTCTGAGGCTGTTTACAGGCTCCGAGGAAAAGACTTGTGCGTAATTAACAACGTTCGCTGTTAGCACAGCGCCGAGGAGTGGTCGCAGGCGTGCTCTCTACGTGTCATTTCTGAAACGCTAGGCTTTAGGGGTGTGTCTGAGAAGGCTTATCTCTGACTCACAAGTCTGCAGTTTACAGGGCTTCTATGTGTCTCTGCTTCGTGACCTCGGGGTCCCCTCGGCATCTTCTTCTCTGCTGATGAGGCTGAGATGTTGGCCGCTGCTGTTCGCTGGAAGCCTGCAGTTCTCGCACCTCATGGGAACATATGCTCCAGGGTGTTTTTAATGTAATCCTTCTGCTTGCCTTGTTTTAGTAATTTAGTTCAACAAATTTTCTATGTGCCAGGCAGTCTGCTAAAAGGCTGTGGTTGCCCTACAGCTGTTTGGGGATCCATTCTCCACAAACCGGCAGCCCCAAAGAGCTGTAATATTGGTTCTAGTGCTGGGAGGTGAAGGGCTCCTTATGTTTGATAACAAGGAATAGAGAGAGGCTCTCAAGGTCATTCCCAGAAGGGGGCAGGGATTAAAAGACACGCAATAAGCAACCTCGCAGGGCTAAAGGCGGAAACTGAAAGAGAGTAGGCCTTCTCAGAGTCTAGAATTTGAAGGCCAACAAAGTACTCAGATCCCCTTCCCTATTGTTCCCAGCCCTTTTCCTTGCCCCAGATCCATGGTGGATGAACATGCCTGCCCAGGAGGTCACTCTGACCTCTCTCCTGAGATGGGGTTGGTCAGCACCGATTTCAGATGTAGAGAGCTACTCAGAACCCCCACTCCACACAGGCTTCTACTCTCCAGGATGGACAGGACATCATTTCCTCTGTTCTGAGGCTGTCCTGGAAAGGTCCCCTTGTCCTTGTTCAAGGGGAGATGGTTGCTTGCATCGCTGACACCCTGGACTTGACACCACTCTGGCACTCACCCCTCTCTTCACAGACATGGAGGTCGCTAGGGCTTCAGGTCTTGGGAAACCTGTCCCTTACTCTTGACCTGGTTCTTGCTGTCCATTTGGTGTGCCTGAATCATGCTCACCGGCCAGTGGGAAGGAGAGTGTGGGACTCGGGAGGCTGTGGCCACTGGGCAAGCGTGAGCGGTGGCAGTGGAACTACGAAGGACAGGACAGGTTTTGGAGGCAATTTTAAGAACCACCTCGGTTGCAATGACTGACAATGTATGCAGAGTAGGGGGTGGTGGGTTGCAGGGAGGGTGTCATGCCATGGCTAGGAGTCAAGAGTGGCTGAGGGACTGAGATGACATTGTTGGGAACTGAGAAAGTGAGCAGGACAGGAGAGCAGAAATGAGGGTAGCTGAGAGTGCAGCTGGACATGACAAAGCTTGATTTGCTGACTTTTTATACCAAATACATCCATAGCTTATATTTTAGTTGAACTGTATTTGTTTTTAAGATTTTATTTATTTGAGAGAGAGAGAGAGACATCATGAGTGGGAGGGACAGAGGGAGAGAGAGAGAGAGAGAGAGAATCTTAAGCAGACTCCACACTGAGTGTGGAGCCTGATGTGGGGTTCAATCCCAGGACCCTTAGACCATGACCTGAACCAAAACCAAGAGTTGGACGCCTAACAGACTAAGCCACCCAGGCGCCCCCTGTATTCAAAAAGAAAAAGACAACAACTTTCATGTGAAAGTCAATTGTTGGGACATCAAAACATGCTCACCCATCAAAACACCACCAGAAAACAGTTTCCCAGGCTAACACACAAAAAGCCTGCGTGTGATCACAGAGATGGAAGAGAGCTTGGAGACCATTGAGTAGTGCACGCCAAGGCAGAAAGCGCGGGCTCTGAAGTCAGACCACATGTGCTAACCGATGGAGTATGTAATCCCACCAGGCCTCATTCTCCTTGTATAGTAGCGAGAACAATACCAACCTCGCAGGCTTGTCATGAGGATTAAATGAGATGCTCCTGGGAAACGTGTAAAAGCTGGGTTGCTTCTTGCTCTCATCACCACATCGTGTTATGTCAAGGAAACCTGGGTCTGGCATTGAAAAGTGATTGCAGCTTTGCTGGGTGACCCCAAGGACTCAGGAGTTTGATGCATTAGTGTTTCTGCAACCCCGGAAGCCCGAGTTGAGCCCTAATTATACATCTGCCTGCTGTTTTCTCCCCATCATATAAAAAAATAGCATAGGGGCTGGAAAATGAGGAATGATCCCCCGGAGGAATTATTACTTAGTCCAATGTCTTCTTTTTTACATATACAGAAACTGGGGCACAGAGAGGTGAAATGACTAGACCTATGGCCCCAAGCTGGGTTGTGGCAGAATGGGAACTAGAAACCAGGTAGTTGATGGTCGAGATGGCTTCCTACTGTGTCAACTTGCTTGTCACAGAATAAGTCAGGGGACAGTGGGGACAACTTCCCCACTACTCGCAGATAGATGACTGTGAGAACACTGTTGGAGCTCAAACTGGGAGTGCCAGAGGACAGCCATGTTGATCCAGGGACAAAGGAATGGGGCTTTGGGTTCAGTTTTTAGAGGGTGTGGAGCTGGGGCTCTCCTGGGCAGAGGGAATGTGGAGGGTCTGGTGACACTGGCAGGTAGGAGGAGCAGAGAGCAGTGGTGGCGGGAGCTATTCAAGAAGGGGCAGTGTGTCCGTGGTGTGTTGTGTGGAAGAGCTTGGATCAGGCTAGGGAAGAGTCCCACAGAGTGTTTGATGGCAGAGATGAAAGAGCAGTGTGGGATGGCTGATACTGTCATCTCTGTGAACAGGTGGTTCCTAAGCAGGATTTTTGTATGTAGGGAAGAGCAGTAGGGTTTACTGTGAAAAAGAACCTCACACGTCAGCTCATCCAAATCATGGGGCACAGAAGGGAGGAGGGATCACATATTTAGTGAACATTTACTATGCAACAGACGTGCTAAGCCCTGGACACACACTCAAATCCTCCCTCATCTGTGGAGATATGTTCCTAGACCCCCAGTGGATGCTTGAAACCAGTGATAATACCAAACCCTATATGTAGTATGTTTTTTCCTATGCATACATACCTATGGTAAAGTTTCATTTATAAATTAGGCATAAGAAGAGATCAACCACAATAAAACTAGCATGCTTGTTTTCTTCCTTCTTCACCATTTCACAGATAGAAAAATGTGTTCTTACTCCACATCTTAGCCACCTCAGCATACAAGTTCTTTCTCTTCCCTTGTTAAGTTGAGAACTGTCATCTTTTCTCTTAAAGGAAGTTCTTTATGGCTTCTCCTTGGCACGTCTGAATTGCCAACATTACTCCTCTTGTGCTTTGCGGTCATTATGAAGTAAAATAAGGGTTACTTGAACACAAGCACAGCAATACCAGGATGGTTGGTCTGATAACCAAGATGGCCACTAAGTGACTAATGAGCAGGTAGTGTAGATGGTGTGGATGTGCTGGACAAAGGGATGACTCACATCCCCAGCGGGATGGTGTGAGATTTCATCGCACTACTTAGAATGGCGTGAAATTTAAAACATGAATTGTTTGCTTCTGGAATTTTCCATGTAATATTTTCAGACCATGGTTGACCACGGGTAACTGAAACTACAGAAAGTGGAATCGTGGACAAGGGGTACTACTGTACTCACTCTGTCCTCACAAGCTGATGGAAGAGATGGCATCACTGAGACCCGGAAGAATCCAGTGGCCACATCCACAAAGACAGTGAGTAGCAGAACCAAGAACTGAGCCCAGACATAACTTTGACTGAAACCCCAACTCCTTCTGCTGCCCCATGCAGGCTTATAGATAACTAAGCCCCTTCTAATTTGACCTCATTTTGAAAATCTGAGTTCTTTCGTCGAATTTTCTGCCTCGGAAAGTTGAATATATTTGCCTTGCTTCTTCGTTATATTCTGTGTCATAGAATCACAAGTCCTAGAGGGCAGTGAGTGAGGCTCAAAGGGGGTATAACACAAGCATTTCTACAGCTGCCTAACATTTGAGAGTCTCCCCTTGGAGAAAAGCCACATGTTTTTGGGAGATAGGGTGGTAGGGTGTGGTTTGAAAAATACTTGAAATTTCACCCTTCCACTTTCTCTTCAGGATCAGGTGCCCTCACAAGTGAGGCCAGCTGTCCTGACTCTTCACTTCCTCCCTCCCCACAAAAAGCTCCCAGTTCTCATTCATTCAGTTAACAAATACCTATTATGCCCTTATGAGAGACGATGATAAATATCTCAAGCCCTTAAAATGTGCATTTCTTTTGAGTCATTATTTCTTTTCTATGAAATTTTATTAGGAAACAGTCTGGAACTTGGTTATAAGGACGCTTGATTGCAACGTCAAAGATTAAAATACCTAATGGAAAAAAACCACAATAAAATAGAATCCTATACAATATATAATATTATTAAGTGAAAATGGCATACCGCCCATAACAGTATATGAATATTACATAAAACAATATACATATATTTTTTGGAAGTTAATAGACTGTTTTTTAGAGCAGTTTTAGGTTCACAGCAGAATTGAGCTGAAAGTACAGAATGTCCACAACATATCCCCTGCCCCCACATACATACAGACTCCCCCACTCTCAGCATCTTGAACTACAATCTAGGAACCTACACTGACACATCATTATCGCCCAAAGTCCCTAGTGCACAGTACGGTTCACTCTTGGTATTGTACATTCTATGGGTCTTGACAAATATATACTGACATGTATCTACCATTGTAAAACAATATATTTTTAAAATAGGAAAACATACTTTAAAGTATTAATATTTGTGTTTGGATAACAGAATTGCAGAAGAATGTTGTCTCTCTGTATTTTTTTCTCTAGGTATACATTACTTTATAATAAAACAATAATTTTCAAGAGCTTCCGCTTAAGCAGTGGAACTGAGAGCTAATGGGGAAGTCTTGCCCTGATGATTACTGGTAGGTGTCAAAAGAAAGTGAATCCAGCTAAAAAAGGTAGATAGAAGAATGAAACTTGATATTTTGAGGTAAAAAGACAAATTAAAAAATATTAGCAATCTATAGCACAAAAAGTGGTTGATAACTGGTATCTAAAAACTAAGGGGAAATGCCATTAGCCCTATAGAAAAGTATAGCTAATACTCTTATCTATCTTAAATAAAACAAAAAAGAAATGTAAATGGCCTTTAAACCTAGGGGAAAAAAGCTCAACCTCGCTAATACAAAAGATATAAATTAAAAGTATGCTGCAATACCATTTCTCACCTATCATATTGGCAATAATCTGAAAAAACTTGACAAGATATTCTGTGATGATTCTGTGGATGTCCAGGAAAGTATTTACTCTTTGAACCAGTGGTCCCACTTCTAAGAAGCTATTCCAAAAATGCACTAGCAAATAACATATGCATAAGGTTATTTGTTGAAACACTCTATTAGACAAAAGAGAAAATAACCCAAATGTCCAAAGGTAAGGAATTATTTGAAAAAAAATAGTACATACAATGAGTAGTATGAAGTTCTAAAAAGTCTTAAGGGAGTTCTCTGCATAGAGTGATAAAGTGGTCCCCAGAATATAGTGTTAGTAAGAAAAAAATTTTAAAAAGTAAAACTTAGAGCAGTGTGTTTATCATGCAATCTTTTATGTAAAAAATACACATATAATCATATATACTTATATAATTAGGAACTAATATGCACACATGCACACATATACATAATTGCTCACATTAAAAATAAAACACAGAATAATAAACCAAACACAGATGAAAATGATTACTTATGTGGTAAAGAAGGAAATAAGGATAGGGAACAGGAGGGGAAGCTAGACTTCTCTGAATAAATCCTGTTTTCTAGTTTTGATATTGGAACAATGCAAATGTTTACATAATTATAAAACAAAATTAAATCAAAATGATAAAAAGAATTCTGAAGTATAAAAAGAAGAACCCAACTATATCTCTGGTTGGTGGCATAATTACATAGAGAAGAATTATTTAAAGAGATTTAAAACATAGCATTTTGGTGGCATATGGCATACATGTATATCATAGTTATGTCCTATGGTCAAAAATACTAAAAAGTAATGATCTTATTCTTAAAACATTATTACTATATTATTATGGTTGTCTTGAAACATATACACATGGAAACACACACACATATAACTTGGCTGTTTCTTTTTTAAAAGCTACTCATAAACAAGTCCCATACAATTTGACAGGTGAATTTCATCAAATATTCAAGGAACAGATAATTCAAATTTTATATAAGCTTTTTCAAAGAAAAGAAAATTGGGGAATGTTCTCTCTTCTTGTGGTAGACAGAATAAAGCCCTCCACCAAAGATATCCATGTCCTAACCCCTGGAACCTGTGAATATTTGCCTGATGTGGCAAAAGAACTGTGCAGATGTGATTAAATCAAAGATTAAGCGAGATTATCCCAGATTATACAGGTCCAGTGTAAATCCAATGTAATTACGAGTGTACTTAGAGGTAAAAGAGGAAGGTAGAAAAACCAGAGTGAAAGAAGTGACAACAGAACAGAGGTCAGAGTGTTGCGATGGCTGGAAGGAGACCATGAGTCAAGGGATGCAGGTAACCTCTAGAAGACGGAAAAGGCAATAAAACTGATTCTCTCCTAGAGCCTGTGCAGTGAGCATGGGCATACTGACACCTTAATCTTGCCCAAGTGAAACTCATTTTAGACTTGTGATCTCTCGAACTGTAGGATAATAAATTCGTGTTGTTTCAAGTCACTGAGTTTATAGTAAATTATTACAACAGCAAAAGGAAACTAACACACTCCCTGTATCTTTTAAAAGAATAGCATAATCTTGATTACCAAAATCCAAGACAGTATGAGAAAGAAAGTATATAGGCTGATCTCATTCCTGAATAAACATTCTAAACAAAACATTGGCAAAACAAATTGAGCCGGTATTAAAAACATAAAACATCATTATCAAGCTGAGTTTATCCTAGGCACATGAGGACATTTTATCATTAGAAAAGTTATTAAAGTAATTCACCACCATAACAAATTGAAGAAAAGCTACAAGATAATCTTGATAGGTGAAAAAATGCATTCAATAAAATGTAAAACACATTTATGATTAAAAACTAAAAACTGTTGGGCCGTGATGAAGTAATTAGGACCAGATTAGCTCTTTTGTTGCAAACAACTATAAACCTAGGTGAAATATATTAATTACTGTTTTCAGATGTTGGATAAAAGTAATATATGACCACAGTCCTTGAGAGAAGAGAATGAAATGAAATGACCCTGTGATCACCGGCTGTCCACCTGGAGGTACTTTGCAGACTGTGGTGGAGGAAGAGCAAGCTCGCACAGCCCAGCAGCCTTGCTGAATAAAGGAGGTAGACATTGGAACTCAGAGCTCTCGAGGTGGCTAGAATTCACAGGGCACTGTGCAAAAAAAGAGGGCGCTAAACAGAAAAAGAAGCCTAGACTGAAGATTCTCTGGGTCTTTGACCAAATACTGAGCTGTGCATATGCAGAGTGATACTCCACAGGCTGGGCAACAAAGATGACCAGGGAAGAAGGAAATACTAGTGGACCAATTAATGAGCCAAACAACGAGCAGAGCTCACAAAGATTGGGAGGCAATTGATATCCAACCAGCCAGAATGGTGAGACCTCACTGAACCCACAGGGCATTTGGTAGAGTTCCTAGAAAGAGGTTCAACTGGCCCTGGCTATACCAGACCCATTCTAACACAGCTTAAAGATAAGCTTTAAAAATATGAAGCAGGGGGCACCTGGGAGGCTCTGTCCCAGTTAAGTGTCTGCCTTCAGTTCAGGTCATGATCCCGAGGTCCTGGGATCAAGACCTGCATCGGGTTCCCTGTTCAATGGAGAGCCTGCTTCTCCCTCTGCCTCTCCCCCTGCTTGTGCTCTCTAACCCTCTCTCACACAAATAAATAAATAAAATTCTTTCAAAAAATTTAAAAAAATAAAAATATGAAGCAGATTCATAAGTAACTAAATGCCTGCCTTTTCCAACCCAACACCTTAAAAAAAGACAAATTCTTGCCTTCAACAATATAACGTTCACAATGTCTAATATCTAATCTACTGGAGGTGTGCAAAAGTAAGAAAATGGTACCCTTAACCAGAAAGAAAATCAATCAATAGAAACAGATTCAGAAATTATAGGGATGATGAAAGTCATAGAAAAAGACTTTACAAATAGGTTCAAGGATTTGAAGGACAACATACACATATTAAAGAAATAAATAGGGAATTTCAATAGAGAAAGGGAAACTATAAAAAAGGAGTTGATGGTCATTATGAAACTAATAAATACAATGTCTAAAATAAATTATTGATTGAATATTATTATCAATAGATTAGACACTGCTGAAATAGTGAATTCGATGACAGGCAGTAGAATCTATTCAAACTGAAGCCTAGAAAGTAAAAAGAAAAAAAGGTTTACCATATGGGAAAACATATGGGACAACATTAGGAGAAAAAAAGAAAAAGAGATAAATTGGGGTATGAAAAAAATGTGAAGAAAAATTAGAAAAATATTTTTAACTGAATGATAATAAAAACACAACATACAAAAGTCTGTGGCTTACAGCAATGCTTAAAGGGAAATTTATAGTTCATGCTTTTATTTGAAAAAGATAAATTATTAAAAATAATGATCTAAGTTACCAAACTTAGAAAGCTAAACTAAATAGCAAAAGCAAATTAAAGTCAAAATAATCAGAAGGACGAATTAGTAAATATAAAGGCAGAAATAAATACAATAAAAAGCTGACAAATAATAGGGAAAAATCAATGAAATAAAAAGTTGTTTCCTTGAAAGGTTAATAAAATTGATAAACCCCTAACTAAACTGGGGAAAAAAAACAACAACAACCAAACAACAAATCACCAATACCAAAAGTAAAAGAACAACATTGCAGATTGTATAACATTAAAATAACATTAAGAGGATATTATGAAAAATTTTATCCAATACATTTGACAACTTACACAAAATGTAAAAATTCCTTAAAAGAAAAAAAAATCACCAAAATGCGTACAAGAAGAAATAGAAAATTTGAGCAGCCCTATACATATCCATTAGATTTAATTTGTAATTAAAAACATATTCACAACTTTGACTTAAATTAATGAATTGAAAACAAATGCACACTAGATCCAGATTGCTTCACTGTTGGATTTTTAAAATTTATGTTTTTGTAATATAGAGAGAAGGAAACACTTTCCAACTCACTTTATGAGGTCAGCATAACCCTGAAAACAAAACCAATAAAAGACATTAACAGAAGAAACAATATCTCTTATGAACATTAGTGCAAATATCCCTATCAAAATACTGGCAAACTTAATCCCACAATATATAAAGAGGATGATACTTAATGATGGAATTGGGTTTATGCCAGGAATGCATGGTTGGTTTAACATTCTAATTAATTAATGTAAATCATTAAATTATTATAATATGATCACGTTAATAAATGCAGAGAAAATATTTGAAAACAATTCAACATCCATTCCTGATGAAAACCCTTAGAAAAGGAGGATTGGAAGACAACTTCCTCACTTATAGGAAGACACCTACAAAGAACCTACAGCTAGTATCATCCTTAGTGGTGAAAAGTTGAATACATTTCTTCTAAAATGGGGAACAAGGAAAGGACAGTCAATATCATTACTTCTATTCAACATTATACTTCAGTTCCTAGTCACTTCCATAAAACAAAACAGATAAAAAAAGAAAAAGAATATGGATTTGAAAGTAAGTAGTAAAACTGTTTTAATTAAACTTAATTTTGTATGTAGAAAATGCTAAGAGTCTACAAAAAAATTATTAGACCTGATAAGTGACTTTAGCAAGTTTGACATATTCATTACTTATTGCTGCACAATATTATCTCAAAACTAACATCTTTAAACAACAAACATCTATTATCTCATGGTCTCATTGGCCAAAAGCAGGCACAGGTTGGGTGAGGGAGGATCCGCTTGCAATCTCACTCGTAGGGTTGTTGGCTGGATTCAGTTCCTCAAGAACTGTGAAAGCTTCCATTTTTGTGCTGGTAGTGTTCAGAGGCTCCCACAGTTCCTTACCATACAATCCTCTCCATTGAATATACCCAGCCCAGCAGCTGACTTCCATCAGAGCAAGAGAGCAAAATAAAGCAAGCTAGAATTAGCAAGACAAAAGTCAGTCGTTTGTAACCTAACCCCATCCCTTTTGTCATATCGTTTTTTTTTTTTTTAAGATTTTATTTATTTGTCAGAGAGAGAGAGAGAAGGCACACAAGCAGGGGGAGCAGCAGGCAGAGGGAGAAGCAGGCTCCCCACCGAGGAAGGAGCCCAATGCAGGATTCAATCCCAGGACTCTGGGATCATGACCTGATCCGAGGGCAGATGTTTAACCAACTGAGTCACCCAGGCATCCCCCCTTTTGTCATATTCTATTTGTTAGAAAAAAGATACTAGGTCTGTCCCAGATACAGGGTAAGAGGATTATACAAGGATATGAATACTGGAAGAGAGAATCATCAGTGGGGGTTATAAGAAGCTGTCTACTATCTGCAAGTCACTATATAAAACACAATCGTATTTCTATATACTAGCAACAAACAACCGGAAAATGAAATTTTAAAAACATCATTTATTATATCATTAAAAATACAAAATACCTAGGGACAAATTTTATGAAATACATTTAAGACTTCTGCAATGAAAACTACAATTACTGAGATAAATGAAAGAAAACCTAAACAGATGGAGAAGTATACTATGTTCAGGCATCGGAAATCTCAACATTATTATGATGTTACTTTCTACCAAATTGATCTATAGATTCAAAGCAGTGCCAATCAACATTTCTGCAAGATTTCTGTAGAAATTGCAGACTCTAAAATTTATATGGAAATGCAAAAGACCTAGGATAGCCAAAACAATCTTGACAAAGAAGAACAAAAGTAGAAGACTTAAGCTATTTGATTTCAGTACTTACTGTAAGTTGAAGTAATTAAGACAGTGTGGTATTTCTGAAAAGATGAACGAATAGATTAATGGAGCCAAATGGAGGGTCCAGAAATAGACCTATGCTTATATGACTTTTTGACTTTGACCAACGTGCCAAAACACCTTAACACCTTTAACATAAAAGCTAAAACTTTAAAGCTGCTGGAAGAATACATAGGAGAATATATGTACAACTTGGAAATAAGGAAAGATTTAGAACCTCTGGAAATCACTGACAATTAAAAAAAAAGGATCGATAAAATGGAGTAATGGAAGCATTTTACATTTCAAAAGACATTGTTAAAAAATCAGTAAGCTACATGCTGGGATAAAATATTTGCAATACATGTATCTTACAAAGAACTTGTATCTATGATCTATAGATAACTACAATTCCCACGAGTCAATAATAAAAACACACAGAACCCAAATCTGAACAGGCATTTCACAAGGTGGTTACACGTGGGCATGAAACAAATGAAAAGTGCTCAACATCATAAATGACCAGGGCAATTCAAATTAGAACTACAAGGAGATAGACAAGTCTAAAATACCTAATACGTAAATAATTAGTTTTCAAACAATATCTGGTCTCGGCAATAATGTGGAAAATGGAAACCCATCTACTGAAAGTACAGCCCCTTTGGAAAACGATCTGGCAGGATGTGGTATACCTCAAGATAGCACACCCTTTGGTCCAGCTATTCCGCTCTTAGGCACATATCTTTGAGGGGGAAAAAAAAAAGCATGGGTGCACAGAAACCATGCCCAGAAATGTTCATAAGAACAAGGTTTGTAATGGAAAAACATTCTGGAAACATTTAGGTGTTCATTGGTATTAAAATGGATAATTCTGTATGTTCACACTATAATGTAATAACCAGCAATAATTTGTATCCTAGCTCTGTAATTTGGTAGCTGTGTGACTTTAGACAAGTTACTTAACTTCTCTGTGTCACAGTTTTGTCATTTGCTAGGTATGGATAATTGCAGTATCCAACTCACTGGGTTGTTACAAGGATTAACAATGAGTTCCTTATTTGTAAAGTACTTAGAATAATGCCTGTCAGAGTATCTGTATCTGTTAAATAAATACAAATGATAAATATCAAATGCCAGAGAATGGTCACTGATGGGAGGAGAGAGAGCTGCAACTATATTTTGAATATCTTATTTCTTTTTTTTTTTTTTAAAGATCTTATTTATTTATTTGACAGAGATAGAGACAGCCAGCGAGAGAGGGAACACAAGCAGGGGGAGTGGGAGAGGAAGAAGCAGGCTCATAGCGGAGGAGCCTGATGTGGGGCTCGATCCCATAACACCGGGATCACGCCCTGAGCCGAAGGCAGACGCTTAACCGCTGTGCCACCCAGGCGCCCCTGAATATCTTATTTCTTAACCTGGATGGTGGACACACAGATATTTTTATATTATTTCTTGATGGGTCAAAAATATTTCAAAATTTAACAGGGGGCACCCAAACTATTTCAAATAGATTGTCAAGCTTGTAGCGAGAAAGACAAGTTATAATTAGAGACTGATATTGTGATATATTTCAGATATCTGGAAGGAGAATCTTCCTTAACTGTGCAAGTCTAACTAGTGCACCTTCAATTTTGATGACATTGTCTAGAAGCACCCCTAAACCTAGGGGACAAAGGCACTGGCCTTGGAATCAGAAAACCTAAATTTTCTTCACATTTCTGCTGTTGATTCATTTTGAGTCTCTGGGCTGGTCTGTCTCCAGGGACATCCTCATGCTTCGTTTTATTTCTCTTTGGAATGGATGTGTTGTCTTCCACCTCTTGCAAATGGCAAGAATGGAACCATCTTTCCTTATCTTCAGCACAGGAGGGAGGGTTGGAATTCCCGTCCCTCCCCGGCCCCACTGCCTTTCACTAACGAGCAAAGAAGTTTATTTTATTTTAATGAAGTCTGTGAAAAATGGTTCATGCTTGAAAGCAGCCTTTTCCCTTTATTTACGACAGCTTCGGCTTCTGAGTGGAAGCTAAAATGTAGGAAAATGCTACGTGGTTTTCAGAATGTACATATGAGCATATGTGCTGTGCTTTCACAAATTTCTTTGTTAGAGAATCTATTGTGCAGACAAGCGAGAGCAGTCTGGACCCTCAGAAGGGGAGATTCTCCAGGAAAGTTGTCTTCTAATTTCCCCATTGTTTGCTTTCAACTGTTCACGCTAGGGGAAACAGTGACAACAGCATGACGGTGACAACCGGTGCCCGTGGTGTATACGCACCATTGTGTTTTTGAGAAAGCAGGTGTGATTGTTGCCTCCCTGCTGTGCCCCGCTTCAGACTCCCAGACTATCGTTTATTTAAAAATAAAACAACAAGAAACAAAATAACTGCTTGCCCTTTCCCATGTCAATGGGAATTAGATCCTGGTAACCAGGAGATCTGGCCTTTTAGGTCTAGTTCTTTGAAAAATAAAAACGAGTCCCTGCCCAGCTGGTATGCTAATGGCATCTACTCATGCTTTTCTCCTTGTTGTAAGGGGAGAAAATATTTGGCTTGCAAGGTCCTGGCTCATCCCTTCCTCTGGTTCCTCGCAGTCAGCATGGCGGGCCCCAGATGTGTCTCTGGTTGACTGACAGTCTTCGGTTTCCATCTAAAAAGAGGTTCAATAAAGCTCAGAGCTTATTTTGTCAAGCATGGGTGCATTTTCCTTTTAAGCCCTCATACACTTGAAGGGAAATTTAATCCTCGCATTTCTGATTGTTTACACTAAAGAGTTGTGTTGTGAGAGCGATTTGATGTCCGGGAGACTGTTTGAACATTTTAATAAAGCTTTGTGAGAAACATTTTCTCTCAAAACAGAAAGCCAGATTTTGCCATGTATAAATAAACATGAATCGCCAGCGAGCTCAGAGCTTCTAACCTGGAGCTTCTGAACGAAGCCTACACTTAACCAATCCATCGATTTTTCATCTTGGTTTGTTTCCCAGTGCGTATAACGGCCCCTACACGGACGCCATTTCTCCTCGTGCCGATGATGAGCACAGCTCTCCGGCAAGGAAGACACAGCACCACACGGGCAGTTTTCAGCATTTATTCATTCTTCAGACATTTCTTGAGCACCCACAAGTGACCACTGGACACTGATACCAGCATGAGGAAGACTCAGTTTTGTGTTTAAGGAGCCCATGATCTGGTTCAGAAAACAGACTCGTAAACCAATCACAGTGGACCCTTGAACAACACGGGAGTTAGGGGCGCCGACCCCCCACAGCCTGCCCTGAGTCTTCATGCTCTTGCACCTTCAACACGCAGATGCAAGTGCCAACGCATCCTTTCTCTGATCTCCTTTCAGCACAGCTGAGACAGGCAGTATTTTCAGAAGGAATTTCATTTGGAAAAGCACCACCACAGAAAACACAAAAGGAGAATGAAAGGGAAAACAGCAAAGAAAATATAGAAACTTGTAAAACAATTATGCTTACAAAATAGAGATTTTGTGTCCTATGACAGCCAACGTTCCTGCCAGACCCACAAACTGTTTCTTAAGCTCTTTGCTCTCCCATTCTCTTCCTTACACCTTGAGATCCCAAGCTCACAGGTGCGGCAAAAACAGTGGACAGTCGATACTGCAGATGGGCCACCCCTGCGGTATGCGCAGGCTTCGGGCTCTCTGGGGAGTCAACGTCTTTGAAGACACAGTCTCCCCCAGAGACACTCTCTGGGTCCCCATGGGGATCCTGGCACAATTATATACCCTCAGCGGAGTGAATCGGGTTATGTTGTCTTTCCCCCATAGCTGAGAACACAAGAGCCAATGTTTCAGACGTGTCTCTTGCAGACCTTGCCCTCCATCCTCCCTATTCCCACCCAAATTCAGATTCAGACCTTTGCTACCTTTTGTTCAAAGTTTTGCATTGGTCTAATCTGCAAACGCTGTGGCAATTTCTCTTTTAAAAAGTTTAGCTCCAACCTGATAATCTTTCTCCCTCTACCAGACTGAGAATCTTTCAACCTGGTGGTCAGTGCCAGCCCACCCCCCAGCCACAGATCCTTCACGCACAGCCTGCGCTTCCGTCAGACCACAGTAACTACACATACCATTTCCTAAACATGCCGCTGTCTGTGTTCACATGGATACTTCCACGGGGCATCCCCTGTTTCTTCAGTTGAATGGGTTGAAAATCCCAGCTATCCTTGTAAATCCATCCTAGAACCATTGACTAGGTGAATGCTTCATCTTTTTTCTTTTTTTTTTTGCACTTATTTTACTGATCTTGTATTAGAGTTTCTAAAATACATATCTCACTCCCACTTACCTTACACCCCTCCCCAGACTAAATTATAAGTAATTGAAGACAGGACAAAAATGCCTTACAGATCAGGTGGAGATCAAAAAAAGAGACCACGTCAACTGCAAGCATGGGCATTGGCACGCGGTAAGCACTCCACAAATGTCATCAGGGTCTGGAGAACTGATTCTAGACTCAGAACTAGAGATGAACCCTGACTCCACCCCGACTAGCTTGTTGACCTTGAGAATCACTTAATCTCACAGGGCCTCAGTTGTCTAATCTGCAAAAGGGGGTTACTTACCACCATTGTGAGAATAAATTAGAGGATTGATTAAATTCAATCATAGATATAAAAATATCTGGGCCAGCACCTGGCACTTAGCGATTTCATAATAAGCGTATGCTATCATTATGGAGCCTAGAATGGTGCTTTATATACAAAAGCCCTTAGGGAAGATTTGGGTTGGAAGTTTGTGCCTCAGATGCAAATACTTCCCATAATACATGAATCCAGATTCTGGTCAGGGGTCCCAACTCTCCCTGACACCCCGGCTCTCTCCATGGGGGAGGGCATCTCTTCTTCCCAACCTGCTCTCTAGGACTCTGCCCTGGACGGATGCCTGCCCCGCTCCCTGCCACCGGTGCGCTCCCTGGATGGCAGCGGGTCCGCTGTAGATCATGGTACCAAGCTGTCCTCCTCCGATGTGCTCTCTATGGTTTTCTGGGGAGGATGAGGTGGGAACGCTTTCAATTTTTCTGACTTATTTGAGTTTCTACCATCTGGAAGACGGTACAAAGGAGCAACACTGGGGAACTTTGCATGTGAGGTTTTTTGTGCATGTGCCTACTTTAAGTTGATGAGATTTAAATGGAAGATTGGATAATATTGCTAATACTAATAAAGAAAAGAAAAGGAAGGCTGGTTCTATTGTCAGTCTGAGAGGATCCCTGCAACTCATTGCAACCAGGAGGACTCCAGAAACTGCCCTATCCAGTTGCTTTGCAGGCGGGTCCTGATTTCTAGCCCTGGAACACCAGACGTACATTTCCTGTGGATATTAACCAGCCATCCAATTGACAGTCTCAGTTTCCATGTCTGTTCTGTGGTGAGAGCACGCAATGCATTGCAGGAAGCCGATCGATTATTTGCAAGTGGGATACACGATACCATCTCTAGTCCTCCAACCACAGCTGAAATCCAATTCCATCAGCTGGCTTGGATTTGGAGGGGAAATGAAAGTCACATTTTGGAAAAGTGGGATTGATTCAACATGTTACAACTGATGCTTATGCAAAAAAAAGAAAAAAAAAACAAAACCAAAAACAACCACCAAAAAACGTAGTTGTGGAGACATCCCCAGATGATCTATTCCTGATTATCAATCCCAAGGAATCCCAGCTGTGTCCATGAATTAGTAATTTTTTGGTAAATTTTTAGTAAAGTTTGATGATTCTCATAGACTCTCAGTTTTCTTATCTATTAAAAGAGAAAATGATGTACCGCATGGTGTTGTTTCAAAGATTAATTTGGATAATAGACGCAGAGGCGAATTACCATGAAACTAATGAAGATTAAGTTCCTCATTTGCATGGACCCTTTTCAAGACCTTGGACCTAACTTCTATTTGTAATTTGCATCCTTTTTCTCAAAGAGGGTGCAAATCCTATAAGCTTTAAAGTCCTGGGTCTGCTCCTAGGTGGATGTATGGGGTAGGCACTCAGATGTCAAGAAGCAGGTGACGAGATCAGCAGGATAGAGGAGAAACAGAGGTGTCTGGGACTTGTAGCTTTTATTGTATACTAAGCGTCGGAGCGCCTCGGCTAATAGCTAAGGCTTGAAAAGGATCTGGGAAATTATCCTCCAAAAACATGAATTGATCACGGCTTAAACTCTCACCTCATTTAGTGGGAACTGTGTCATGACTGAAAAAATGCTCCTAAGGAACTTGACCTCTCATGGGCAAATTGCAAGCACAGTGACCAGTGGGGGAGAGACGCTGGGGCAGATGCCTCTCAGATCACATCAGGCTAGCCGCCTGCAGGGCCAGCTGCAGCTCGGCTTCTACAGAGCCTTTGTGAGAGCTGGGACAGTCCCAGCCTGGCGTGTAGTAAGGGACGGGCGTAGTACCTTTCAACAGCCAGCCTCTGCGCCAACAGTTTTTTCAGGCAGACGCACAGAGAACCGTTTTCAACCCCCGCCCTCTTCCTTCTTCCTCCTCTTTCCTTCCCCCTCCCCTTATCCTTCTTATCCTCCTGCTTTTCTTCTTCTCCTTTCTCTCTTCCATTTTATGAATCATGATACAAATTTCAATCCAAGATAAAAATGTACTTTATTTCACCCTTTTGGCTGTGATTAAGTTCTGTCCACAGCAAGGACATTGCCGTTTCCATGGGAACCCATACACTCTAAAGCCAAGGAGGATGGCCGTGTAGAAAAGTAGAAAGAAGGCAGAGAGGTTTGCTACAGTTGCTTTGCACCCACTATGGAAGAAACAGAACTGTGGAATCCAGGGGTTGCAGAGGAATTTACCAGTCACTAAGTCATATGCTCACCTCCAGGAGAGCCATTAAACGATTCCGGAGATAAGCAAATGTCCTTTATTGAAAGAGGGCCAGGACGGATTCCATAATCGCCTTTGAAAAGCATTCAGCTGTTATTTTTTAAGGGTAATTATTCGGCAGACGATTTGAGCAATGCCTGGGAGCCCGAGCCGATCCCTGCCAGAACCCAGGAGAGACAGCTGCTGGTGTGAACGAGCTTTTCAGCTTTGCCGGGGCAGAGACCCGGCCTTGTTCACCTTCTTTTCCTTCCAAAGCCACGCTGCTCCACCTTGGCTGTGTTTAATCCCACCAAGCACTCTATCAAAGCGCCAGGACCTACCAAAATAAGAGCACAAATCTCTCCCTTTTGACAGTTTTCTCTAAAGAGGAACTCATTATTCCAGCCTTCCTATAATTACCATCGACAACATTTCTACTGGTTTTAAGCAGGTAGAAATGCTCTAGGGGTAGTGTTGGGAGTGAACGTTAATGCCAAAGCTCTAGCAGAAAAGCAACCGATAACGATTCTCTGGTACCTGACGGTGGGTGTGGGAGCCAAGGAAGAGCTGTGCGAGAGGGGTGGTCGCGGAGCCCATGGTCAGGAGGCAGTTAGGGTAATCAGTCACACGATTCAGGGAAATGAAAAGGGAAAAACATTCTGCCCTTCAACTATGCAGAGGGCCTCCTCCTCACAGCTGTTGGGCCGTGAGCACAGGATACTAAGAGGAAAGTTATTTGTCAGGAAGGGTTCTGGCCTGGTCAGTAGCATTTTCCCAACATTGAAGCCACAGCTCACAATAGACTTTCGAGCCCTGGTTCTCCCCGGTCAAGGCGGTACCCAACAGCGCCAAGGAGCTGACCACTTTCGGAGACTCAGGTGGGTTGCCTTGACTTAGGTGTTGTCTTGGGCAAGGGAGACGCCCTGAGCTTCAATTTTCTTATTAAAAATGGGGTGATCATATCTACATCAAATTTGAGATAAGCTGAGAAAAACTTGATAAGCCATTCAGTGTGGTGCCTGACATGGCCAACGAAAACTGCTTACTAAATAGTGGATATTTTTATTATGCTCTCATTCTACCCTCTTAATGAAGGCCCCCCGAGGAAGCTGGCTCAACCTCCTTGCCGGTAGCTTCTGTTGCTTAAACTGGGGATGGGACCTCTCACACATACACGCCCCTCCAACTTCCTACTGCGCAGGGCCAACAGGATGTCAGCAAAGCCTGCGGCACGTGTGACTTGGGCCAGAGGGAAGGAAGGTGGTGGCCTGCTTTACCCCCTCCCCATGTCGCCCCATGATGCAGAGACTGCTTCCTGCTGCCTTGCATCCCTTGGTCAAGGGCAGAAGACAGCCGGCAGCTGGCATGGAAACAAACTGGGACAGGCATTGTCCCCGAGACCTCCTCCCTTTTCTTGCTGCTTGAGTGCTTCCAGAGCAGAAACGCCAGCCCTGAAAGTGCTGAGACCCTCAGCCAATGCCAGCTGCCCTCCGGGTCTGCACTACTTGTGCCGAGAAAAAGAACGCACTGTTGGTCGGGTTTCCTTGCAGTGGAAACATTTCTAACATATGCTTGCCACCAGACCAGTCGTCCACATGGGTGTGGGGTTGCCAGCCACTGCCCTGCCTCGCCCTCCCCTGTGGCTGCAGCCTCAGCCTCTCCGCCCCCTGAGCTGCACACCGTCACATCCTCCGAACTCTCCCCTGCCCTCAATCTCTCCCCAAATCGTAATCTGTACTTCCTCCAGACAGATTAAAGATTTTATTTATTTATTAGAGAGAGAGAGAGAGAGAGAGAGCACGCATAAGCTGGGGGGAGGGGCAGAGGGAGAGGGAGAAGCAGCCTACCCCCTGAGCTGGGAGCCCGACAAGGGCTCCATCCCAGGATCCTGGGATCATGACCTGAGCTGAAGGTAGACACTTAACTGACTGAGCCACCCAGGAGCCCTTTCCAGACGGATTTTTAAAACAGAATACCATCTGTGCCTCTGCAGCTGAGTACCTTCAGTCCTTCTCCACTATCCATGGTCCAAAGCCCAGACTCCTCAGTGTGCATATTAAGCACCCTCGGTCTCTCCAGCTTCATCCTTCCCAAGCCCCTCCCTGCACCGCAGCCACACAGAACCTACTTACAGCTTCCCTCGGGCCCGTCCAGCTGCTTGCCTATGCCTGATGGCTCCACAGCCCATTCCCTTCCTTCTGTCCCATCCTCTGGTGGGGAGAGCCCGCCCCCCCACGCACACACTCATCTTTCAAAGCTTCATCCAAAGCAACTTGTCTAAAGAGGCTTCCGTGACCTCCTCAGGTCCTGCTCTGTGCAGGACCCACCGCCCTCCCCACGCTCAGTCTGTGCTCCTCACATGGCTACCGATAGTTCCTTCCGGTTTGTTGCAGCATCTGCTTATTGATCTGCCTCCCACTATCCTGGGCGCTCCCAGGGCTGTGAAGCAAGTCTTACTCAGCTTTGCGACATCCTGCGCTGATGGCATTTCCTGGTCCTAGCAAGACCTGACGAGGGGCCTTTGTTGAATGAGTCATCAACTGATGAAAAGCCCCCAAGCCCAAATCAAGTCCATACGATGAGTTGTGGCCATCCCCGGGGGCCACTCCTGTGAGGATGCTGGTGGCCCCCTCCTCAGACAGATCACAGGTACACGGGGAACCCACTGCCCAACAGGGCCGGGGCTGAGCTCCCATCTTCAGGGGCCCTACCGGGAGTCCTGACACTCAGCGCACAGAGCAACAATGGGGGAGAGACACAAGAATGTGCCCCCCACGGCTGCCCTGAGACCAGCTGGGGCCCAGGCCAATATTTTTTCTGGGACATTTGTCTAGATAAGTCATTTGATTATGAAAATATATCACAAAA
The DNA here is from genome assembly GCF_017311325.1 of Ursus maritimus. Classification (NCBI taxonomy): domain Eukaryota; kingdom Metazoa; phylum Chordata; class Mammalia; order Carnivora; family Ursidae; genus Ursus; species Ursus maritimus. The sequence continues at coordinate 34,602,805 of NW_024423343.1, forward strand.
CTCACGGGTCCATGTGAGGTATAGTAATTTAGTGATGAGGATTTTGACTAATGGATAAAGAAGAAGCACTTACATCTTTCTTTATAGTCCAATAAATGCATGAAGAATCTTCATAATGTCCAGACGCCATCTTTTCCTGCTCAAGTCCAGGAACCATCTCCTCGTGTTCTTAACTGCCAAATGTGCAGATCCTGGTGAATTTTTTGTCTTTCACCACAGGTAGAGATAGTAATACCATTATTCTCACGAGGATACAGCTCTTTAGGGCCAGTTTGTATTGAAACAATATAGATTTTCGGGCTCTGCAGTTCCCTGACACCCACTGTTTAATGTCGGTCCAGAATTGCTTCTGACACTGCCTCACGCAGGCTGCCCCCATGAAGACTTGCTTCGTTAGCGCTCTCAAAGGTGGTTTCTGTGCCTCACTGATGATGACCAAACATGCGAGTTTTACCTGGAGTATGCAGAAAAAAATGTGAACAGTAATTTATTTTCTGGTCATATACAGTTTTCTTTTTGGAATTTTATAGCATATGCATAATATATTTCTCTTAGGCTACATCACTGAATTTCTAGAACGTGTCTCTTTTGATGTTGATATTGCCCTGTACACCATCACCAGAGAGTCAGAGAGGCAACAAGTCTATGGCTGAGTGAGAAGAGCAGTCCTCTTCCTTCAAGGAATGCTGGTCCCTCACTAAGACCTGCCCTGAAGATCGAGACATCATCATGCCCAGTGGAGGAAGAAGAGCGTATCACTCAGAAGGGCCCGTTGGGCTATGGAGCAGCAGCCTCATAAAGCCCTTGGAGCATAAAACAGGCACCCTTGGGGGCCTGTCCAACAGGTGGCATGGAGCCCACGGAAGGGGTAGGGGGACTGTCCTGGGTGCCCACAGCAGAGGGGGGCATAGAATCAAGGACAACGGAGCCACCTCTCCCCCTATGAGGGTGCTACAGAGCGGTGGCAGCATGGTCAGCGCATAGAAAGGCGAGAGCCAACTGGGCCCCACAAATGTAGCTCGAGCCCAAGAGGGGGCTGTGGACCATCCAGAGTTCAGAGCCCTAACTTTGTTCTGTGCCCAGCGTCAATGGGAATCACCCCAAATCAGCAGTCAGTAACGTACTGGTGGCCCAGGCTTGTGTGATCCCATGAAAGAAATACCTTACAGTTCAGTGGCTGTGATCTCCTGGCCAGGTGGCCCTCCCAGAACCTTTTTGGCCACAGACTGGGACAATTGCAGAGAGAAGACACACAAAACTTTTCAAGGCATCTGGTTGATGCCCCACACCAGATCGGGGATAGAAGTTTGGTGAACTCCCTACTATGGAACAATGGAGATGGCTTCACGGTCTCTGCTCAGATGGCACTGCCCATTCAGCTGGTGTCTTGCATCAGAGGCAGGTATCCTCTGAGGAAGGTTTGCTGAAGTGCATGGTCCTCTGAGGGTTGGAGTGGAGCCGACCATTTGCCCAGGTCAGAGGTCATACTGGCCAGTGGCGGGGAAGCCCTGACAGTCCTAATGGAGAATGAGATGAGGCCCTGTTCCTTTCATGGAAATGCAGTCAGAGCTTCTGCGCATAAATTTCTAGAGTCAGATCTAGAAAAGATAGAGGAGGACAAGCTGAGCTCTTCTGTACCTTCCATTAGGGAGAACAACAGGCTTAAAAGAAACTAGATCCTGTACTCAGGGGCAATAGTATTAAAGCATAACGGGTTGAATGGAAACTCCCAAAGGATGCCCAGTAAACCTCATCACAAAGGCCCTATAATTATCAAAGGGAGACCATGATTTCCTTCAAGGAGCTTTGAATTCTGGTTTCTCTACCACGTCATACTGAAAGTCAGTGAGCAATAAATTAAGAATTCCCAGCATGTAGAGAGATGCGAGAGTTACACGTAGAAAATCGGTGAGGCAGCAGGCAGGTGAGGTAAGGACGCCACACCGAGTCGGCCCTCCTGAGAGGGCAGCTTGCCCTTCACCCATGGGGGGAGCGATGACGGTGGATGAGACCTGTGGGAACCTGCCCTGTCTCTGTGGGAATTGTCCCAGTCTGCTGGGCTAAGCTTGCTCGAACCGCTCACACCTGTTTCAGCAGTGTGATTCCTGACGTTTCTTCGCGTACCTGCAGACACAGGATTTGCCTTCCAGATAACATTCCAGCAATCCATTGAAATCATTTAGGTGAAGTGCTAAATGACAGCCGAGACCCGGTAGTGTTCGGGAGCCCGTCTGGGTCTACCACTGGAATACGCTAACCCCTTGCTAAGCAGGACTCCATCCCTAAGCGCACTGCGCTGCCCGAGCTGGGGCGTGGGCAGTAGCTCCTAGAACACAGAGGAACTCGTGCAAAAGCAAACAAAAATCGGCGCTAAGTATCTTTTTTAACCCGAAAAAAAAAAAAAGCAGCAAAACTCTTGATTTGTTGATAGTTAAAACTTTCTCCAGGAAGGTATCTTTGTCTTGAATCTTCAATTTCTCAGGAAATATTGGTATAAAAACCTACCTATTGAGAGGGAGTTTACCAAAAGAGATTTATTCTTGAAAGTCGATATTCTTTTTTTTTAAGATTGTATTTATTTATTTGAGAGAGAGAGAGAGAGAGAGCACGCACACGCCTGCATGTGCAGGCAAGGGGAGGGGCAGGGGGGAAGAGGGAGGGAGAGAGCGAATCCCAAGCAGACTCTGTGCTGAGCCCAGCGCAGGGCTCCATCTCACCACCCTGAGATCAAGAGTCAGACGCTTAACCGATTGAGCCACCCAGGCACCCCAAGTCTATATTCTTTTTAAAGTTTGAAACTTGCCTCTATTGACTTGAAATATAATGTGTTTTAAACCTGCTTTGGCTTTTTTGTTCTTTTTGAAAGACTCAGCAAATTGCACATGTAATGTCACCAACTGGCTTTTTCTGATACTTATCGCAGGTGGGGGATAGAGGTATCGCTCTGCCATCCACGTGCAGTATGAGAAGTGTGAGACAAATGCACTTTCCCCTTGACGTACTGACTTAATCATCCAACAGAACTGTCTACAAACTCTATGAGAGTTGAACGGAAGGAGCATAAAATAAAAATTTGAAGATTCAAAAAATTCTTGTGTAGAAATACAAGGTGGAATTACCTTAAAACTATGGCTAATAACAGTTATTATTGATTATGACTGGTTCACTGCTAACACATACAATGCCTGTGTAAGATTTAGGGAAATGTTCCCTTCCTCTAGTTTGGAGGTGTTTTCAGACTGGTGCAAAGCCCCACTGGCTGCTTCGCCTGGCACACCCATCAGTGCACAATCAACACAACTGTACATGGCGATCCTGATCCTGACAACTCAATGATTTCTCTGTGCAACGAGCCCCAGCCCAGCTTCAGCTCTCTTTCTTTCTGAGTATTGCTGCTTGCAGCCCTCACTGTGAATACAGGGATTGCATTTTATTGTCCCTTGTATCCCTCGAGCCTGACACGGAGTAGGCACTCAACAGACAGTTGTTGGTTGAATGAGTAAATTAAAAAATGATCAATGCAATAACGAAAAAAGTTGCAAGTGAAGAGCTATGGAAAAACACAGGTGTCAAAAACATTGTGTGTCGTATCTACATATTAGAAAACCTTTTTATTCTTGGTATCACTTACCCCACGCAACAATACACTGCTAAATGCTGAAATGGTTAAACTCAGAAAAGAGTATAAAGTGACCCTGAAATAGCGGCAGAGAGTTAAGTGTTAATTTCTAAGGGTTGGGAGTACAGAAGTCCAGAAATCAAGGAGCTCAGGACAAGAAGTCTGCTTTGCTGATTTTCTTTTTTCATCTCATGAGTGGTTAGTATTACGCTTTGAAAGAGCGTGATTTAGGCTTGGTAGCAATCAGTTGCAGAACACCATTATGCTAACATTTCTAGAGGAAAAAAAAGTTTTAGGAACTTGCTCTTTAGAATTTCTCAAAAGTCAGTTGGAGCCTACACATGGAATTCAAAGCAAGTCTAGTTGGTATGCATCTTTTCCTTCCTTTTCTAATTTTATCGCCCAAAATTGAGTATCCTGAGATGTTAACAGCAGAAGGAACTGGGGGTAGACACTGACAAATAGGCCGTGACCGGGCGCTGGTGGATGGATACATCAGATGGCCTCCAGACTGGCATTTCTTGTTTGTATGACGCCCTCGAATGAGTGGCCTGTCGCTTTGCGTAGAACGGGAGGTTGCGTTGTGGTGAAAAAGCAAACGCCGTCCCTTGCGGCGCCTGGGGTCCAGCACCGGTGCTTCCTAGGGGAGCCTGGCCTGGGAGGCCCGCCTGGGAGGGCAGCACGCGGTTCGGGGGCAGCCTCACAGAATCCCCTCCTGCACAGGACGTGGTGATGGGGCCCGAACGCGGGAAAGTGCTGGTAAAGGCTCACAGCCGTTCAAGCCAAAACAGGCAGTGCCTTTCACAGACCAACCATCCCCGAACTTTCTGAAACTCAAGATTCGCCTGCGTTCAACTCACGGATCAACAGGCCCTCGATGTGTTGAAATAATGACTTTACAACAGCAACCGTGAAATATCCAGGGGTGTTTGTTTGTTTAAAGCAGCTTATTTCCCCTCACAAGGCAGAAGGTGCACGTCTATTCGCTTTAAACTGGATACATGTTAAACCAGGCTACAGAAAGAATGAACTATCATTAACAAGATTTAGCCAAGAGCTTCCCAGATAGAAAAACTGACGTGCGCCGCGATCTGTTTCGCAGGAACGAGGCTGAATCAAACATCTGCTGGGCTTTCCTCCCCTCCCTCTCCCCTCCCCGATGCTTAATGACATCTGAAGTGCTTCAGCTTTGCACATTCCTCCACTAATTAAATTCCTGCAAAGCTGTCTCATGAATCAGGTGCTTTGTGCAGCACGAACACAGACCCTGCCTTTGTGTCGCCAGGGCCCGCCTAAGCGCAGGTAGCCCGCGCCTCTTCTGCACCGTTTTCAAAAGGGTTCTAAGAGTTCTATTTTCCCCAGAGATCTTCCTTTGTTTTTTTATTACTGTTCTGTCAAAACTAAATTGACACAAATAGAGAAATGAGAAGTTGCACAGATGAAGATTGTGCAAGTACTAATTTTTGAGGGGACGGGGATATTTCAGTAACCCAGGTGGAAGTAGAGGGAAAAGGAACTGCTGCCGAAGCGAAGTCCTGCTGCTTCAAGTCCCTCCTTCCTTCCTTCCTTCCTTCCTTCCTTCCTTCCTTCCTTCCTTCCTTCCTTCCTTCCTTCCTTCCAACAAGCAAATATGAGTTGAGTGCCCCCTATACGTTCCTCACAGTAATGGGCCTGAAGGGAAGAACAGACCAGGCCCCTACTCTCTTGGCGCTTGCATTCGCCATCTCAGGCCTTAGGACCCTTAGACCAAAACCAGAATGAGCAGTGGGAATCCTCCCATGATCCAGAGATGATAAGGTCATTGAGGCAAGGGACTATAGAAAGAAGTTTCCAGTTGATGGATACCTCGGGGCAGGAATCCTGAGCACTGGATCCACCGTAGTCAAGTGATTATTAAGTGCATACTGTGTACTGTAGAAATAATGCTGAAAGCTGCCTCATATTAAATGCCTGTTACACACAAGGCTCCGTGCTGAGCACAACACAAAACAGTGCTGGGGACGCTGCCTACAGGGCTAGACTTCAGACAAGGGGGTCTGTCCCAGCATTCAGGGCACTCTCTGCAGTGGGGACTGGAGAGAAGGGAGTCAAAGCAAGTTCCAGATCAGGTGAAAAGAAGCAGGAATGGAACCATTAAAAAAATTTTTTTTTACCATGAAGTCATTTTAATTAGGGAAAATTAGGTGAACAAAGACACAAAGGCATAACGAGCAGCAACTGTTCCAACCTTCCTGTACTTTCCTCAGACACTTTCTCTTCCAGGCTCACACTGTCCTCCTGCACAGAGGAAAGGGACACCGTCAGCCCACCCAGAGCAGAAGGTCCTGAGCACAGAGCTCTACTGGCCCCTGCTCTGTCTCCTTCTTTCCCTCCTGTTACGGCACAGGTGCTTTCTCAACCTCACTGAGACCAAAGATCCAGCCTGTGTTCTGGTGCCAGGAAGTAAAGGGCAAGCCTCTGGTCTGGCTGCACGTTTCTGACAAAAGGACTAGCTGTATTAGTAGAAGTCACTAGCCTGAAAAAGAATAACTGCTCTACTCCCTAACCTCATCTCTTATAACTTCAACCAAGCAGAACTACCTATAATCCCTTTGTGTTCCATGTGCCTTCATGCTGCTGTGGCATTCCCGAAGTTTTTCTCTCTGCCTAGGAAACCCTCTGCCTTTTCTCTACTTGACTGACTCCTATGAATTCTTCAAAACTTAGCTCAATGGGCACAATATAGGTTAGGAGTAAGGAAACTCAAAATAATAATAGCTGAGATACGTGGGTTTGTATTTTTTATATAAAAAGGAATCCAGAAGTAGGTAGTCCAGAGCTCTATGATGGGCACCATGATAGTTAGGGACTGAGATTCTTTATATTGTTCTGCTCTACCATCCTTAGTCCTTGGATCCTATCCATAAGTTCACCTAATGGTACAAAATGGCTGCTGGAGCTCCGGCTATTACATCTGCATGCCAGATGGAAATTAAAAAAAAAAAAAAAAAGGAGGAAAAGCAAAAGGGACAAGTTCCAGCTGTCTGTCCTCCCTTTTAAGAAGTCTTCCTGACAAATAGATCAGAATGTCTATTTATATCTCACTGGTCAGAATTTAGTCACATGATCATTAGGGAGACTGAAAAACAGAATTTCTCAGCTTGGCATATTGCCACACTGAATAAAAACTGGCACTAGATTAATGAGGAAGGGAGTGGATATTGGGTAGCCAACTAGCAGTCTTTGCTTAAATATCACCTTCTCTTGTAAGCCTTCCCGAGTCACCTCCTGCTTTGAGGTGATCTTCCTCTGTGTTCCTATTGCACCCGGGGGTCAGACAGGGGACCTCTGCAGTAATGCGTATTACATCACATTGTCATCACCTGGTTTGCTTGTTTTTCCCCTCCAATGACTGTGAGCTCTGACGATAGGCACGTCTTCATCACACATGAATTTCCTAGCACAGGGCCTGGGAAATTAGTCCCTAAATAATTGATTACATGGTGGCATATTTCTGAGCATCTCCTGGGCCTGGGTTTTCCACTCTTGTCTCCCTTTTTTGGAACATTGGTATTGTCACAGAGAAAACACTAGAAATATCTGGAAGGTTATTCCAAAGTGCTGCAAGCTACCACCATGACTGGTGGCAGTTTCAGAGCAAGGAGCACATGCTTTTGAAACCAAACTTAAAATAGTATTGAGATGCTGATTTCAATTTCCCCTCAAATAGGTCATTTATTTGCTATCTGTTACTAGGGAACCACACAGAGTGTGGTGGGTGGCAAGGACATTCTAACCAGGCTGCTATAATTGAAAAGGCCCAGAACATGAATTTGAACCAATCTCCTTTTAAATTACACTTTTTTTTTTTACAAATGCAAATAATTTGGGGGTGGGGGGAATGAGCTGGCTGCTAAGAACAAGATGGAAACATGGTCACGCAGCTCAACTGAAGTCACATTTTAATTATACGTATGAGTCTGGCTCTGTCTTTTTGTGGGAAGAGGAAATAAAGAGAACATTTTAAATGATCTATTGAAGGCCAACACACAAGGAAATCATACTAATGTGACACAAAACCTCTCGGAATTGTAGTACAAGATGCCATCTAACACCACAGCGTCATCCGCGACTTCCTACCCTTCCTGGCCTTTACGCTCTTTCTCTCACATCTCTTTCCTTCTACATTTTCACTGCCCTCAAGCTCCCTCAGGCCCTTCGAACACTGATGTGGAAGCAGCAGCGATCTCCTACCTGATACTCTGCCTCCACACCCCTCACCCTCCACCTTCTCCCCTGTCCCTGCCAGCCACCCACACCTCTCACCATCTTCTATGGATTCTTCGCTTCTCTCCTTCCCCCTCCGTGAGTGACAATTCCCTCGACTCAGCTACACTGGAAGGTACCACTTATACTTCCTCCTGTCCCTCCGGGCCCAGTCCAGAGCTCCGCTCATTGCAGGGACTAAGGATTTCTTGACTGCTGACTCAGGACTGAAGGATCCATTGGGTGCAGCGGGCACAGACGTACGGCCCGCAAAACTTCCAGGGAGCTGTGAAAATGGTTCTATTTTCATTTCTTTTAAAATCAGGGGGAAAAAATGAATGTAGTCATAATAATGAATATATACTAAGGAATCCGGCCTGGATTATATTCATCTCTATACCAACAAAGCCATAAGATATCACTTTTATTATTTTTTTTAATGCAGGAAGGGGCCCAGGAGAGCCGAAGTGCCTAGAAGTCATGATGAGGCCCTGGACTAATTTTTCAAAGCCTAAGTCAATAAAAGTAAAAGTGTGTCCCCAACATGACTTTTTGGTGCTTATTTTCGATGTGTCTTTTCCTTGAACTCTATTTCTTGGATTTTTATGCCGGTCCAGGGCTGATCACCAGTCCAGAAAGTGCGAAGGCTTCTTCCTGCACTTGATAAATCGATGTAGATGGGGTGTGACATGTTACTGGGTTACTTTGTTCACACAATCGCCCCTTTGAGGGCTCAGTAAAAGGTGGAAGAGAGAAACTTCTCATGATACCTGTGAAATATACGCCGAATTCAGTCTGTGTGTTTAAAGACATAAAGCTCCCTTTCCAGTTTCTAAAACGCTAATTTCTGTGTATCAGGGCCAAATGGAATGTGTTTTAGCTGGCTCTTGGGTAAATACAGAAACGTCATCTTTCCTCTCCTGAAGCCGAGCCCGCTTCACACACTGCATTCGTGTGTGTAATGTTTATTTAAGCACGCAGGGACTAGGACTTGAAGCTGGTCTGAAAGCACTGGTGGGTGTTTTTCTTAAAGCATCTAAGTCTAATGATCTGAGAATTTACAATATTTTTAATCTTCCTAGCTAATTTTCCCTTCCAGGTAATTCATATGCAACTTGAGTTTGAAATTAAGGAAATAGTAACTGTACTTTCTTTTCTCTTTTGGGGGGAGGCAGAAGATGTTCTCTGAAGAACTGACATTACCTTGCAATTAGGAGTTTCATTTCTTTTTATCTAAACACAATTATCTCTAATCCAAATAAAATCCAGAAGATGAGTTGACCTTTCTCTTTGCACCATAAATTATAATCAAGGCCATCAATTGCTGCTTTATTCCATTAATTAATATGTTTTTCTGTCAAAATGTCACCTGCCCCTTTCTAACTTTACAGCAAATTTACATAATTTTAAACTACTTATATAGCTACCTAAACGGTCCGTTTTGTGTCTTCATGATTTACTCCATGATTTACTTTTCTATTCTTTGAGTTTTCCTTCTCATGGTCCTAGAATTACAGCGTAAAAATGATCTTGAAATGTCGCCTGGCCTATGCTTTTGGGTAGTGAATGCCTCAGAGATTAGCATCTGGGATGAAGAGATGACCCTTCTCCTTCTGAAGGTCAGAGATTCCACTTCCGCAGCTCCCCTCTGGGGTGCCATCTTGTTTTAACTGCCCTGATCTTCAGGGAGATCCTCCTGAATCTCAGCCCCGAATCTCTTGTCTCCCTCCTCACTGGTTTCCTTTGACTCTGTCCTCTGCAAACATGAAGAATACCTTCACGGCATCTCCCCAGAGAAATTCTTCCTAAATTGGAAGTCCAAGTCTGACGCTTTTGCTTCCTCTTCCCCAGCCCAGTCTTCTACTCTACCAGAGCCATTTTCTGCCTTAAAAAAAAAAAAAAAAAAAAAAAAGCTTAAATGGCATAGCCATGCAATGGACTATTATTCAGCCATAAAAAGGAATGACATGCTGGTCCAGGCTAGCACGTGGACGAACCTGGAAAACATTATGTTGAATCAAAGAAGCCACCAGAGGTCACATATCGTATGAGTCTATTTCTATGAAATATCCACAACAGGCGAATCCACAGGGATAGGGATTGAGGAGAGGGGGAACAGGGATTGGCTACTTGAGGCGGCATGGGTTTTCTTTTGGGGGGATGACACCATTATGGAATAAGTGGTGGTGGTTGCAACACAGTGGATTGGACACTTTATAGTGGTCAGGATGGTGAACTGTATGTGGCATATTTTACCCCGCTCCCCACATACACACTACTTAAATAATTCTCTGAAGCCCTTCAGTTTTTCCTTGTAACCCCTTTTAAGGGCGGTGAGGAAGAGGATGGGTCCCTAAAGGCCTGACAGGGGAGTGCAATAAAAAGATTATACCTCAGATGACCAGAGATGGAGTTCAATGGGTAGAAGACACATCTAAGAGTGAGGCGCTGGATTTCGTTCATTCATCAACGAATATCTGTTCAGCAGCTACTAGGTGGGATGTGGTGTGTCATCCTCCAGGGACCGGATATGGCCACGTGGACATTTCAGACATGGCCCAGGTTCTCAGGGAGTTCCAGTCCAGTTAGGCCATTCCATGACTTTATGAGAGTAGAGTCAATGTATTCTCTGACCTTTGTTTCACAAACAAAAGGGGCTGGGTGGATAATTATATTTCATCATATTTACCTTCCACAATCCAGAGTATGGCAAGGATTAAATGAGATAATGCGTGTGAACATAATTTGTATTTTATAAAGCACTATACAGACTAGCAGGCATTAATATTATATTATTCTAGTTTAATGTTGACTTTTTTCATGACAGCACTGCATTTTCAGTCAGCTATGAAACCGGTATGGTTGTCTCTTTATAACATTTATCGGTGCTGGGGGAGCAGGCTTCCTATTACAGATGTAATAGATGTCCATTGTAGGAAATTTAGCAAATCTGGAAAGGGACATTTTAATCAACAGTTACCTTGCCCGCAGATAGACCCACCGCTAGCATTTTAGTATATGTCCTTCGGTGGTGATAGATCACCGGGTTAAGAGCAGGGTGCTGCTGGAGATGGGTTCCATCACTAACTAACGAACTTTGGGGGAGGCAACTCACCTCTCCAACCCTCAACTCCTTCTCTGTAAAATGGAGGAAATAACAGTAGCCTCCCGATTGTGAGGCTATATGAGGAACTCTATGTGTATCACTTCGCAAAGTACTTAACACATTATACACACACACTCACACATACACGTACATAGCTCATACTTATGTCACACACATAAATATAAAATTTTCTGTTTGCTTCTTATTAGTGAAGCAGCAACAAACACATCTATCTTAATCAGTGCCTTAGCTCATTGAGTAACTACTTAAATGAGCCTCCCAAGTGTATTATAGTGTAACTTCTTTGAAATAAAAACATTCAACCCCTTCAAGGGTAGGAGATCTTACAATCTGTGTACAGAAGTTTCCAAGTTTTGTGCTGTGTATCATTCTTCTTTTGCCTGTAGTGGGGAGAAACAATTCATATTTTAACAGCTGGCCCTATGAGCTCCTTCAGACAGAAGCGTTTGCATTTAGCAAAACGCTTTGATATGCAGAGAAGATGACATCTTCAGGGTAGAATATGAAAGCATATGAAACAAACTGTCCAAACAAACCTCATAAAAAATTAATAAGAATTGGAGAAGGGGCAGAAGGAGGAGTCTGAAGCGGAAAAGACAGTAGGGCTGGGGCAGAGGAAGAGAAAGGGAACCAGCATCAAGCAGGATTGTGAGTTCTGATAAAAGGCTGTGAGCAAGAAATGTCCAGGGATGGATTAAGCAGATTGATGTTAAAGAGCCTGAAGTTCCAATATTCTAAGTTTGTGTGTGTGTGTGTTGCTGAAATATGTATGCCATCCATTATCCCCAAACTTGAATAAAGTCCTCTGTGCTCGTAAATACACTGCATAGATCTCCATGTAATTTAGGTCTTCTTTGCTTTTTCTTAGAAATGTTTTACAGATATTACACATCTTTTTGTGAGATTTATTCCAAAGCCATATTTTTTGCTAATATAAATGGTTGTTTTAAAAATTTCAATATCCAATTGTTCATTGCTAGTAAGTACTGCCGACCCTGTATATTGACCTTATAACCTGCAACTTATTAGTTCTAGTACCTTTTTTTGTAGATTCCTTCAGATTTTCTCTGAAGACAATCACAGTCTTCTGAGAATTCAAACGATTTTATGTCTTCCTTGTCAATGTGGATACCTTCTATTTTTTTGCTCACCTGCTTGTCCTGGCTAGACTTCTAGTACGGTGTTGAACAGAAGTGATGAGATGGAATGTCCTTACCTTGTTCCTAATCTTGGGGGGGGCAAACATTTAGTCCTTTGCCATTAGGTATGATGTTAGTTGTAATTTTTTGGGGGGGGGGGTGCGGAGATTCCCTTGATTCCTAGTATGCTCCAGAGTTTTTATCAGGATGGATTTGGGATTTCATCAAATGATTTTTCTTCACTGATTGAAATAATCATATGATTTTTTCTTTAATCTATTAATATGGTGAAATGCATTGAATGATTGTCAAAGTTTAAATCAACCTTGCATTCTTCAGATAAATCACACTTGGCCATGATGTATTATTTTGATTTCATATTGTTGAACTCAAATTGCTAAAATTTTGCTAAAAATCTTTGTGTCCATGTTCATATGGGATTTGGTCTACCGTTTTCTTTTCTTGTAATATCTTTGCCTGATTTTGGTATCAGAATAACTCTGGCCTCATAGAATGAGTTGAAAAGTATTCCTCTTTTTTCAATTTTCTGAAAGATTTTACACGGAATTGTTATTATTTCTTCCCTAAATGTTTGGTAGAGTTTGCCAGAAAGCCACCTGGCCTTGGTTTTCTTTATAAGCATTAAAATTCTGTATTAAAAATTTTATTTCTCTAATAGACATAGGATAATTCTGTAATTTATGCCGTCTTTTTTTCTATATTAGTTTGGTTAGACTATCAATATTACTGCTTTTATCAAAGAATAAATTTTTGGTTCCTTCATTTTCTTTATTTATTTTTGTTTGTTATTTCATTGATTTCTGCTCTAATATTAATCATTTCTTTTTTCTAATATTTATTACTTACTACTTCTACATACTCTCTTATACCATTATTTTTTCATTTCTGCTCTTGTTTTTCTAATTCTTCAAAAGGTTTTATTTATTCGGCAGAGAGGGAGAGAGAGCAGAAGCAGGGGGAGTGGCAGGCAGAGGGAGAAGCAGGCTCCCTGCTGGGCAGGGAGTGGATGTGGGTGGGACTCAATCCCAGGACCCTGGGATCATGAGCTGAGAGGAGGGCAGCCGCTTAACCGACTGAGCCACCCAGGCGTCCCTTGTGTTTCCAATTTCTTAAGGAGGAACCTGAGGTCATTGATTTGAAACCTTCCTCCTTTTTTAAATATACACATTTAGAGCTATAAATTTCCCTCCAAGCCCTGACGGCTTTAAATACACCTCACAAATTTTGACACATTATGTTTTCATTTTCATTCAGTTCAAAATATATTCTTATTTCCCTTTTGGTTTCTTTTTTGACCTGTGAGTTTGTTGGTTTGTTTGTTTTTAATGCTGTTACTCACTATCCAATATTTGGTGATTTTCTGGGGCACTTTTTGTTATTGACTTAACTGTATATAAGATACTTGGTATGAATTAAATCCTTTTAAATCTACTGAGAGTTATTTTATGCTTCAGAATGTCTTAGTAAACGTTCCTGGAGAAGCATGTGTATTTGGATCTTGGTGATGGACATATCTATTCCATAGATACCAATTAGGTCAAGTCTGTTGATAGTATTGTTCAAGTCTTCAATAACCTTATTTATTTTCTATTTGTTCTATCAATTTTTGATAAAGGGGTGTTTAAATGTCTCAGTATAATTGTATCTAGTATGTATCTAGTTGTCTTTGTATCTAGTTCTCTTTGTAGTTTGACCAATTTTTGCTCTGTGTATTTGAAGCTGTCTTATTAGGTACATAAATATTTAGGAACATTATGTCTTCTTGATGAATCGACTCCATCATCATTATGATATGATCCTCTTTTTCCCTGGGAATATTTTGCTCTGAAATCTATTTTATCTGTTATTCATAGAGCCACTCCAGCTCTCTTTTGATTATTGATAACCTGGTATATTTTTTCTATACTTTTACTTTTAACTTGTGTCTTTATAAAAGTATTTTTCTGTAGGCAGCATATAGTTGAGTCTTGTTTTATTATTCAATTTAAATATCTCTGTCTTTTAATTGGGGTGTATATTAGTTACCAAATGATATGTAACAAATTACTCTAAAACTTGGCTTGTTGAAACAGCAAACATTTATCATCTCACAGTTTCTGTGGGTCAGGAATGCAGGTGGAGCTTAGCTGGATGCCTTTGTCTCAGGGCTTCTAATGTGGAAAGAAATTTATGATTCCTGTATTTACTAATCAATCATTTTGGGTTTTATTCTATATATTCCATACAGGTCTAGTTTTGACTGTCCGATCAAGTTCATTAATTTGAAATTCTACCATCAATTATATTGCTGTAATTTTTCTTGTAAGCCTCACTTTTGACTCATTTCTTACTCCGTCCAACTAAATTTCCTGAAAATTGAAGACGTGAGCTGCCCCTGCAGCAAAGCCCCTGGTCCCCTTGCCAAATATGCAGAATTCTGCACCATAGAACTCACCTTTCCACTAGATGAGTTCTATGGTGCAGAATTCTGCATATTCTTCCATGAAGAATTCCATTCAGTAGAGAGGGCAGCAACCATGTCCATTATTCAGGAACAGAGGTGGGCATGATGGCAGCGGTAGCATCAGGGGCCGGGCCGGGCCACAGCACTCAGTGAGAAGTGGCAGCAGCCACGGTGTCCTCTCCCTGGACTGAGCCTGTGGCAGGATCGTGGCCATGGTTCCAGCTGGCTATCCTTCCACTGTTCCCTGCGAATATACTGAGCTGTCGTCTTCCGTCTTTCCCCCTTCTCTTCTCTTCGTCTTCAATCTCACATTTGGTTGCAAATTCGTTTATAATAAAGATTCTTTGCTTCCAAGCACCAGAAATCTATTCTGGCTTATTAAGCAGAAAAAACATATATATTACAAAGGTATTAGTAGTTCACAGAATTGATGGGAAGACTGAAAAATCAGACTGGGAAGGGAAGAACAATCAAGGTAGTTCTGGATCGTGAGGTAACAGGAGTTCATCTATAGCCCGAGTCACAGCTGAGTTCATCAGGGTCCCAGCCTGGCAATGCGTCAGTGCCAACCATTTTGTTCCTCTGTCAGTTAACTCAAGATTGGCTAAATTATCTCAATGAACTCTCCTTTGGCTAAGGGAGGACAGCATGCTTTGACTGATGGTGCTACCAAAGGCCCATAAAGGGAAGAAGGGTAATTCACCAAAAGGACATCAGGATGCTGTTGTCATACGAGGGAGAACTAGATTCTAGGTAGCAAAAATAGAAAGAAATAAATAAAATGCAATGAACGCTTACACGTACAGACACAATGCTTTCAAAATGTTGTATATAATCCTATTATATATATCTTTTCTTTTTTTCCAATGACCAAACTCTCAGAAGCAAGTGGATCTTTATTCCGATTGAGAAAAAATGTTGTTAAATGGACATCTTAACAAGATGAATGGGCTTGTAAAGGGTGAACCATGACTCTATCTATGAGCTGGGAGGGACAAAAGTCAATGTCACAGATGCTGGGAGTCACTGCAAGCTGCTGGGCATCCCTGAGTATCGCAAGAGTGTGGGGTCAGAGAGAAACACAGAAATGCAGCAGATGGGTAAGTGCCAAGCATTTATTTTGCTATCTGCAACCTCAGGTAAGTTAGCAGAAATTTAATTTTGTGGTAACTTACCTGAGGCTATTAGGGATCACTAGTTTTTCAAGGATTCGGTAAATTTTCTTAAAGCACTTTGATGCCATTCAGAAGGAAAAAACTAGCATGAGAATATTTTGATCACAATCCTGGAGCATGAAACCTGATTTAATACCCAAAGGTCACTGCACTGTTTTATGGAAGGGAACATTTCCCTTCGTGTTCAGAAGTTACAGGGTCCAATGAGCTGCAGTGGGGGTTGGAAGCTGCTGTTTAGGCTGTCTGTCCTCCATTATACTGTTTGTATTATACTAAGGAGTTCTGGAATGAAGCCACACGGCAGCTCTTTCTCCCAAGACTTCTCTGGAAATAAGATATACGTCTCATGCGGCTCTCCCAGCAAAAATCATTAAAATAAATAAATACCCCATCTGTTGCTAGCCATCTGAATTGTCTAATCTCTTCACCTTTCTCTGCGTTGGTCTCACACTGTGGACTTGCATGTCAGGCAGGCCGAGGAGTGTCTGGAGTGACCTGGCCGATCTTCTCTGACACAGTAGAATTCTCGACTCTCTTTTGTTAATGTTACGCCAATGCATCTCTTTTGTGTCCTGCTTGGAGCAAAGTTGTCGTGAGAGCTGTTGTTTAAGGGCAGTTACCGGTCCAGGACTCGAAGAGAAAGTTCCTGGGAGGATGTGGCATTGAGGGTGGCTCCTAAGAGACAGGTGGGGTTTGCTGGGAAAAGTGAGGGCAGTGCGGACAGCAAAAGGGAGACAACTCTTGCAAAGAGGGGTTCAGCTTATGCTTGAAACTGGGGGTGAGTGAGGGCATGGCCTCTGCGATCTGCGAAGGCTCAGTGTGTGTGAATGTGTGTGTACATATGAATGTGTACGTGTGTGTGGGTATGTGTGTACGTGAGTGTGTGCATGTGTGTGAGAATATATTGAGGGTGTGTCTAGGGGCCTGGAGGCTGGCAAAGCACGAGGCAAGAGAAATTAGCTTATTTCATTTCTATGTGGTGCTGTTTGTGCTTTTAGTTCTTTGAACATAGAGTAATGGTCTTTCCCACTGTATCCAGTATTAGAACTGGCTTCAAAGATCAAAAGCCTTTTCAGGCATCGCTTTCTGGCCTTTCCTGTGGGCTCTTGTTCTAAAATCAGATTTTAAGATCAGGTGGCCTTTATTATAAAATCGGGCTGCCCACTCACTCATTTCGAATCCAAGTCCTTGAACCTCCTAGCTCCTCAGAGCAGTGGTTGGGTGCCCCTTCTTTCTGTGACAGTGTGTTCCAGCCCCTTTCGGTGTCACCCTCCTGAATTTTGCTCCCTTTTAACCGGCTAAACTATGGAACTGGAATTCGTATGTGGACTGATTTATTGAATATTCTTATGTGTAAAGTGCCTTCTCTTAAATTAAAAAGAAATACAAAGAACTATTATATCCATCACTTACCAATAAATAAATAGTCTTTGACTCATACAAAGTCCTTGATTAAATTTTTGGCAGGTCAGTGATGCTTAGAAACAAGAAGATTTTACGTGCTTGTACAGCTGCTATCACTGCTCGCCTGGCTTTTGGGAGAGTTATGTCCCTTACCTTCCAGACGCCTTATCTGGGTGTAAAAACAATCTGCAACATTTTCCAGAAGCAAGAGGGCAAGACTTTAACGGACGCCTGCATGTGGTAGCTCCAGCCTGGCTCCGTTTTATGCCCCTCTCTTTGTTTTTCCCTTTTGTTCTTCACGTATTTCTAATGTATGCTGTCTTGCTATTTTTTATGTATCCTTGTAAAGTCCCTTAAATCCACTCTGAGACAAGGTAGAGTATAAATTTTAAAAAATAAGTAGTATGAAAAAACATAAAATAAATCATGTACTATATATTTAAGAACAACATACTGTTTTTTCAGCACTGTGAGGGATTTTAACTCATTTTATAGTTAAGGGGCTGAAGGCTGAGGAAGGAGGTGCATTGCCAGGTCTCAGGAACATCCGTCCTGTATGTCTTTTGTTACCTTACAAATCCTAAAAGATGATTTTCTTTTAGAATTTGGGAAAATGTCTACGAACATCTCAAACCTGGTACCATAGAAAGAAGAGATTTCCCTACATTCCATTTTAATTCCTCAGGGACCTATCAATGCTTTAGTCAATTCAACCCCAGACAAGAAAGGGGGCCAACGTGACACCGGTGGCCTCCAAGAAGAGCAGGACCCCAGCCCCCACTGCCGTGGAAGCCCCCAGGTAGCAGCCCTCCTGCCCTTCCTGTCAGGCAGGTTGTGAGAGAGACAGAGACACAGAGAGAGAGAGAGAGAGAGAGAGAGAGAGACGAGTTTGGCTCCAAGTCTGGGGGATGAAGCAACTCCTGACACGGCTGCAGGGTGGCAAGGGGAGCAGCCATTAGAAGAGGGATGTCCCTGGGATTGTGAGGTGGGGCAATGAGTAGGGGATGAGGCTGTGACAGCTATAAAATAACACTATTGTGGGACAGGCAGGTTTGAGAAATTATGGGACAATTAGAGAAACAGTTCTACTTCTTCCTGTCCAGCGTTTCTAAACTAAGTCCCCTTTTGTTTTTAGATGGAGAAGAATGTCCTCTTGGACACTTGAGAATATGTTCATTGATGACAGTTCGGAAAACGTTGCTATAGATAGTATTTTCTCTGAGAATTGATGTGTGTCCTTGGGAGCGGAGTGTGTGTGTGTGTGTGTGTGTATGGTGTGTGGGGGTATGTCATATGTACATGTACGGTGTGGTTTGTGTATGTCTGTGGGAGTATTGTGGTGTGTGTGTATATGTGTGAATATGTGTGTGTGGTGTATGTGTGTGTGCGGGAGTATGCATGTGGTATGAGTGGTGTGTGTGTGTGAATATGTGTATATGTGTATGCGGGAGTATGCATGTGGTATGAGTGGTGTGTGTGTGAATATGTATATGTGAGTGTGCGGGAGTATGCGTGTGGTGTGAGTGGTGTGTGTGTGTGTGAATACATGTATGTGTGTGTGCGGAGTATGCGTGTGGTGTGAGTGGTGTGTGTGTGTGTGTGTGTGTGAATATGTGTATGTGTGTGTGCGGGAGTATGCGTGTAGTGTGAGTGGGGTGTGTGTGTGTGCATACATGTATGTGTGTGTGCGGAGTATGCGTATGGTATGAGTGGTGTGTGTGGGTGTGTGTGTGTGAATACGTGTATGTGTGTGTGCGGAGTATGCGTATGGTATGAGTGGTGTGTGTGGGTGTGTGTGTGTGAATACGTGTATGTGTGTGTGCGGAGTATGCGTATGGTATGAGTGGTGTGTGTGGGTGTGTGTGTGTGAATACGTGTATGTGTGTGTGCGGAGTATGCGTGTGTTGTGAGTGGTGTGTGTGTGTGAATATGTGTATGTGAGTGTGCGGGAGTATGCGTGTGGTGTGAGTGGTGTGTGTGGGTGTGTGTGTGTGAATATGTGTTAGTGAGTGTGCGGGAGTATGCGTGTGGTGTGAGTGGTGTGTGTGTGGGTGTGTGTGTGAATACATGTATGTGAGTGTGCGGGAGTATGCGTGTGGTGTGAGTGGTGTGTGTGGGTGTGCATGTCCTGCCGCAATTGATTCCTTCCTGCGCAGTGATTTCCTCAGAGCAGGAGTTGATGCAACAGTGATTCGCGCACTGCCCCAAGGATGCCACAGTCCACACCAGCACGTGGAGACCACTGCTGCCACATCCACATCTGGAAGTGGGGTGAGGCAGGTGCTGCGAGAGGAGCATGCCGGGCAGGAGTGATGAGCGAGCAGATGACTCCAGAGCAGGCAGCATGCCAGACTTGTCTCCTTCCTAAATATCCTGGAGAGAACTGACCGTGAAGGAGAAAAGAAAATGGACTTTAGGGGCGCCTGGGTGGCGCAGTCGTTAAGCGTCTGCCTTTGGCTCAGGGCGTGATCCCGGCGTTCTGGGATCGAGTCCCACATCGGGCTCCTCCGCTGGGAGCCTGCTTCTTCCTCTCCCACTCCCTCTGCTTGTGTTCCCTCTCTCGCTGGCTGTCTCTCTGTCACATAAATAAATAAAATCTTAAAAAAAAAATGGACTTTGGTACAAAGCAAGAGAGGCCACATAGGGTGACAGGGTGTCTGGGGGAGACAGGTCTGCACCTTGGCCAACAGAGCGGGACATTTGACCCTCATCTTGCTGACAGCAAGAGGGGTCATGATGCCCACCGAGGCGCTCACACGGACCCATTCTGCCGAGTTCCTGTGTGGCCTCTTTTGCAAAACGTACCCAAGACAGTCAAGGGAAATGAACATTTTTGAAGTCTAATTTTAATAGGCAATATAAAATAAAATTAGACAAATCAACATACCATTCAATATTATAACCTGAAGACAAAGACCTTCTGGGGGAAAAAAAATGCTTCTATTAAGACTTAGAACAGCGTGCGTTAATATACATAGGAGTCACCTGGGTGTCTTGAAAGCCTGCAAGCATTGATGGGGGGCGAGACCGGCTGGGGCCTGGGATCCTGCACTTCTTTTTTTTTTTTTTTTAAAGATTTATTTATTTGAGAGAGAGAGTGTGCACACACACAAGCGGGGGAGAGGGGGTGGAGGAGAAGGAGAGGGAGAAAAGCAGGATCTTCGCCGAGTGAGGAGCCCGAGGCAGGGCTCGATCTCACAACCCTGAGATCATGACCTGAGTCGAAATCAAGAGTGGGACACCTAACCAACTGGGCCACCCAGGCGCCCCGAGATCCTGCATTTCTGAGGAGCTCCCGGTAAGGCAGGTGCTGCTGGTACATGGACCGTATACTTTGAATAGCAAAGTTGTAGTGTATTTTCTAGTCCCTGTTTTTTAAAAAAACCTGTACCTTAACAGATTATCTAGCAGCTTCAGGATCCCTACCTTCTTCGGAAATCTGTATTTTTCTCTGTTGGTATGCAGTGTTGTCTGTTTCAGTTTTGCGATGGTTAATAACAGTATGCTGCGCGACATACGCGAAGCGCCGAGCACGCCAGGAACTGTTCTAAGGGCATTATTTCTCTCAGCTCATTTAACCCTCACAACCGCCTCCTGAGCAGCTACTATGATTGTCCCTATTTTACAGGTCCAAAAACTGAGGGGAACTGAGATGGCAAGTTTATTCCTACTCTTTGCTTTGGTCTTCACTAAGTGAGCCTTATTTCAGTCTGCATTCACAATTCAAACATGACACATAAGTCTATTGATCATCATTCTGAAAATAAAATCCAAGACTTTCTGTCCTTCTGAAGCAGCCCATTAAGCTCTAATTGTCTTCATTTTGGAGGTTAAGTACCAACAACTTTGCCCGATTCATCCAGATAATTGAGGGAAATTATCCAGCCTCCTTGCAGCCCACGCGTGTATTGAATAAGCCGTGAAGTTTCCAAGCGATCATTTGTTAGCACTCTTTATTGCTAAGGAAAAAAATACAGAATCAAGAAGTATTTGTCTGCCCTAAGCTCCTCTATCTAGTATCTTCTATGTTGAGTGAAACCAGCTCTGCCATTCTGCCCACGACAGTACAACCATGGATTGGTACATGGGCTTTGCCCAGAGAGGACAGCTGTCTCTGAAACAGCTTGACCTGAAAGTAGGTCCAAGGGGATGTTCCATACAAGATAGGGGCAAAGCACCTTTTCTTTAGGGGCATGAAGATGCTAATGACAAGGCAGGTCACAGGGCTAGGCTGTATTCCAAAGGGAGGTTCTCCTTTTGTGTGGCATCGTTTTCCCTTTTGGAGGGGCTGGAGCGAGGAGTATCTGGCTGGCTAAAAAGAGAGTTCTTTCCTTGTATCTTTATCATGCGTCCTCATTACTGAGCGTAATTAGTGTCTGTCTTTTTCAAACTGACATAACGTACTAATAGAACTTGTTGGGTTATATCCAGTGCCTTGCCTGCCACTATCCTTTGGGTTTAAATAAGCTGAAACAACATATATATTCAATTAATATAGTTCTGTTTGGAATTAATTCATGAATGTAGTTTCCTTCCACATTTGTGCAAGACAGATAAGAATATTCTTCTATTCGGGTGCCAGGGTGGCTCGGTTGGTTGGGAGTCTGCCTTCAGCTCAGGTCATGATCTCAGGGTCGTGGGATTGAGCCCTGAATCAGGCTTCCTGCTCAGCGGGAGCCTGCTTCTCCCTCTCCCTCTGCCACTCCCTCTGCTTGTGCTCTCTCTGTCAAATAAATAAAGTCTTTAAAAAAATGTTTGTCTATTAATTGCTGAATTTGGTGGAAAATGTGAGGCATTTTAAAAGGTCACTTAGCCTCCCAAGAATGTAGCCAGCAAAGTGTAAAAGACACGAAAAGAACATTCTCCCCATTTATTTATTTATTTATTTATTTATTTATTTATTTATTTTTATTTGAGAGAATGTGAGGGAGTGTGAGCAAGAGACAGCACAAGCAGAAGGGAGAGGGAGAGGGAGAAGCAGACTCTCGCTGAGCAGGGAGCCCGATGCGGAACTTGATTCCGGGACCCTGAGATCATGAGCTGAGCTGAAGGCAGATACACAACCGACTGAGCCACGCAGGCGCCCCCTCCCCCTGTATTTAATAAACATTGTTTGCATCTCAAAGTTTATTGTAAGTATACGTTATACATAAATGAATGTTTTTAATTGCTCAGAAATACGTTCTAGCCCTGTTACTGAAGAAAAGTCCTCCAGTGATTACGCAACTATAATAAACTTTGCAACACATCGGGTTAATGATGAAGGCAGTCCTGAAGTCTCCACTAAGTCAGCGTCTACACGCTTCTAAAACTTACTAACAGGGTCTCTATAAGATACGTTCTTTTTTTTCTATAGGACAAATTATGACTGTATTTTGTTTGTTTTTGATTCCCTTAGGGGAAATGCCGTCATCCCTGTGTTAGCGTTGAAGATGTAGGATGGCCAGGCAGCATCAAATTTGCAGTAAAAGGAGTTAATTTTGCTAAATAATTTCAATACAGTAATATAAATGCAAGTTTTATTTTCCTTAATTTTTCAGTCACGATCATCTTGCCCCGTAAGCCATGGCCTCCTTTTCTTTGTGTTCATCCTGTACGGGGTAAGGGAACGCGAACTAGAAATAATTTATCACTGCCCGGGTAGTTGGCGAAGTCACCAAGATTCAGGCTTCGTAAGTTACCTGAACCACCAGCTTCCACGTTTCTTGACTTCGGGCAGAGCATCAGCATTAACACCCGCTATCTCACGCCCGCCAGGAGCTCTGATAGGTGGTTACATATGTTTGCTGGATTCTTAAAGAAGCAGAAGGAAGGGAGAAATGTCTACGAGAAACTTAGTAGGCAAAAATGCCTCGAACATGGTATTTGGAAGGGAAATAATTTTTTAAGGTCTTTGGATGGAGAGAAAGAGAAAAAAACACCCCTGGCTAAAGAATCTTTCAGATAACGTTGGGAAAGTTCTTTTTAGAATTACATTTTAAAAAAAAGAAAGAAAAAGAAACTGGGAATAAAAAGGTGAAAGTAAGAAAAGCTGAGAAAAGAGAAAAAAAGGCAAACCGGTAAAAGATGGAGAGGAAACTAAAACTGAGGGAAGCTTGGAATAAAAAGAGGAAAGGATCCAGCGTGTCGCCCTTCCTTCCAAACTGCCTTTGTAGACAGGAATTCCAGTTCACTGCCTCCGTCCGGAGCCTCTGCGTCGTTCGGGAGACCTGTGCGAGCCGGCGCCGAAGCCGAAGCGGCTCGGTTCTGGGTCGCTGGATTCTGAAGCCAGAGCAGGAAGAGCGCCCAGTCTAACCGGGAGCAGCACACATGATAATGATCTAGGGATCATTGGGAGAAAACGAAGATTCCTGGGTGTCTCCTCCTCCGAGTTAATGAAATAGCGGAGCACTGCAACGATGCAAAAAATCCTTTGGTCAATTTAGAGGAACCATGAAGATGGGTTCCTATGCGGATTATTTGCCTTTAGCATGCAGTTCAGCCTCACCGGATCTGGATACGGTGTCCCCACGAAGATGGACCTGTCTGCTTACGAAAACGAAATAGCATTCTAGCACCTTGGTTGGGTTTGAAAGACATTTATGTTAGGTTGTCCTGATAGCGCTTGATCGTGAATAAAGAAAATCAGTGATCGTCTGCAGCATGCTACGGTCAACGTCTCGAGTTTAGCCAAACTGTCATTGACTCATTCATTCATCCAGCAAGTATTTATTCAAGGCCTGCAATGGGCCAGCTGTGGTTCTGGAAGTACGGATTTGGCCATCAGGACATACTTCCTGACTCCGAAGTATTTGACCCACAGAAAAGCAGTGAGAAGACTGACTTTTTAGTCTGATTACAGAACTAGTAGATTTACTCTCAGGTTTACTCACTTTTTACTTTTCACAGAATTTGCTTTTTACTTTTTACACAATTTAAAAACTCTTAAATAGGGAAGAACAGTGGGTGAAGAGAAATGATTCTGGATAGGGCTCAAAAAACAAAACAAAACAAACCCCCAAAAAACCAACAACAAAAACATGACCCTACTGGCCAACTGTAGCTAGGAGCGTAATTCTTTCCGTGCAAGACTGCGTGGCTTTCAACCAGGGCAGCTCCCGAACTAATCAAAATTTCAAAGGACACAGAAGACCACTTAATAGGATTATACCTAAACCTGTTCTAGATTAAATTCCCTGGCTGTTCGGCACCCTGGTAACGAGCCCAGATTTGTATTTACCAAAAGGAGTTGAGAAAAATTCCTCCTTGATAGGAACAAGAGAATATCCTACCTCGCCTAAAAAAAAAAAAAAAGGAAAAAAAAAAAAGGCAGGAGGGTTGGGGCAGTGGGGACCCGTGCCAGGAAACAGAAAACCCGCCTCCAGTGTATTGTTGGCAAAGTTCAAATGTACCGGGAAGTACTCGGAGCCATGGCCCTCCGCGCCCTCTGATGCAAAACCGCACTGCCCGTTGTTTCAAAAGGCCCATGGCCAAGATCTAACATTTCTCCCCCGGAACAGCGGGCCCAGTAAATATCCACCTCCCGGTGACACAAATGGTTAAGCGTTGACAGAATTTGAAATAGCAAGTACTAAAAACCCTGCCTCCGAGCTGCACCACTAATCTTACTGTACCTTCAGAGCTTGAGGACGTTTGCTACTGACACTAGCAACACACCGGCAGGAAAATTATGGGAAGAGGAAAAAAACACAAACTTGTATTTTTAACCATAAAATGGTTGGAGGAGATGCAGCTGGGTGAAATGAGAAGGAAGCCATATTTTTTTTAATCGTGACGGATAATCCCTTTCCACAGACATGTGTTCACCCCTAAGCTAATTAATGTTCAGACAAAGCTGTCATTCTATTATCCGTGCAAGACACGAAGATGTTCATAAATAGAAAACTATATGAGTAAGAGTTGACGCAAACAGCTTTTCCTGACACCTATGAAAAGTCTTAAAAGTTATTTCTGTATTGACTTGCACCAGCTGGGAAGATTTTCTGCAGCTAATAAAGCAGTTTTCCAAATAGTTTTCTAATAAGGCCAAGTCAGGGTTTAAAACAGACCGTCTGCTTGAAGGTTGGAGAGAAGTCTTAAGAGTTAATTCACTTTTAGTGAAGAAGGCTGATTCACCCCAGATGGTTTGTATTTATACAGGTTCGATAGCTGATGCTTATTTGCAGCATTTTTTAACTCGACCTTATATTTGTTATCAGGAGGCTCTTCCCAGCTGACTTCTTTACTACGGAATTGAGTCTGTGACCCGTACTGTGCCGAGGTGAAAATACGGTAGGACTACCGTTGAAGCGTAAGGCCGCAGCTGGTGTCTAGGCGCTGTGTGTGGAAGGAGAGGCGTGAGCTCTGCTCTGCCGCCTTCACAGGGACGAGGCTTGACGGGATCTGTCACATCAGAGGGCGCCTTGTCACAGTTGTGCCGGCTGGCGTAGATAGAGCTCTGTAAGCACGCCTTCCATCTACAACAAATATTTACATTTGTCATGTTTACAAGAGACGTTCATATTTATTATTTATAAACATGAGTATGCACTCCTACTTATTTAATTTGATTTTATCATAATCCTAACAGGGTAGGCACTAAAATATATTATTGTGTACTTGGGAAAATTTTCCCCAAAAATATCCAAGGCTCTGCAAAAATGTATGTGTCCTCAGAAATCTCTGCTGCTTCTTCCCGCATACAGCGGTTAGCAGCAGAGGCTCCGATTCCCGCGAACATTCTACTTCTGCTGGTAGTTTATCTCTCTAAATCTCAATCTCATTAGCTCTTAAATGGGGATAATCATAGTCTGCCTTCCGAGTTGCTCTAACAATTAAATGAGATAGTGCGTGTAAAGTGCCTCGGGTAAGTGCCTTGGAAAAATAGGCCTAAGTGTGTGTGAGGCACTATTCTTACCTATCGCCTCAAATCTACTGTCAGCGACTGCGAATGTAAACCACCGCGGTATAAACCACCGCAAAAGAAAAAAACAGAACAACGCTGCCGGTTCAACCATACAACTATGATGTAATGCTTTTGCTTTTTCATTACTTAAAATTTTTTATTTTACGTTTATTGAGACAGTCTTTTGAGATAGAGACATTGGTTTTATCATATAGCCCTCCTGCATATATAAAAATATGAGTGAAAAAAATTGGTTCAGGTATTCCTAAACTTCACATTCTGAGTCTGACTTCCTGAATCGCGTTTTGTCTCGTAACTGCTGGTGGCTGTGTTTTCTCCACACGGTGTCCTCCCGGCATCAAGGGTTGGAGACGCTGCGTCACCGGCTAAGCCACTGACACTCATCCTTCCGGGTTTCCTGCTGGTGCTTCCCGGCTCTTCTGAAATGACAAGAGAAGGTTTTCATTCAGCGCCAGGGTGGATAGTTCTTTCTCAAATAACAACTGAATCATCTGTTGACTGAAACATACAGGAATTGTCTTTATGTCGGCACACCGTCCGGAGAAAAAATCCAGTTGACAAATGCACGGCAATGACTCTCCAAATTGGGAAACTAGAATTGATCAAATACAGAATTTTCCCTGTTACTTTTTTCCCTCTCTCGAGTGAGTAAAATGGGATGTGTTACTATCTACAGTCAAAATGAAATTGAAAGTGAGGCACTTCCCTATAGAACATAGGTATTGATTCTAACAGTGTCCACGAAGACCCAACATTTACTTGTTATTTATTCATCTACATTTATGGAGAGTCTAGTGTACGAATGCACAATAGGTAAAGGCATCAGGAATTCAAGGAGATTAAGGCTTAGCCGCTGAGACAAAGTGACAGACGCAGCTCTCAGTCAGAGGGGGAGAGCAAACCTGTGAGCTAACACTGAATGCAGCGGCCGGAGGTCCTAAGAGCTGCATGCACAGGGTATACTGGTGGCACAAAGGAGACCTCCTCGGTGGATTCTAGTTGGACCTGAAATGGAAAAATGAAAATGAAACTACAGGCCAGTAAGGGGGGAAGGGGCATTGTGGGCAAAAGGGGTTTTCCTCAAAGGAAACGCTGTGATTTCCTTTTCTCTTTCTCTTTCTTTCTTTCTTTCTTTCTTTCTTTCTTTCTTTCTTGAAGATTTATTTATTTACCTATCTATTTGAGAGGGGGCAAGGGGCAGAGGGAGTGGGAAAGAGAGTCTTAAGCAGATGCGGGGCTTGATCTCAAGACCCTGAGATCACGATCTCAGCTGAAACCAAGAGTCTGACACTTAACTGAGTGAGCCACCCAGGCACCCAGAAACATTGTGATTTCTGATTTTTCTTCAATTTTATTTTATATGTCCTGTCCGTGTTCCTTGCACTGATAGGTTGAAATCAGCCATTGCTCTTCTTTCTTCTGGGAATGTCTTTTTATAACTGTTGTCTATTCTCCTCTTGGGTTATGTTCATTTATGGATTTGTAGGAACTTTCTATGTACTAAGGACATTAACTCATTCTACAATATGTATTTTGCAAACATATTCTCCATTTGTCTTTTAAATTTGTTGGTAGCAACCTTTATATTCCAACAGTTTAAATATTTCCCCAGTCAAATCTGTCAACATTTTCCTTTATGGTTACAAGGTTTTAGATTTGCTCATAAAGGCCTTCCCTACCCTAAAACACATTTTAAAAATTTCTTATATTTTCTTCTATCTTAAGGGATTTTTTACATGAAAGTCTAAAGCTAATATTAATTTTTGAATATTGCATGTGGTTAGTATAACTTTTTCCCCCCAAATGCATGTTGAATTTAAACCTAACCTTAGATTTTCTGTTAGTTCTTACCAGATTGTTATTAACTTAGAAAATTATAAGCAGGCAACTTTCAACAATCAATGCCAACAAAGGAATGTTGTGTTACACATGAAATAAAACAACCCTTTTAGTTTCAGGTGTCAGAACTTTCTGTCAAAATAACTTTGGAAAGAGAAGACTTTTTTTGGTTCTAGTAAAGCAAGAAAGGGCAGGGATGCGTCGGTCTCAGAAATGGGTGGATCTGGGGATTTGAAAGTCAGAAAAACCAAGTCTACCATTTGTTTCTGCTTCTCTCTTTGTGTTGGTTCTTTTCTCCAACTGCTAACAGATTTTTTCCATATGGTAGGAGAAATGGGTACAGAGCATTCCAGACACATTCTCCCAGTTCAACAACCAGAGAGGGAATGTGTTCCCTATCAGATCTAATAAAAAACAAATCTCAGGGTAGAAGTCTAATTACACTACCCTTTAGTCACTGTTCATTTCTTTCTCAGGCAATGACCCATTCCCAGACCCAGAGGAGGGAGTTCTGTGCTCTGACTGAGCGGACCTGGGTCGCGCTCCCAGCCCAGCTGCCAAAGCGGTAGGATCTGGTAGTAGAAGAAAGAGATCACAGACATAACTGCCAAGAAAATCACTAACAAACAATCAGTCCCTCCACTGTGTGATTTGCTGCAATCAATAATCACAAAAGCAGGGGCGCCTGGGTGGCACAGCGGTTGAGCGTCTGCCTTCGGCTCAGGGCGTGATCCCGGCGTTCTGGGATCGAGTCCCACATCAGGCTCCTCTGCTGGGAGCCTGCTTCTTCCTCTCCCACTCCCCCTGCTTGTGTTCCCTCTCTCGCTGGCTGTCTCTATCTCTGTCAAATAAATAAATAAAATCTTTAAAAAATAATAATAATCACAAAAGTAATATAAGCATTTACCATTTTCTTGTTGACTACATTAGAGTTTTAGACATGCAAGTGGCCTTTCTCAATTTTTTACTAACTTAGGCTTGTATTAAAATTGACTTCCATAACCTCAATACACAATGATTTATTTGAAACCTGGGTTTTCATTATTTGGCCTAAGATAAGCTGTTCAATCTCACCTAGTTCAAGACTTTTCATCTGTAAAACGAGGTCTTTGATCTTATGATGTAGGGAAACGGAAAGAAGATGATCCCAAAACACAAAGGAGTCTGGGATTCAGTTTTTGCCACAGATGCTTCCAAAATCTACAAGGGCATATGAGTAGGTGCCCTTAGGAGGTGAACTAGCACTTTCATTAGGCGAACTCTGCTAATGGCATCATGCACCTGTATCCTGCATGCCCTTCTAGATCTTGCATGTGTTACTTAAGGGAACGATAAAGCCCAGAACCAGAATTTTCTCTATATGAGCCAGGAGCTCTTTTAGGAGCAAGTAATGGAAACCCAAATTAGGTTAATGGGGTAAAAAACTATTTACCAGTTTCTATACCTCGAATGGGGAACGCACAGCAATGAAGGAAAAACTACAGGAACTGGGGTCTTAGAAACTGTGACTGGAGACTCAAAGTCACCAGTGCCCTGTGTCCATTTTGTTCACTGCTTAATTTTACTTCTCTTTGCCTTTTTAGACTCATTATTTTGTAACGGAGAGGGGTGGGGGGGCATGGCTGCCAGAAACCCCAGGTGAGAAATCATAGCCAAAAGACATATTTCTACCCCAAGAAATGCCTCTGTCCCTAATTGGCTTATGTGCACATGACTTGGGCCAACCTCTGTTGGAACGGGAATTGGCACAGATTGACTTCTGTGGCCAGGGAGATGGCATCTATTCACCAAAAACTGGGGTGGATGTGGAATATGGCTGCCAGACTTAGCAAATAAAAGTTCATCCCATATTTAATCTGGCAACCCTAGGTGGGAGAGCTTTCTGAACAGGCAAAATTAATAACCACCCCAGTTTACTCCACTGTTGCTCAAGAACCTGCCTTGTGCCTCCGCCATGTTGCTCGTACCAGTGGGTAGATGCACGGGCAGACAGACAATGGCTGTCACCACAGGAACTTGGCTCGGCATGAAGGATGTGCTCTATGTTTTTGTCCTCCTTGAGAAACGCTGTCTTTGTTTTTCTTTTTCTTTTTTTTTTAAAGATTTTATTTATTTATTCGACAGAGATAGAGACAGCCAGCGAGAGAGGGAACACAAGCAGGGGGAGTGGGAGAGGAAGAAGCAGGCTCCTAGCGGAGGAGCCTGATGTGGGGCTCGATCCCACAACGCCCGGATCACGCCCTGAGCCGAAGGCAGACGCTTAACCGCTGTGCCACCCAGGCGCCCCTGTCTTTGTTTTTCTTAAAGCTAACATGCCTTTTCCATAAGCATCGTGGTGGCTGTGAGCTATGTATTCTATCCCCGCCATAGAATCACAGAGCTGGGGAGAGGTCTGCAGGTCCCGGTTGGCCCTTGGAAGTGGTTGGTAATTTTGGAGTACAGAGAGTCATCTGCCCAAGAATGTCATGCGTGGCCATCTCTTGATGAGGAGGCTGTACCAACTCCAAGTGTTTCTGGAGCTTAAGGAGACAGCAGAAGAAGGAGATGAGGCTGGGGAGCAATCCAAAGGAGCTTTGACCAGCGAGGAGTTGACAAAGACCTTCCATAGCAGAGCAGACCTGCTCAGTCCGTGTTTTAGACAAACACACGGTTTAGGGACCATAAGGGGCAGGGCCAAAGGGAAGTAGCCTGATGGGAAGCAGGTGCATTGGTCCCATTGAAGGATGATGGGGGTTTCAGTTCCAGCAGTGGAGGTAGGAGGGTAAAGGAGACGCCTTTACGCAGTCCAGACTGATATATCAACAGGAATTGGTGGTTGATACTTTCCATATTTAACCTCACTCCTGCTGTTAGCTTTAACCAGTGACATATCATCAGTTTCTCACACTGTCAAGAACCCATAAGCAGCACACGTTGATTTTTTAAAAAGCCATATTCAAATATTTGCTAAAATACCACACAATTATTGAGTTCATCATATTCACACCATTTAATGATGTTTTTAAGTGAAAGTACTTTTCATACATCTGTCCGCTTAACGTTTATTTTTACTGTGGGAGTTATATGCACAAGGATGATTCTACCATGGTGTTGGTTTAAGTGATTTTTAAAGAAAATATGCAATGATCTAAATTCACTCTTTTACTTGCCATGATTCCCATTTTGGCCTTACCTTCAAAGTGATGCAGTGGGGAAAATGTCAGATCAAGTGTTAACTGACCTGTTGCAGACATACGTCTTACTTGCACGGGTCAGCTGGATGACCATGGACGTGGGGCAGAATCTCGGATTCTCCACCTACAAAATGAGGGACCTTGGGCCAAGTCATGTCTCAAGAGCCTTCCAAATCGAGTACATCAGTTTTGGTGGCTGGAGAAAGTATAATTGAGCCCAGGAAAAGATGGTGACCTTTTGCTGAATGCTACCTCTTTCTTATAAAGTAAGCAGCAATCTCAGATATGGGTTTAAAACACAGGCTTTGGAACCCAGCAGACCTGGGTTTGAATCCTGATCCTGACATTTCACATCTCCTCTTCCCTAAGCCTCAGCCTTTGCATTTCTGAGACAGAAATGGAAATACCTGCTTCCTACTGTCATCACAAAGGATGCATGAGATGAGGTATGGGGAGCACTTGACACACGGCTAGGCACCCAGCAAACCCCCAAAATGTGGAAGTTGGCAATACTATTCATTCCATGCTGTGCCAGCACAGAACTAGAGAAGTTCTTCCAATCATTCATTTGTTTGTACATTTATTCAATTGTTCATTCAAGGAATGCTACATGCTACATCTGCCCAATAAATATTTGCTTGGGCGTGCAAATCGGCATGGCCTCTGGCTGCAGACTCCCGTCAACAGTTTTTATATTCGAACTCTCTGGCTTCCCCAGCATGCTGTGATTGCAAGATTAAGGCCCATTTGGAATTGTTACCATTATGTTATCTTTAAAAGTAACAGGCTCCTGGTTTTAATTAATCTTGGCCCCTAAGATTTTCATGAAAAGAAAAGCCGGTGAACTCACGCGGGAGCATCTATTTCCAGAGTCATTTGCGTGTGAAACTGCCAAAGGCAGCCTGGGTGACTGTCCTGTGGAACATCTGCACAGTGTTTGTCATTTTGGCATCTGAGAACTTTGTAAATATGTGCAGACCCGTGACAACCTCAGGATTTTGTTTCCAAATGTGCCATTGATGAATAATGGCTCAAATGAGCAAAATCATCTAGGCGACAATTTGGGTGGAGAGCAAGGATGGGAATTACAATGTGTTTCCAAGGGCTCTGAGGGTAAAAATCCATTCCTATCATTGCAAAACAATGAAGTCTTTGGAAGCACAATAATGTGTAGGATGGCTTTAGAATCAGACAACTTGCTTTTGTTTTGGAAGCGCAAATTCAAGTCTGGCCTCAGATAATCACTGGCAGAAGCAGCTTTCTTGATTAAGTCAGTCCCATGAAAGAACATGTGTCTTTATTACAGAGAGCACCTTCTCCTAATTCCCACCTTAGAAGCAAAGGCCAAGTTCCCTTCAGCTGAGCTCATGGCTCCGTCAAGCCAGGGCTCACTGCCTCAATCCCAGCCACTGGTAATTTGAGATAAATTCAACTTGCACGTTCTCTGCTAGCGCCCCAGTGGCTCTCTCTCCTTTTAAACGACTCAATCTTTTGTCTTCAGATGGTATCTTGGAGATGTGCAAAGGCACTAAGGAGATTATTTTTGAACATCTCCTAGAACTCGAGAAACTCCTTCACAGAAGGTTGAAACCATGCCTGGTCATTTAGTCTGACTCGACTTAAAAAGGCATCAAATACAAATAGATTCTGGGAAATAAATCAACTTCAGGCTTTTTACTGCTGACGGCTTAAAATAATTCCCAAAAAGGCTAATTATGCCTTTCTTTGCTCAGTAGTTGGGCTTAATAATAAACACCAAACATATGGCAAAGACTGGGCTTCATGAACCCTCATAGCATTCTGCTCGGCAGCAGGGGTAGATTGGTCCTAAAGAAATTATGTACAAGGAGCTTACATGTATTAACAATCGTAGTTGTAATATCTATTTATCTATTACCACGGAAAACTATAACTGCTAACTGGCTTCTAAAAATTTCTCTCAACTTTCTAGGAATCAAAGGAGCATCATGTAAAACAACACTCACAACCTATTTTTCACCGATCAGATTAGTAGAGTTTTTAAATGATGGTAATACTAAAGAGGATTTGATGAAATATGCATTTTCATACCTTATGGTGAGACTATAAATTGGAACCATCTTTCCGGACAGCAATTTGGCAAGAGATACCAGGCTGTAAAAAACAAAAATTCATATATTTTGATCCCATCATTTCATTCCCAGAAATCTATCTTAAGGAAATAGTATAAACCGTGGATAAAGATTTAAATCTAAGACTGTTCCCTGCAATACCGTTTCTAAGAGCCAAATGTACAATGAAAGAAGAATGATCAAGCAAACTGCGTGTCTACCACATTCTACCGGGCATGATACAATCGTTCAAAATCATGTCGACAAATACTCTCAAAAGCAGAGGGGGGAATAAAATAGGATCTAGAACAAGAGTTACGCCATGATCTTGACTATTTAAAATAATATAGCTGGGGCGCCTGGGTGGCTCAGTCGTTAAGCGTCTGCCTTCGGCTCAGGGCGTGATCCCAGCGTTCTGGGATCGAGCCCCACATCGGGCTCCTCTGCTGGGAGCCTGCTTCTTCCTCTCCCACTCCCCCTGCTTGTGCTCCCTCTCTCGCTGGCTGTCTCTATCTCTGTCAAATAAATAAATAAAATCTTTAAAAATAAATAAATAAAAATAAAATAATATAGCCAATGCATTGTGGACATCAAAAGATGTTATTTTGAAAATGTCGGCAGTTTGTGAGTTCCAGGAAAGAAGCTGAGATTGGGGGACAGAGGGATGTGCCTCGGGCACTGTCCTCGGGGAGGCTCTGAACTAGTGGAAAAATCTAAATCCAACTGCAAGAAAGACACTGTTTAATATTACCAAAGTCAGCCTCCACTGTAGGCACTACGAGCCTCTAAAGAGCTCTGGCACGTGTTTAAGTGGCGAGGGTTTATGGAGCCCCCATCGTGTGCCGCGGTGCCAGTGAGGGGGAGACAGTATCCGGCAACAGAAACACGGTTCCTGGCTTCCTGGAGCTTACAGTCTGATCCGTCATCAGCAGCAAGCAATCCACCAATACTTCTTGGTAGTGGCATTGAGTCAGGGTTGGGGAAAGAGACGGCCGGTGGGATGTGTATGGCTCAGGGATGCTGGACAGAGCAACATGGGGTACTCTGTTGTGAGGTTCCTTCCCTACCCCGAAATGGCCTCGTGTGATCCTCGAGATATATGAAG
The DNA here is from genome assembly GCF_017311325.1 of Ursus maritimus. Classification (NCBI taxonomy): domain Eukaryota; kingdom Metazoa; phylum Chordata; class Mammalia; order Carnivora; family Ursidae; genus Ursus; species Ursus maritimus. Next base: position 34,637,090 of record NW_024423343.1, read on the forward strand.
TCTGTTAAACATGACTGCCTCGTGGTAGCTGCACCATGCAGAATAACGGGGGGCGGGGGGGCACAGAGCAGCCAGACAGGCATCCGCGAGCAGCCGAAGCCTACCCAGGAGAGGCCGAGACAGAAGCAGGAGCGGCTGCCAGTTCAGGGCGGGAGGTGAAGAGAGTCAGGATAGCGGGGGGCCCACGCAGGCTAACCCCCCCTCCACCGCGCAGAAATATTCAAGACGGGGTTGCCCTTCATTCACCTTGAGGGGAGCTCAGACGATTATTCTTTTAATATGAGAGGAAAGGCCGGAAAACATGAAGCCTCTCTACAGCAGGTAAGAGAGAGAGAGGTAAAATCCCGGGAGGAGATAAACCAAATACCGCATGGGCATAAGTGGGGTTATGGGCGTATTCATTGTTTTCGTCCGGCCACGTGTATTATGACGACATGCACGAGACGTCACTTTCAAAACCTCTGCTCTTACAACTCTCGTGTCATTCGTGTGTACTCCTACTACTCTTAGCTTCCTTCTTCATCTTTCTCATCATTTTTCTTTTGCTTCCTTCTCTCCTTTGCCTGCCCACTGATCACAAGTCTTGTCAGCCAGTCACATGTAGAAGCAGCCTTTTTTTTTTTCCATGACCTATATTTGGTGTTAAAATAGCAAAGCTCATCGTGCACTGTGTTAAGCATTCACACGTATTGATTCTTTTAATCCACACAACAAACCTCCTGGGTAGTAATACCACTACTCCTCTTCAGCCGACAAGGACGCCGACGTGCAGAGATCTCAACCAACCTGCCCAGGCATCCTGGTGAACAGCAGGACTGAACTCGGAACCTGGGAGCTCAGGCTCCAGAGCACACACACCGGCTCCACTGGACAGCGTGGGGGAAACATAAAGGACACCAGTTATATTTCTTGTCCCAAGACTGCTTAGCATCTCGGCTTTTCTATAAAATTGAGGGTACAATTCCTGGGGTCCCGAGCCCAAGTATCTCATAAGTGCTGCGACACAGATCCCGGCTGAGTGCTTTAGAATGCTCACTGTTCCCAGTATGCCACACCCTCGCCAAAAGAAAGTTCTCCAACTCCAGTACTTATCCAGGCGGTCTTGCCTAAGTGACTTAGGTGTTCTGGATTTAGTTTTTCAATCTATGAAACAGGTTAGTAATACCCACCTCATTAGACAATATGTATATATCCTTAACACAATGCTAGAGCATAATTAGTTCTCAATAATATTAGCTATTTTTTCCCATTAGTCATTAGCAAACTTTATATGGAAGAGGACTCACTTGTCCTTTTGTAGCTTACATTCCAGAAATCAGCAAACTACAACCTATAGGTTAAATCTGGCCCACTGCCTATCGGTATAAATAAAGTTTTATTGGAACACAGCCATGCTCATTCATTGATGTGTTGTTTATGGCTGCATTCATTTTACAACAGCAGAGCTGACTAGTTGCAACAGAAGCTATATAGCCTGAAAAGCTTAAAATATTTATGCTTTGGCCTTTTATTGAAAAAGTTTGCCAACCCCTGCTATGGACACATTTACCATGGCAATAAAAGAAATCGACACAGTCAGTATCCTTTTGTCAGATTTTAGATACGTATCTCTGCTTGTTTCGTTTATTGTACAGAAAGCTAAAGTAAGAAGGTTTATTTTCTAGGCAAATAATATAGAAAATGTATAAAATAGAAATAAAAAAGTTGCAATCTTTAAAAAAATCACAGATACACAAAGTTATTTGGCAAGATGTGAAATGGTTTATAAATTCCCACATCATTTGTCCTTCCATGTGTCTTTCAACTTTGCTGCTGAAGGCTTCTATCCTAGGCACTGATATTCTTATCAGGGAGGCAATGATGTATGTTTCAGCCCCTTTGTTCATACGTTTGGGTATCATCTGCCTTGCCCAGAGATGAATCAAAATGAAACATTACAGGAGTGACGATGGTGGAGGTTATGGCTTCCAGAATAAAACAGCAGCCTAGTGATCTATAGAATGTCTCCAAAGGATATTAAATTAATCAGCCAAGGATTATTGTGTATTTTCCTGAACATCTGTGGGCTCTTTCTTTAGGTTGTCTGGGTGGAGTTTCTGTGATGAGCGGGGGAAGCACTGTTATTGTCATACAGATGGTATGTGGGGAGAGACTCTGGGTAGGCAGCAGGAGCTCAGCATTCAGAAGTCCAGTGGCTTCTCTGGGACTATGAAGACATGCTGGCCTGAGGAAGGAAGGTGGTGCTCTATGGTTTGTTCAGAGAAGGCTTAGGTTGGTAGGAATGGAGAATTTGTTTTTCCTATTGTGCTCTTTCCGAATCAAACAGCAGCCAAAAATCCCAGAGAAGAGAGAGACAGAGAGAAAGAGAGAGAAATAGAGAGACCTCTTTTCAGAAGGATAATTGAGGAGAGGGGTCAACCGAAAATGTACGGCAATTGTACACGCATCCTTACCAAGACAGGGATTCCTTTCCAATTCCAGTTCACATCACGTGACAAAGATCACAGATCCTAACTAACCAGGGACTTGGGGGAGCCTGGTTTGGAGGCAGAGATACAGGATGGAGACATGGAAACAATGTAGTTTAATGTAAAAAGCTATTTTGTCTCCAGCCTCCACCAAATGAATTGTGACAAAAATTACTTTTCAAGGAAGGTACTTACCTGGAAAGGTATAATATCAGGGTTTGGTTAGACAGTACTGCACAGAGATAAAACTGAATGCCATTGCCAGAGTCAGAGGAGAAAACCAGGGAGTTGGGACTCAGAAAGACCTGTTTGCGGTGCAGGTCAGCCACTAGTCCTAGTAGAATTTGGAAGAAATTACTTCACCTCTCAGAGCCTCCCTTTGCCCTGCCCACAGTCAGCCACACTCACATAGAGAAAATGGCGACCCCCACTCACGACCCAAGGCTCTCTGCCTCACCCTTCAGCTTTAGGCCCCTCTACACCCACACTTTTTCTTGCCCTCTTTCTTCCCAAAAAAATGGAGTGCCACTCCTCTTTTTCCCTTTAAGGCCAGCTGTGTCCTTGCCTATCTTCCCTCCCACCTCCTCTGGAATCCCAGTCTCTGTATTACCTGTCTGGTCCTCTCTACCCTACCACCTATTAACATGAGCATATATTCCCCATCTCTCCCCTGAAATTCCCTGACCTTCCATTTACTTCCTCATTCTGGAGACACTTGGGGGCCATTGGCTCTCAGTTTTCCCTTCCCTGGATATTATTGCCTTCTCTGGATATTCTTTTTAATGTTTAATGTTTATTTAACATTTATTTTAATATTTAAAAAAATATTTTCACTAGGTTGTTCATTTTATTTTCATAGTTATATTATAGAGTCTTAAAAATTAGGCATAGTTGGGGCGCCTGGGTGGCACAGCGGTTAAGCGTCTGCCTTCGGCTCAGGGCGTGATCCTGGCGTTCTGGGATCGAGCCCCACATCAGGCTCCTCTGCTGTGAGCCTGCTTCTTCCTCTCCCACTCCCCCTGCTTGTGTTCCCTCTCTCGCTGGCTGTCTCTATCTCTGTCAAATAAATAAATAAAATCTTTAAAAAAAAATTAGGCAAAGTTATGCGCAAAGCCCAATTCCACCACTTGCTGGCTGTGTGAACATGAACACCTTAGTTACCCTTCTATACCTGTTGGTTTCCTTGTCTGTTAATTTGCAATAATGTATTTATTTTGATTTTAGGACTAATGAAAAAACACAGACAAGTGAAGAGATATAACTAATCCAATATCTATTTGTATAAGAAGATACTTTTTTGGAGATTATGTTTGTAAAATACATATCAACTTTTTCCCTTTGTTGACATGATTTGACCTTTCCTTGTGAAATCTATTCTCTCCCTTCTCCTCTTGCACCTCCTTCTCCTTGGATAATGACACATTACAAATAAAACCAGTCTTCCGCCAGAGTAGGGGAGGAGTAGGCTGAACACATTAGAATTATCTGGGCCCCCATACTCATTCTCATTCCACTACCAGAAATTCTGATTCAGTATTCAGTATTCAGAGGGGGGCCTGAAGAATTTGAGTTTTGAAAAGATGCTCCAGATGATTCAAATACTTACCCCTTCCATCCCAACCTGCCTCCCAAATAGAAATCGCTGCTTTGACTTTAGGCAGGTACCCCAAGCTAGGCCTCGGATCCTTCACAAGACACCTGCAGTCACAGCTGCGCGCCTGTTCAGTTAAATTAGCTGTGTGCCTTCCCAGAACTAGATGCATCCTTGACAACCTGTTTCTATCAGGCAGCTTTTGTCCTTTCTTTATAAGGACTCGAGACAACCGTTTTTGGCTGGGCCAAGTGTGTAATTGGAAGTCTTTGGGAGATCTTTTTTGGACTTCTATGCCAATTAAGTATTTTCATGTCTAACTTCCTACTTCGATGCAATTAGACGAATGCAATCCATGCTTGCAGCTTCTGACCTGCAAATCCCAACAAAATCTCCACCAGCTATTTCTGGGAATTCTCAGAGATTACTCATTAGTGACTTCTGATATTTTTGTTCTCTCTCCTTGCTCCCTCCCCTGGGTGTTGCTCTCTTGAACCTGCTGGACTCACCACGGCTTCCCCTTGAGTCTGCTGTGTCTTTTCCCTCTTCTGGGTGTCACGGCCTCAGCTGGACAGTCCCACTGCTCTGGCCATACCACCCACCCAATAGGCCTGCGGCCTCCACAGGCTGCCAGTGTCAATTCAAGGGGAACAGGCCCCCCAGACTGCTACTGGGAAGTAAGGGGAAAGTGACTCTTTCTGTATTCAGTGTGAGGCTCTCTTAGGGAACATCAGAGCAATGTGATTTGATTAATCAGCATAAAAGATACTAGAAATAAATTTTCAATGGTGAAACTAGTAGTATTCAAGATGTGTGCTTGGCTGGACCTTGATAAGGATATTTGAAATGTTTCTTAGCCCCTTTTGGAGTTTGGATTAAAGACTAAGGAATTTCAAATGCTAACCAAAGAATATACTAACCCTTAGATGTAGGCGAAAATCAATTTGCATATATCTATCACATTGTTCGTACTGAACTGTTTCAAATTAAAATACCATGCAGGCAATACAGCAGACCGATACATACTTCTAGTGGCCATCTGGATCAGGAGACAAATCCGAAAGATGAGCTCTCTGCTATACTCAGAATCGCCCTTCCCATTAATATTTAAGAATCAGTAACATTCTATTTAAAAAAAAAAAAAAGAAATTGTAACATTCTAATTCAGAGTATTGAACCTGATTCCTTTTTCTAGAATGACTTTGTTTTCTCTTGCGAAGTTCCCTGGACTCATTCGATGAGACTTTGGGTGGCCCACCCAACATTTCCCCAAATATGCCCAGACGTGGCATTCCAGCTACACATAGCTCTTGAATTTGCTCCCACATTAGTACTTATATGTTCCCCCATCCTCCAGTCAGATTTTTCCTCTCGATAACAGAGCTGCCCTTTCCTTCTCTTTCAAGAGCTGTTGATCACAGTTAGCTTCAATGACACCCCTGTTTCACTTTGCTGTTAGAAGTGGAGCAGGACTAGTCACTCACTCCTCATTTATCAGTTGTAACCCATTTATAAATAGACTTAAGGAGTCAAATGAGAAACAGTATAGCACTGGCGAAGTCGATGTGAGTAATGTGCACAGACACTTGACTTCTTTCTCCAATTTGGACTCACCCACTGATGCAACTAAACAACTGAAGAAATGCAGACCTTCCTAGCAGGTGAAGGTCTAAAGCAGCTATAGAAGATCAGCTATTTGAAGCAACTCCTTCTGAAGTCAGACAAATCCAAACAGGAAAAACGTGAGCCAAGGTATAACATGAGCCACTGACCCATTAGACCCCCCCGGGAGAGACCCAGAGGACATCGAGACCCTCCCCAACTTCCTGCTCCAGGCTGTTAAGATGCAGACGGGACAGGAGAATGGCTCCCTCCCCCATACACTCTTGGTCAAATCCTTTCACCTGTAGGGCACATTTATAACGTCCCTTCCCCCTACACTCACTTTTTAAGAGGTTATAAGGGGTCTTCTGTACTAAAGGAATAGAAGTTTCCGAAGAAGGAGAAAAATGAAGTTAAATGCCCTCTTCCTGGTTCTCTCCAGCTTTCTTTCCTCCTAGGCAACTGGAGGTAAGATTGGGGTGGGTGAGGGGCTTCTGCTTGGGAAGGACTTCTCCTTTTTGAGGGCCTCGTGGGCCCGGGTAGGGCCTCAGGTAGGGCCCGGAGAAAGGGAGCCCTGAGCCTGCTGTCAGGTTTACCCATCTCCACCTTCAGTTAATGGGGGTAAACAGATGGCCATGTGTCTGCCTGCTCAGCCAGCACAGAAGTTAGAGAGGTTCGAACCGCAAGACCTAGATGCCTATTAGAAAGTCAACATTTCCCAGGAATAGCCCTTAGGCATTTGTGCCCCCAGAACCAAGTGGAGCATCTCCACAAGCCATTCGGATAACAGGCAGCCCTGTCATCTCTTTGCTGTTTGTGGAGACCAGCATTGCACCACAGATAAGCCTCTCCCAAAACACCTGCTTGTATTTCCACGTATGTCTAGCATCAGCATTAACCCCACTTCATTATCATAGGATGATGATTTGTTCTTAAGCCAAGACTGTGCACTGTTTCTATCCCTGCACACTCAAGTAACAGCAGTGGTCATGTGCTTGATTGCTTCTGATACAAATACTAGTAACTATTTTGGAAACCTGACAGTTGCTCGTCAAATTCTTTTCTAATGGCCTAATGTTACAGCCTTAGAAGAACTTATTAAAGAATGATTACCTCGTTTGAATTTTTAATAGTCTTCCATCTCTTTTTATGGATATCAACATGCCACTCCCTCACAGAACTACTATCATATGATTATTATGTTCATTAAGTCCAACAGCTGTCCTTCACCATGGGGAAAACTGAGGCCCAGAACATTTAAGCACCACTTTTCCTAATATCTCAGCTGAACTACCTGATGTATTGTGTATTTCTCTGGAAGATGAAGCTCTGCCTTGTGCAGTTTTGTCCTATTGCTTACATTGGACTCTACCTTTCCTCCAGTCATCTCATAAGAGTCTGCACAAATTTTCCTTTGGATCTGTGAAATTCTGACTACTAGCCCCCTGTTTTGAGAGGTGGGAAGTAGAACATAAGAGGAAGAGCCAAATGACCGCTGGTTGCAAGTGAGTTCTGTTTAAGAAAATCCATGCTCTAGTTTGATAAACTTTCTGCTCAAAGTTTCAATTAAGAGCAAGTGGTTCTGGAGTTTATTCTCAGGTAACAAGTTTATGTTCTAAAATCAGATTAGAAATTAGCTGGGTTCTTTGATCTTTTTCTTTTGCTTATTTGAATTTCTACTTTTTCTATAGAGAACATGAATTACTCATGTAACTTAGTAAAACTGTTGTAAAGAAGTTAGTAAATTGTGAACACTTCGAATTAGCATGAAGATGTTAACCCCATGGGAGGATTGTCTGAATGGAATGCTACCCAGCACTGACTGAATATAGCCTTAGGACTGTTTTTAATGGTTCTCTACTTCATTAAAGCTAAGTCTGCTAGGCTAATAGAGCAGTGTGAATTCATTTTTGAAAACTCACTCTGCTCCAAATACGTAGCAATGATGGATAAAGTACAGAAATACAGAAAGCACCAAGAAATTCAACTGATCTAAAAAGGAGAGATTAATATCTTACTGGGCCAGTCATGGAAGAGAGGTGTTGTTGTTTTTTCATCTGTATCTTTACAATTTTAATGTTTTTTCATTTGAGGTAATTGTAGATTCACATGCAGTTGAAAGAAATAATATAGAGAGGTCCTATGTACCCTTTACCCAGCTTCCCCCATAACACCTTATGTAACCATAGTGTAATATCACATTCAGACAATTGGCATTAGTATAATCCACCAATCTTGTACATATTTCATGAGTTTCACATGTACTTAGTCATTTATTTATTTGTTTGTTTTTTAAGTAGGCTCCATGCCCAGCATGGAGCCCAACGCAGAGCTTGAACTCACGACCCTGAGATCAAGACCTGAGCACAGATCAAGAGTGTGACACTTAACCAACTGAGCCACCCAGGCTCTCCAATCATGTATTTAATTCTATGCAGTTTTATGTTGCACGTACAGATTCACATAATCCTCTCCACTGTCTGGAGACAGAAGAGATCCATCACCATAAGGGTCCCTTGTCCTGCCCTTTTATGACCACAGCCCCCATCTCTCTATCCCCTGGCAACTACTAATCTGTTCTCCATCTCTAAGATTTTGTCATTTCAAGGCCGTCATATAAAATGGAAGAATCATACAGTATGTGACCTTCTCAGATTGACTTTTTAAACTCAGCATAATTCACTTGAGCTCCATCCAAGTTGTTACACAGAGCAGTTCCTTTCTGTTGCTGCGTAGTATTACATGGTGTGGATGTGCCACAGTTTATCTGCTCACCCATTGCAGGATATCTGGGTTGGTTTTCATGTTTGGCTATTACAAATAAAGCCACTATGAATATTTGTGCATATGTTTTTGTGTGAATGTTAAGTTTTCATTTCTGTGGGATAAATGCTCAGAATTTTTTTCTGCTTTCAAAAATAAAAACATAATAGGATGAAATTTACACTTCTCACAACCAGTCCATGAGTCCGGCTTAAATGATCGTGCTCATGTTAGAGATGAAGAAACTGGAACTGTCAAATGCTTCAGTAGAATTAGTCTCCATGGAAGCTTTGAAATTGGAATTCTCACTCATTTAAGGCCTTGTTTACTCTTCAAGGCAATCCTCTTAGAAGGGAAGTTTACTCCCTACCTTGCTTGAAACATACTCTCCTACCTCTGAGGTTGTTCATCTTAAATACTAATGTCTAAAATCCCAAATTCTGCACACATATCAGAGATGTCTGTGATTTTGAAAATTGATCCTTGGGGCGCCTGGGTGGCACAGCGGTTAAGCGTCTGCCTTCGGCTCAGGGCGTCATCCCGGCGTTACGGGATCGAGCCCCACATCAGGCTCCTCCACTGTGAGCCTGCTTCTTCCTCTCCCACTCCCCCTGCTGTGCTCCCTCTCTCGCTGGCTGTCTCTCTCTCTGTCAAATAAATAAATAAAATCTTTAAAAAAAAAAAAAAAGAAAGAAAATTGATCCTTATCCCTATTCTCTTAATGAAGAGAACAGTCCAGCAACGGCAGACAATCAGGAATGCATTAGTGCCAACTGGGGAAGAGCAGGAAGTCTGCAAAGCCCTCAGTGAGGCTAGCTAGCAGCCAGAAATTCTTCCTCCCCATAAGCTGGAAACCAGCTGTCCCTGGAAGCTGTTGCTCCAAGGGAGGAATTACTTACACTCTTTTCTTTAACTCAAGAGATCAAGGCCTGGCCAAATGGAAGGCCAAGTCATTTGTCTGTTCGTTCACAAAGGGCAAATCTAGCATCCCTAACTTCCGACTGGTTGTACTTGAAAAAGTAAACCTGGACACCAAGAACCACCAAACCCTAAGCTTCGTTATATCTTCCTTTGACTGTTTTATTTTATTCAAATGGGCCACTCAATGATTATATTTTTGTCAATGTTTATCCATGTGAGAGGAGATGAAAAGACTTAATGACTCAGCAAAACCTAAAAAAAAAAAATATTCTAAATCTATCAATCCCAAAATGTGCATTTCAGAAGATAGGGAGCCAGTCTAATTTAACAATATGCTAAAGAGGTAGGATATTTTATCTTAGAATTAAAGTCATCAGCAGTGAAACATGCAGCTTCTACGCTCTGCCTGGAAAAGACAAGAAATGTTCTGGCTCTGTTGTGAGAGCCATGCATTCAAGCCAGGGCAGGCAGGGATTCAAATGACCTGAATATGCCACTTTCCACAACTAATTCAGATTAAATGAATTCTCCACCTTTCCTGGTTACTGGGCTGGCCTGACATATAAACAGAATCAATCCTTGCCTATGAAATGGGATTCCACATAAGCAATAAAAACTAACACTTATTAAGTGCCTGCATGAGGCTACATACCTCACAGGGATTATTTCTGTAAATTTTCATGATAATCCTATAAGGTAGGTATAATTGTCCCTATTTTATAGATAATGAAACTGAGGCTTAGAGATAATAAGTAACTTGCCTAATATAGCTACTCATTAATGGATCCAAGATTCAAATGTGGGCACGTCTAATTGAGGAGTCCAAGTTCTGAACCATATGCTCAGCTCTTTACTCTTAAATTTTACATTAGAAAGCCACTTGCTTGGCATAAGATACAGTCCCTTATTAAGTGGCAATTTCCTTTGAGGGGGATTACATGTTCAGGTGTTATGGTATTACTAATCACCAACTCCAGTGTCAATGAGTTTTCCAAATCCTTTATAACTTGATAAAAAGCTGGGAAGAAGTGCATCAAGGAAACAAAGGGGAATGAGTATGAGAAGTTTAAGGATGGCAATGAGATGTGGAGGGCCTTTGAGAGTCTGTAAAAAGGCTATAACCAGAGTCCCTATGACTATTGCCAAGTCTGCCTAAAGAGATTTAAAGCAAGCCTACTTTTTTTTTTAATGATTTTTTATTATATTATGTTAGTCACCATACAGTACATCCCCGGTTTCCGATGTAAGGCTCGATGATTCATTAGTTGTGTATAACACCCAGTGCACCATGCAATACGTGCCCTCCTTACTACCCATCACCGGTCTATCCCATTCCCCCACCCCCCTCCCCTCTGAGGCCCTCAGTTTGTTTCTCATATTCCATAGTCTCTCATGTTTCATTCTCCCTTCTGATTACCCCCCCTTTCTTTATCCCTTTCTTCCCCTACTGATCATCCTAGTTCTTATGTTCCATAGATGAGAGAAATCATATGATAGTTGTCTTTCTCTGCTTGACTTATTTCACTTAGCATTATCTCCTCCAGTGCCGTCCATGTTGCAGCAAATGTTGAGAACTCGTTCTTTCTGATAGCTGAGTAATATTCCATTGTATATATGGACCACAACTTCTTAATCCAGTCATCTGTTGAAGGGCATCTCGTCTCCTTCCATGATTTAGCTATTGTGGACATTGCTGCTATGAACATTGGGGTGCATATGGCCCTTCTCTTTACTACGTCTGTATCTTTGGGGTAAACACCCAGTAGTGCAATAGCTGGATCATAGGGTAGCTCAATTTTTAACTTTTTAAGGGACCTCCACACTGTTTTCCAGAGTAGCAAGCCTACTTTTATCCTTCTGTCTGTAAATGGCATTCATACCCACACAGGACTGGCCCTACTCACTGACCATTCTTTTATGCCAAATTAACTTTATTGATACTTCTAGGTGACAGTAGTACACATTTTTCATAGACCCCCCCAATATACTTTCACCCACTTCTTTGGGTCTTATACTCCATATAAATCGAGTCTTCTTGTCTCTGTTTATTCTCAGTAACTTTTGATGAATAAGAAACCTGTTTACAAATTAAAGGGATAGAGAGGAGTGGAAACTAACATGAGCTGAGGATCTGTTATATGCCAGACACTGTGCCAGGGACTGACATACATGACCTCATTAAATATTAACAGCAACCCACGCATGAAGGTGTATTATCTCCATTTTACATTAGAGGAAACCCACATCCAAAGCCTGCCCTCAGTTTCACAGCCTCACCAAGCCAGGATTCAAGCACAATCTTACAGACTCCAATCTCCATTTTTGAGCCACTACTAGATCAAGTAAATGAGCTATAAAGTAAATATCTTAGAAACAAACCCCTGATTAAAATTAAAATAATATTCAAAAGGAGCAGAAAGGATACTGATACCTCATACGCATCTTGGTAGTCAGGACATCAAAGAAGGGTAGATTGGTCTTGATGGGGCAGAGTAGTGAAAGTGATGGGAAAGAAAAACCAGCCAACCAAAAGTCTTGACAGCCACTCGTTTGGTGTGGTTGCTAATAGTACATGCTAGTCATGATCAACAGAAAGATGGCTTAGACTTCAAATCCTCTAATCCTTACCTGAGAGGAGGACATGCACAGCTGACACTCTAAATAAAGTTACATTGCTGATTACAGGGCTGGTTTAGGGCTTCAAAGCCCAAACTGGTCTCCTTGGGAGGTAGGATGGGCTCTGTGAGCTCTGGTTGCCTCTTGGTCTTCTAAGAGCAGCCAAATAGGAGATAGTCCTAGACTTTCTCGTTGCCCTATTACAAATGGGGTTTTATGTGAAGAGTGACAGCTTTTAGCTTTTGCCTCTCTCATTGGAGTTTTTGCTCCAATCCTTAGCATTATTTCCCAAATGAAAGAAAAGATGCACAGGGAATGCCCTTGGCCAAATTGTGTCCTTGTCTCACACCCAAATGCATTTTTCTTGGCTTGAAGGAGAAAGCCTTGAGCTCTTCTAGAGGCAATCGTTTTAATCGTCTCTTATTCACCCTATCAGTGAAGGAGGGATTCCCACCCTAGAGTTTTGTGGATGACCAAACACATGAAGCCAACACTGTACAGGTGAGGTCAACGACAGTTTATAAATCACATATACTCACAGACTGGGAAAGGAAGGCACTGCACATCACACATGGCCACATGAGGGTTCACTCAGTAAGAGAATGAACAACCAGGGAGGCTGTGCGAGAGAGATGCTATAGTATGAAGAGGGTGAAAGGCCCCTGATTTCCACGGGAGTATGTAATTGACTTATTTGAATAATTCTGTGAGCTGACAGGGACCTGAAGCCTGTTATTCAAAGATAACCAGGCACTATGCCTGGTCCCAGTGGTGAGAAGAGCTGCTAGGCTCTCCTCTTTCACAGGAGCAGGGCAGGGAGGTGAACTTGTGATTAGGTCCTCTCGGTTTTCCTCAGAAGTCAAGCAAGGAACACATAATATTAGGCCTTAGTTTTAGTCTTTGTACTGCAATAGCACATGCCATTAATGGAACGAACAAAAATACAGAAGGCATAATACAAATTTTGATTCGTATATGTCCTTCCTCTGTCAACTTACATGCTCTGGAAGTAAAGAAACATACCTGCCCCTCCCCTTTTCCTCTCCTTCATGAAGCCTTGGAAAATACTCAGTCCTTTTTGATGGAATGCCACAATAACCAGAAACTTAGAGTTACTGATCGAAGAAACCGATTTTTATTTGAGCAGATGCTGTCATCCAATTTTTAAAATGAATTTATCAAATATTTATAGAAACTCTGAATACATACCATCAGTATATGAGCTATGTCAGGGTTCTTTGGTTGCAGGCAACAGAAACTGACCCTGGTTGACTTCAGCAAAAAAGGAATTTGTTGGACTGTATTTGAGTAGTTTAGAAAAACAAACAAACAAACAAAAAACTTAAATGACTTAGAATCAGAAAAGAAAATAATCAGGGCAGCTCTGTGGATCATGGTAACAGAAATGAATGGATACTCTAGTAAGGACATCATAGTAGGAATGAATCAGCTCTAACACTTCAATCATTGGCTTAACATTCAAATTCCAAGGAGAATTTTAATGGCACTACTTAAATCTTGGCCAAGGAATGGCGGACACATTGATTAAAACCCCCACCAAATCTGCAATAGATGAGGGATGATTTCTCAAAGGAAAATCAAATGATGTTTAGCCAAAGAAAGGGGAATGGATTCTGGGCAGGCAAAAACAAAACAAAACACACAGGTATTCATTTCTAGAGAGGTTTTCTTATATTATATGAATCAGAAAATCAGTGATTATTAAACAAAACCGGTAAGTCATATTTTAGTTCACTTGTTGGTTATACTTTCAACTGTGTATTTTTCCATTTGTGTACATATTTTTTCATTTAATTAAAATGAAGCATTTTCAATGTCTCAATACCTGGTTGTAGGGTAGATTTGTTATGGATTTAACTATTTATTTATTTATTTATTTATTTATTTATTTAAAGTAGGCTCCACACCTGGGGCTTGAACTCATAACCCTGAGGTCAAGAGGTTCATGCTCTACCAAACGAGCCAGCCATGTGTCCCCTGTTATGGATTTAATCCTTAAAGAAGCCAGTCTGCCTTTAAGCCTAATCTCTTACCTCAACTACAAGAGTAGGTCTTTTTATCTTTTCTTTTCCCTCAAAAAAATAAGTAGGAGTGTAAATAGATCAGTAGAAACTCAATTTGTTCAGTGATTTAAATACTGTTTAATGAAAGCGTATTATGTGCACACTGCAGTGCTAGCCTTGTGGGTAGTAAAAAAAACAGATACACCCAACAAAAGTACAACTGCCTACACCTAAGGAGTTTGTAATGAATGTATGCACACACAATTAAGTGAAAGTTCAAATAACAAATATGTAATCCAGATGTCAATGGAAACTACACATTCCTTTCCCTCTCAGTTTCCTGAAGAATCCAGAGGCTTCTGTATTCAAGGTCACTTTTGAATCTTAGTATCCGCTACCCCTGGAATCTTATTTTTACTTTTATTTCTGCCCCACAGTTGCTGCCTTTTCTCTGCTCTATACCAAACCAGCAGCACTCCTACTTAAAAAACAAAAAGGCATATATCTGAGTATAGTAGACCCCCTTATCTCCAGGGATACATTCCAAGACCCACAGTGGATGCCTGAAACCACGGATAGTACTGAACCTTATAGATAATATGGTTTTTCCTACATATATATATTTATGATAAAATTTAATTTATAAATTAGGCACATTAAGAGATTCACAATAACAACTAACAATAAAATAGAAAAATTATAACAATATACCATAATAAAAGTTATATGAATATGGTCTCTCTCTCTCTCTCAAAATGCCTTATTGTACTGTACTCACTCTTCTTGTGATGATGTAAGATGATAAAATACCTACATGATGAGATGAAGTGAGGAGAGTGACATAGTCATTGTGACATAGCATTAGGCTCCTATGGACCATCTGATGGTCTGTTAGAAGGAGGACCACCTGTTTTAGACTGCAGTTGACAGTGGGTAACTGAAATCATGGAAAACAAAACCACAGATAAGGGGGGCACTACTGTATAGCAAACTACTCAATCTTTGGAAAAATGAGGGGACTCACATCACAGAAGAGATAACTGGTTCAAAAAAAAAGTATGTGATTTCTATATTTTTAAAAAGTCCCTCAGCTCTTTCCAACAATTCATGCCTCAGCATTTTGCAACACATTTTAGCGCGTTCCTTCTCTAACTCCTTGCCAATAATTTGTCGCATGTTATTATGCAATGCAATTCAGTTCTCCTTAACTCAGCCCAGTCCCCCCTTGGCACATCCAAAGACCCTCTAGCTATTGGACAATAGGTCATCTACTTCCTCACTGGTCTCTATAAGAGAACTGGGCCAGTAAAAATAATTCCCCCCCAGGGATATTAATCTTACCACCCATCTTTGAGAGTTAGGATGGGGGCAGAAATGGTTATGGTTAGCTTAGATTTTAATATTTTAATACTTTTATCTTTGTTATAACTATGTGTGCAGGCCCATGAGGGAGGGAAGACTATGGGCCCAAGAGGTAATGAAAGGTTTTTCTGGGAAGAACTATGATTTGAACTCATGACTATGATTTAAAGGTGTGCAGACGAAATTTTTTTTTAATTTTTTTTTTTTTTGGTCAGAGAAAGAGAGAGAGAGAGCATCAGGCAGAGGGAGAAGCGGGCTCCCCGCTGAGCAAGGAGCCCAATGCGGGACTCGATCCCAGGACCTTGAGATCATGACCTGAGCTGATGGCAGACACTTAACCAACTGAGCCACCGAGGCAACCTGAAAACGAAGTTTAAACTGAAAATTTCAGATTACATTTATTTCCCTACCTAAATACATATATTTGTCTCTCTTTTCCAAACCCCATCAAGATGTCGTAAGTAATGTCGAAGGAAGAACAAACCCATTGTAGTACTGAAAAACTGAGGGGGTACCTTCAAGCAAGTAAAGAATTCCTGGAGGATATAAAGCAAATGGAAAATCCCCCTAAAGCTGAAGAACCTGAAACTCCATGTAGTTGAAAGAGAGGAGCGCTCTCCCTCAGAAAAAAAGAAAAAGAGAAGAGAGAGAGAGAAAATAGGAAAACAAATATGAAAGGAAGGAAGGAAGGAAAGAAGTTTCCCAAAAGAATGTTGGAATCTTAAGATTAAGGATAGTAGGAATTAAAAGAAGAACTGACTATGGGGAGGGAGGTTGGGTAAATAACTAAAGCCTGCAGAACAACTGCACCAGTACCCTGCTCTCAGTGTTGCTGGCTCTGTTGTTTGTCCCAGGATACACTCTTCCACTGCCCAAATAAATGAAAAATCTGATACAGAGTATTCCCAGGGTAGTTTTTGGGACCAGAAAATCATGAAGTTCCCGAGATAATGTATGATCACTATGTGATCCCCAGTGAAAAAAAACAAGCAACTTGTACATTTTTCCCTTAACTTCACTTATCAATTGCCAAAAGAAGGTTTGCAATATTCAGAACCTGTCAATGACAGGTAAACAAGGATTTTCACTTGGGCTGAGGAAAAGCACTTCAGCTACCTATCTAGGTCAATATAGAACATTAATAAATATGAATATACAGCCAACAATCATCAATCATTTCAAGAAAAAAAATGACATGAAAGAGAGGGAGCCGACTCCAGGAGTGAAAGAACTACTTCCTGAAGAATAAAAGTTAAGAGAAGAAACAAAAGAGAGTCAAGAGCATGTCACATCCAAAAGAAGAGCAGATGGTTTTAGAAAGAATTTATCAGAATCCTTGGAAATTAAAAATATGATCACCAAAATAAACAGCAGATGGCTCAAATAACAGAATTTACATAGCAGAAGATAAAATTAGTAAATTAAAATATCTGGCCAAGGAAATCTCTCAGGATGCAATAAAAAATAATGAGATGAAAATAGGTGCAAAATTAAGGGACAGGAAAGATAGTTACAGGAGATCCAACATTTGTCTAATTGGAGTTCCAGAAGGGGAGAAATCCGAGAGGAAATTATCAAATAAATAATTATGTAAACACATTAAAAATGTTCAACATTACTAATCTTTAGGGAAATGCAAATCAAAACTGCAGTGAGATATCTCTTCAACACACTAGGATAGCTATTATCAGAAAAGAAAAAAAAAAGAAAATGACAAATGTTGGCAAAGATATGGAGAACCTGGAACCTTTGCACATTGCTAGTGGGAAGGTAAATGGTGGAGCTGCTGTGGATAACAGTATAGTGTTTCCTCAAAAAAGTTAAATACAGAATTATCATATGATCCAGGAATTCCACTTTTAGGTATATATCCGAAAGAATTAAAAGCAAGGACTCCAACAGATATTTGAACATTGTTATTCATAACAGCATTATTTACAATATAGACAAAAAGTGGAAACAAACCAAATGTCCATCAGTGGATAAATGGATAAACAAGATGTAGTATAGCCATATGAATATTACTCAGCCATAAAAAAGAATGAAATCCCGATACTTACTTCAACGTGGAAAAAACTTGAAAACATTATGCTTAAATGAAATAAGCCAGGCACAAAAGGACAGTGATTGTATGATTCCACCTACTTAGAGTAGTAAAATTTGTGGAGACAAAAATTAAATTAGTGATTACCAGGGGTTGCAGGAAGGGCGTTATTGCTGAATGGTTACAGATTTTGGTTTCAGAAGATGAAAAAGTTCTGGACATGAATGGTGGTGATGGTTATACCATAATTTGAGTGTACTTAATGTCACTGGAGTGTACACTTAAAAATAGTCAAAATGGTAAATTTGATGTTATGTGTATTTTGATAAAATGAAAAATTTTGAAGCAAAACAAAATATATTATTTAAACAGACATTTCTAAGAAGAAAAATTATGTAAAATTTCACTGAACTTAAAAGTCTTCATATTGAAAGAACTCACTGAGTGCCGAGCAGGAATAATTTTTTTAAGAAAATCAAACCTAGACACCTCATACTGAATTTTCTGAAGTCTAAGATTAAAGAGAAAATCCTAAAACCACAACACAGAAAAAGCAGATTACCTACCAGAGCAAAGGAATCATATTGACATCTTACCTGCAGTACAGGATGCTAAAAAAAAAAACAATGGAGTGATGCCTTCGAAGCTATGAAGGGAATTATTTTGAGTCTAGAATCCTTTCTTGAGCAAAACTGGCAATCATATGTGGAGGGAGAGCAAGTTTAGACATGTAATTTCTCCATTTACCAATTTTGAACCCTTCCTAGAGCAATTATTGGGAGATGAAATAGGGCAAACTGGAAAATTCATTTAAAAAAAGAAGTGCAATGCAAGGAAAAAAATAGATACTAAAAGACTTTTTAATTAAAGTTAAATAATTGTTGATAATGTGTCTATAAAACAACTACAATTTTTAAGAAAAGATAAGGATAATGTAAAATAATTCAGAATACTTAGAACTTAAAATTCAGAGTTATTTCAATGAAACCTGGGGAAGGGAATGGGGTAGAAAAATTAAGTGAAAAGTCTTGCGTAGTTTGAGGGGCATGAGATTTAGATATAGATTAAGCATCAATTTCAAGAGAAAATGTAAATTTAAATATGGTTATTAAAAACCTAAGAATACTGGACAATAAAAGCAAGATTTAGAACTTTCAAATACCATGGAGAGAAAAAGAAAACTTTATTAACAAAAGGGAAAAACAAGGACACACACAAAAATGTAAGCAAGACCAAAGTCAAGAAAGTCTTGCAAGTAGAGAACAACACAAGAAGGCAGGAATAGGACTAATGCATAGATTTAGCAAAAACCCAGCACCTGCATTGTCCTAGGGACTGTCCTAAGTGCTTCACAGGTATTGACTGTTTTAATCAAGCATACAATTATCTCAATAAAAGTGAATGGGTTAAATCCCTCAATTAAAAAGAAATTCGTCTGTCTTAAATTATGTTAAAGCAAGGGGAGAATGGGAGCAACAGTGGAAGTGAAAGCAAGAGAGGAAAGAACACCTTAAAATAAAATTAGTTAAATTTTTGAAAACAAAGAGCTAGGAAAATTACACCAAACCAAACCAAACCAAATAAACAAAGCAGGGATGGCAATATGATTATTGAACAATAAAATTCAAGTTGAAAAGCATTAAATAAAAGAAAAGGATTATTTGATAATGGTGAGAGCTATAAACCATTAAAAGCTTTAAGAGTACCAACTTATGAGCCTCAGAATAATATCAAAACATACTAATCCAAAAATATTAGGAATGCCAGGATTTGAATTGATTGAGACGGTAGAAAAGGGAAGGAGGAAGTTTTGGTAAAAAGAGATTACCCAATCAGAGCTCATACTGGGAAATGGTCACCTGGACTAAAACTGAGGCTCAGGGGAGGAGACTGAGGGAGAAATAAGACAAAAAAGATGGAGCAGGTTGAATGCCAGCTAAAGGGAGTCTAGATTTTACCTTCCAGGAAAGGTGATGAGGAGCAGAAGAGAGAGGTGATGAAAGGTGTTTTTTAGGAAGGTTAATCAGGCAGCAGTTACATGACTGGCCGGAGGGGCACTGGGGTGGCTCAGTTGGTTGAGTGTCCAACTCTTGATTTAAGATCAGGTCATGATCTCAGGGTCATGAGATAGAGCCCCGTGTGGGGAGTCTACTGGAGATTCTTTCCCTCTGCCACTCCCCCTGCTCCTCTCTCTCTCTCTCTCTAAAATAAACAAACAAATCTTAAAAAAAAAAAAAAAAAGGACTGGCTGGAGAAGAAATGGAGTATTGGCAAAAAGGCAAAAGTGCATGCTTACTATTGGTAAGTCAGCGGTACATTTTCATATTATACTTATGTTCTTGGACTATCACAAAGAAGTGTTTGGAAATTGAATTCAATAATGTATATGAAAGCACTCTGAAAACTGAGGCACTATAAATATGTAATATTAATATTAATTATTCTCATTCATTCTATAGTATTACACTTAAATACTTAGAGTCTCTAAATTATGATCAATGTAAATTGGTATCTGTTATCCTTATCCTCTAGGTAATTGGAAGCTTTGAAGAACTTGATCAAAGTGAATTCTTTTCACCAAGAAATCCAAGAAAAGCCGGAGTATGAGCAATTACAGAGGTTGTCCAAGCATATCTGCTTTCCTCTTTTTTTTTTTTTTTCCTTGCAGGTTATCCTACTCTATACCATGCAGAAAGTTAAGATACAGGAACTTGAAAAGGTCCTACTAACTAGAAGGACATTTTCTCCTGTGAGAGAAGCTTTCTTTGTTAGGATATTAAAGCAGTTTTGTAAACTTAAGAAAATTTTGATACTCACATTTTTTAGGAAATATAATTTTTTAAATCTATAGTGCTCAAGATATGCACAGAAGCAGGCCACGAAGAACAGATTCGCCTGGTTTTAGGAACTGTTGTCAGAGATGCCCCCCGCCCCCAATCAGCTGCATTAATGGAGGAAGCCAAGCTGGAGATCATGCCAAGGGTGGATCATTCAAAAACACATTGCTCTTTAGTTGGGAGCATAGTCAATTACTTCCTTTTCTTGTAGCTAGATCTTTCTAATTGCATATTCCTTAGGTTAATGTTCAAATTCATTTACTATCCCTGACCACACACTAATTTATAACAGTAGGAATGGCCCAGGTATGCTGTTGGCAGTGGTGCATTAAGCCCAGATTTAGCAATTTGCCACAAATAACTACAAATGGGTAATTCACACCCAGATAACAGAGAAACCTTAAATATATAGAACTTTGTTAAGAGTCAATTGTTAAATATCTATGATATCTGTCATTCTGTGTGTGTGTGCATGTGCGTGTTTGTGTGTGTGTATGAGAGAGAGAGAGAGAAAGACAGAAATTAAGAAAGATTTTATGATAATTTTATGGTAATGTTTTAGCACTAAAAGGTAATTCCCAAAATCTTGTTTTTGGAATTGAAGTCATTCTCTTTAGCCTCTCTCTAACTTCGAATGTATGAGGATTTTTATTTTTAAATGAAAAAATTCAATGATAATCTCTAAGTAAATTATTTTAATGTCACATATCAGAAAGAGAACATATATATTAAATATGAGACATCATTTCTCAACTGGTTTCATTAAGGATGATCATTTTCAGGATTTTTATCAAAGCTTCACACTGGCAACAAAAATAAACATAGTTAATTATTGTCTGGCTTCACAAAGCACTGTTGTGAGGTATTGAGAGTAGGTTTTAAGATAGATAGAATTATTATTGAAGGATATGAGCCATTTATATATTTTTCCATAATACCTATAAAATATAATTTAGAAGGAATTATAATCAAAGTGTATATACAATATCATTTTCTTCACAGATAGGAATCGGTGAGTAGTCCATCGTTTGGTGAACCTGTCCCAAATTACAAGGCTAAAGATAACATAGTTACTGATAACTGGTAATAACAATTGAGAAATTGAATGAACACCAGCTTGTCAAAACCTAATATTGGCAATGACTACCATTCTACCCACCTATCATTTTCTTGCTGCCCACTTGTTCTTCTTGAAGAGGATGTCTGGCTGTGACCAGAAGAGACCCTAGAACAATGTGTCCTTGACTATCAGACAGTGTGAGCTGATTGGACCTAGGTTGAAATCTCCCCAAATATGAGACCATCACATTCTCTCTCTTGGTTTTGGATATGCAAACTAGAATGCCATTTGTAATCAGAGATGGAAGCTGCTATTTTTAGGGACATACGTAATTGTATATTTTTCAAAAGACAAAAGCATGAAGCAGGTGCAGCAGAGACAGCACATGGGACAAGAGAAAAAGGGAGAGAAAGAAAGTGAGCAAAAGAAAGAGGAGTTTACTGATCATTTTTTGGTTCTGTAAAATTTGGCTCTACTTGCTAAAGTTGGGCACCACGAAAGGCATCCATATCCTTACAATAAACTTCTCTTTAATTAGCCCGACTTAAATGGATTTCTTCCTGCAACCACGCATAAGAAACCGTTCAACCACTATGTTAATTTTCAAGACTTCTAAAGATGGCAAAAACTTACACTTTTCTGCCAGAATTTCAGAGAGAAGCAAGCAAAGCAGATATCAGAAATGCAGTTGCCTCATTTTTGGTTTGATCTCAAATCAGTTTAGGGAAGCAGTGGGTGAACATTATTTTTACATGGCCCACAGTCAACTTACTCTACTCAAAAGTGGGACTGCAAGACTAAGGAGATAGAAGTGGTCAAGAGTTTTTAAATTATTTTCTTTTAAGTGATGGTAATACCAAGTGTAGGGATTATACAGAGCAACTGGATCTGTCATACATGGCGGATGGAATTGTTAAATGATACAATAACTTTGGAAAACTATTTGACAGTTTTCTATAAAGTTCACAATATATTTGCCTTTTGGTCCAGCAATTCTATTCCTAGGTATTTACCCCAAGGAAATGAAAACATGTCCAGAAAAATATTGAAATAAGAATATTCATTTCAATATCATTTATTGTAGCATAAAATTAGAAACAATCAAACTGTCCATCAACAAAAAGATGGATAAACCAGTTATGGCATATTTACATAATGGAATGCTTCTTAGCAATAAAAAGGAAGAAACTACTGATACAACAACATGAATGAATCTCTAAAGGACTACTGAGTGAAAGGAGCTAGACCTCCTAAACTGTATTCAATAATAGGCAAATGTAATATATGGAGATATAAATCAGAGCAGTGTTTGTCCAAAGGGAGTGCTTGCAGACTTTGAAGAGAATTTTCTACGGTAAGAATTTTCTAGGGTGATGGCAATATTCTATAACTTGATTGGGATATTGGTTTACAAGTGCATACATTTGTCAAAATTCATCAAACTTTACGCTTGCAATTGTGTGCTTTACTGTGAGAGGAAAGTAAAGGCATTACTTGATCAAAAACATGTAAGAGGGCAAAAACAGTTACTGAGGCAGAGGGGATAAAGGAGGAGAGCAGAGGTGTGGCACATTCAGAGGAAACATGCTCCAGCTTGTTGTTCAACTCCAAGGTTCCTAGCATAACTGCTTCCCCTGGAGACCCTAGTAATAGACCTTGAAATTCCAGCACACATGAAATATATGAGTCTCTAGATGACTTAGTTAACCTCTCAGCTGTAAAACGGTGATGGTGATAATGGTAACACTCACCTGGTGGACCACCATAAAGATTGAATGAGTTAACACATGTAAGGCTCTTAAAATTCCTTGGCATGTAAGAAATACTTGATAAATGTTAAAATCTCGTTCTTTTTCAGAAAACCAAAAAGGAATTCTAAAGTGGGTCTTCATGCATAGACTCTACTGTGCAAGTTTTAACATACTAAGTAAAAAAAAGATATATGGACTTTTGAAATTTTGAACCTGCCTGTATATTTCTCTGAAAATGATGGTTTCTATTCAGGGAAGAGGCAGTCTGAACTTTTCGCAGGGATTCAAGAGGCTGTGAATTGTAGTAACGGTTTCACTGTGTTCCCTACCACAGTTGGGTGGGAAAGGCGCCATTGGGATTAAAAGCATTTCTTCCCATGCCAACGATTGTAAAGTGAACATCCCATTAACTGAGGCAGTTACTGTGTCTGCTTGTTTTCTCCAAATTACATAAACTATAACTAGTCAGACTACTAGTGGAATATTGAATAGTGCATTCGCTCTTACTGGTTCATCCTTCATTTGATCAAAGGCTATGAACATCTTCTTTTCACTTCAGATTTTACCAACAGTATCCATGAATTAGACCTCAAAATGACTACATTACTGCAAACTAGATTAACTTAGCCAGCTTATATTACTGGCAATAGTTTGTCTTTGTTCTGAGATAGATATACTGTCCTAAAAATCTGATATAGCCCTCTTTAAAAAAATTTGATGAATTCCCTAGTAGTGTACAGGAATCCAGAGACATTACTTACTGAAATGGATGCAACCGTATAATGTATCTTATTGAATCAGGACTATTTCCCAGTTGATTATTGGATGCATAAATCCAATCAGAGTTATCACCTATCGAACTGAAAACATTAAACTTACAAAGAAAAATGGATCACCCGGCAAATCATAAATATTGCCATGGCATCTACATCATGGTACTCTGTTGTTTTGAGTCAGGACTCGGGAGAAACATTAACTCTTTCATGGGACCAAGGGTAAGGTGTGTTCTCCCAGAAATGACCCGCTATAATCAGGTTTAGGAAGCTAAACTACCCTTCACATCTGAAAAGGCACCTTTCCAAGCAACACGTAATAGGCTCCTTCCATCTGCCTGTCCTTTCTCCCTTGGAGCCAGTGACCTCCAGAGCTGTAGACAAAGCAGCTTTTCTGCTGCATTTAAAACAGACAAACAGCACAGGAAGGTGACCCCATGTGATCAAGACAATATTAGGCTGTTCTCACTGATCATAAAAATACAAAGTTGAACTCTCATTAATATGCTGTTCCTGCTTTCCTCCTGAGAGAAAGTTGAATTTGGGGTTACCAGGAGAAAGCAGGGCTGTCTCAGGGTGAAGCAAAGTGGGTTTTTTCATTTTCATTTTAGAATGGCTTGTTAAATCCTCTGTTATTCCCCTCCTCTCTAGGTCCCATTATGTTTTTCTTTGTCTTGTATGTACACTTAGACATCAAGTACCCCTACATCTTACATATTTCTAGAGACTTCTGCTTTCAAATATGTTCTGCTATTTTCCCCATAAGCATATTCATACCAGTCAGATCATGTTTCCTGCTTTTTAATTTGGAGACCAAGGTCACTAGTACACCCATGATGAAAAGAGTTCCCTGTTTCGTACAGGCTGTGTGTCTTCATTCCTCCGTCATTAAGTGCGGCAGACGTTGTGCTACATTGGTATTCTCTGCCATAGTCTGTGTGCTAGTTAGCATTCTTTCAGTTGCAAGTGAGAGAAACAGTCTCTGGCTAAGTTAAGTTAAAAAAAAAAAAAGTAATTTATTGAAAGGGTGCTTAAGCAGTTCCCAAATCCGAGGATGAAGAAAATAGCCAAGCCCGCTGGCTAAACTCTTGGCAGCAGGAGTCCATGGACCTTCTCTCTGAAGCGCCACCACTGACGTGAATCATCTCCAAGGGGTCCTATCTCTGCACATCTCATTGAAAAATCCCAAATTGGAGATTCCCTCCAGAATCTGATTTGCTTAGCTTGGCTCAGGTGTGCACTGCTGTATCCTTCAGCTTCAGCCAGAAGGGAAAGCTACTTGATATAACACGACAGCTGGGGACTGCCCCCTCTTCCCATAGGGCATTCCCCTGAAAGGAGAAGGAAAATGGCCCTGAACTGAGATGTGACACCAGAAGGCATCTGAAGCTCAGGAACCCCTCTGGCTATTGTTTTGAATTGAATCACGCCTGGCAAGCTTTTCTTCGATACTTCGCCATAATACTTCCAACAGTGGCTGGAAGTATTGCCTCTCCATCCCAAACGAATGGCACATTCTTCAGCCCAAATGCTTTCATGGCTTTAAAAACATCGTTTGACTCACCTCGACACGGTATAGAGCGTGCAAAGCTAGCAATGGATTACAATGTACCCACCAAGCGTGATAGACCAGGTTTTGAAAAAGAAAACTTCTAAAGCCAAGTAAGATACATCTACCTCCCCAAAGACATAATTTAGGATGGAAGGGAGAAGGGCTCTTTTAAAATGCCAGCTGGTTAGTTTATAGCCTCTATCAGTGCCACAGAGATGGAAAAGGAAGGTGTCGAAAAAGTGAAATAGCTGATTTACTATCTACCGAAGATTAACAGCGTTGCTAGGCCAAGGCACGTCTGGAAGTAGAGCAGACTGAAATGCTCCTGTTGGACTCACACTGATGAAAAGGGGTTGGGTGAGCAGATTGACCAACTTCTTTCTATGGTGATGAAAAAATCGTCACCCATCATGATCGAATCTAGTCAGGCAAGATTTGGGAATCTAGATCGTTTTAAGGTTCGTTTTCACAAATTGGTACAAACAATGATTCTGGGACTAAATAACCAAATTTCCACTACTTATCTGAGTTAGGGATATCACAGACCCTTAGTCTCCTCTGAGGATTTATTCTTGTCCTTCTTTTTGGAGTAAGGGGATGCCAAAAGGCCCCAAAGAAAGCTGCAACCTGGTGAAGGTTAGCATTGGCAAAGCTGATATGGCCAAAATGTGGGTCAAACCCAGGAAGCAAGAAGTCGGGCCTGACTGGTGACAAGCCCGTTTCAGAGCCAGACTGGGCTCGTTCAGGCATCAGATTGGCTCATCCTCTCTCTGAACACTGCGGGAGGCAGGTGCCCGGCTAGGAATCTTTGCTCCTCCTGGCCTGGGGCAAGAGCAGCACCTTCCTCACAACCAAGCCTGGGTCTGGAGGAGGGGGACGAGAAACAGAGCGCTGGACGGTTGTTTCTACACACCTGGAGCCCGAGGCCATTTACTGAAATAATCTAAGGAGGTCATAAACACATGGCTAAATTCTGGAACATATTAAAATAAAAATTAACGAGAAAATACCTTTCTAAACCTATTTTTTAAAAAATCATGTACTTTAGTAGTGTGCTAAGAAAACCCATCAGAGCCTCATCTAGTTTCTAAGCATTTCCAATGTTAAAGATAGCTTTCTATTTACCCATGACCCTGGGTATGACTTCACAGAATGCACAGCCCCTATCATATTTAAACTCTGCCACCTAAGCCTCTGAGAGATATTCGGGTATTAGGGTAGTGCTTTTAAACCCTGTCAGACTCAGTATCTCCTTCTAGAGCAAGTATTTTGTAACATCTCCTTTCCTATCTTGAGATGATAATAACAGATAATGTATCTTAACTTCACTTGTAACTTTAAAAAAAATCAATATAATGCCATAGCTGTAATTTTAAGAAATAAAAGGAAAGTGATTTATAATAAAATAAAATATATTTCAATATGTAAAAGCTCAGACAGGCCTGAATTAAAAGAATGAAAAAGTCAGATGTTTGTACCTATATGTAGAATTACTTTGGTTGCCAGAGCGAAAAATGCCAACTGTTATAGGCGCTATGTTGGCAACTCAAGTGCCCCAAGCAGTATCGCTGTCAGTGATACAAGTTTCTGGAGTGGCTAAAAACTTTTATTAAATTCCCAACAAAGCAAAGTAGAATCTTCCATCCATTTGCATGGTAGTTGCCCTCATGGGAAATTCAGTATATATTTAAACTGTACCTAATATAGTCTGTGTTTAATATAAAGTAGAGTTGGGCTTTACGCTTACATTATTACAAACAGGTTTTTCACCTACATTGATGTCTCTGGGGATATTTAAAAGACGTGTAGATCACGCATCAATTATTCACTATGCAAGACTGTCTTGTGTATTGCCGAGTATACACAATCCCTGACACTTATCTCCCGAATGGCCATTGTACCCCCTAAACATTGTGACAATTGAAAATTCTCCTCCATGTTTCCAAATGGTCTTAGGGGAAGGTATCCTTGAGAGCCATTGAATTAGGGCATCATAGTATGAAATACCATTTAAACTATAAGAATCAATTAATTGACCCTTATGCAGTATCTTCACAGTTTTAAGGATAAAAATGTCAAGCATACAAGACTCAAATCTGGGGGCAGGAAGAGAGGGAACAACTTGAGGGTCCCTCAAATAATTTAAGCCAAGAACAAATAAGGATGTCATAAAAACCAGACATTTTTAGAGAACTAGTAACTATATCGTGTACCAACCTATACAGGCCAAACTGCCAGGTTTTAATCAATAGCCCAGAATGGAAAGCACTCATCCATTTTAGGTTGCTTCATCTACCTGAGAAATCACTAACATGACATCAGATCCTACTCTGTTCTGTGCTTCTGACCTTCTAGAATACTTTGTGTCTGCGGGTTTAGCATTTAATGTTGACCTTCTGTGACTTTTTGCATAATCTAAGTGTTAAGCCCTTTGAGGGCAGGGATTTTTTTTTTTAAAGATCTTATTTATTTATTTGAGAGACAGCACGCACAAGCCAGGGAAGAAGCAGAGGGAGAGGGAGAAGCAGAATCTCCACTGAGCAAGGAGCCTGATGCGGGCCTCAATCCCAGGACCCTGAGCTCGTGACCTGAGCCAAAGGCAGACTCTTAACTGACTGAGCCACCCAGCGCCCCTGACAGCAAGGATGTTTTCTGACGTATCTTGTGCTTCCTCACAGGGTGCAGTACACGACGGCAGATTGGCGAGCACTCCCAGGGAGGAACTGAGAACAAGGGATGGGAACTGCTTCCCGGGAGTGGAACCCAGCCGCAGTCAAGAGCGTTTGCTGTCTCCAGAGATGGGGAACCCGGCGGCATGTGCCCCGCCGGATTTCAGAATTGCTATGACTACTGCCTGCTCTTTACCCCTCATCCTTCCACCTTATACGTGAGAGTGTTCAGTGTGTCCTAACCGTGTCACCATTGATGGAGGGTATGTGTGAGGAGGAGGAGGGGACGGAGATCCTTGTATTTCTAGTTCCTAAGTCTCGAGGAAGAGGTGCTGCCCTGGGGGAGTCTATCTGAAACCCCTTGTCTGCAGCTGGACTTGGCTTCCATAATAATCCTGAACTTCAAGTCTGATACCACAATGACAGGAGAATTTTGAATGACCTGTGAAGACCATAGTAGATTTGCAAAAAAGGGTCACAATCTCTTTGGATTCCCCCCAATAACACTTGGTCCTATGGCCTGCCTTTGTCAACGGGACACTAGCACACATACAGCAAGAAACCTGAAGTGTGCTTGCACATGGTGGTTCACAGCTGTCGTTTGGAAACCATGTAAGCAAGCTTGAACTTGCCTCCTTAGGAATGAGAAGTTGTGTGAAGAGACCACAGCCGTCCCATGCATCCGTAAGCCGACTGCAACGGATGGAGTGAGCGAGCCCGGAGAAGCCCGGCAGGACGGCGAGGGGAGTCCAGCCCAAATGGCCAGTGCAGAGAATCATGAGCTAATCAGCGATTGTCGTTTTAATGCACGAAGTCTGGGCGGCGGTTTGCTACACAACACAGGGGAGCTGATGTGGTGGCTCGACCGCTCTCAGCGAGAGCAACCCCATCGCCGGAACAGCGCGGTGCAGTCCCCTGCATAGCACGGCCGAAGGCGTCATCATCTGGCTCACTGGAGACATCAAAGTCCCCAGCTTCTCCGAAGGAACACCAGCCAGTCTGATTACTGGCTTGTTTTATGCATCCAACGTTCACACATAAAGGTTTCAATCTTGCTAAGTTATCAGATCCTGAAACCGCCTGAGACAAAGAAACTTCATGGTCCAGTACACCTACCTGACATTTTTAGGCAGTTCCTCTGACTTTAATTGTACCTTTGGCTCATGAAACCTTATATAATGTATCAGTTTTGCTCCCGAAAAGCTTTGGCGTTTTATCAAACTACATGTTGTTAGTTGACCCCTATGCGTTTCTCCCCATTATGCCGGCTTACGGCAAGGTACGTATGATTAAATACCATTAACCAAGGGGAAGAAAGAAGTCCCGTAAATACACACGCCGACCTTTGAGCCAACACAGTCCGCAGGCTATTTCGGAAAAGAAATGCTGGAGTTTTCTTCCGGCCCTGCTCTTTCTGAGTTCAGTTGGAGCTGTGAGGTGAGAGAGGTACTCAGGTAGGAGTAACCAGGCCTGGTTTCCCAGCTACGCCATTCCTTCTGTTTTCTCTGGGATCCTGGGGTTACTGAACCTTCCCTAAGTCTCAGCGTTCCCGTCTCCTGACGGCAATGATGCAACCAGCTTTGCCGCTCACAGGCTGGGTGTGAGGAATAAACCTGGTAGTGTTTTTGAAGGGATTTTGAAAACTCAAGATGAAAACTTCAAAGCAACGCATGTCAGCATTACCGAGTGTTGACGGGGCCACAGAGGCTTTGTTTACAAAAAGCTGCCTCGAATGATAAAATTTCACCCATACCCGGGAATAGGTGAGTGAAACAGTAGGTGCCGTGCTTACCAGAGGGAAGCAGCCCACGCCAAGCCCTCCAGGCCTCGGTGCCCCGGCAGCTGGGAAGACGGGCCGGTGCCCTCCCTGGGCCGCAGTCTCCACCTTCTGCTCAGAATTTCCCTGTCGCCGTGCTGGGGGAGGTCTTTTGAGCATGCGTCGTGCTTTTTCATGATATTAGATCATTCGACCCCTTCTATGACTGCCAAAAAATTTTCCCCGCTCCTCTTATACACACACCCCCTGACATTTTCGAGGCCCGGGGCAAGAGGATGAATGCAAATCCCCCCGCCCTACGTAGAAATGTTTTTGAACTAATATGGTGCTTAAGTAAAATAGTCTCATATCTTGACAAATATACCTTCACGCTGACCTTGAAGGCTGGTTTCAAATTTAGAATTCCTCAGACCTCAGAGTTCCTTCCTAGGATATGGTGCCTTCGTACCCTCTCTTTCCCTTCCATCCTGCACTTTGAGGCACCCTAAGGTCACACATATGTGGACATCTCTGTCTTCATGCCTAAGCTCCACCCGCACCCCACCAAGATAGTGTTTTTGGCCCCTGGTCAGGCTGGGGGGGTGTCAGGGGAGTATGGGCCACACTCAGTAAGGCAGATGCACGCAGAGGTTTGCACGGGCCCTGCAAGTAGGGTAGGAGCCTTTTGGGCAGAGACTTCTAGAGTCCTAGATACCTGGAGTATGGTCCAGAAGGGGAGTCATGGGCCCCCTTCATGGCCACTTTCCCTTGGTCCTCAGCCTCACCTCCTGGAATCCCTTCAGCTGTCAGGCTTACCACTTCCCTTTCTCTGACTTCAAAAGCAAGCCACGACTTGAGAAGAGATTGGGGGTGACGTTAAAGCTCTTTTAAAGCAAACACGGCATGAATACCATCCAATCATCCAACCGTTCTACTGGCAAAATTGACACAGGCTTTGAGCAGTTGCTATGGCCGTAGTTCTGCCTGGAGCTGGCACTGCCCTCTCTCTGATATTTGCTCCTGGCCTGTCCCTCTCCCTGCTACACTGGCAAAGTCCATACAACTGCTGCTCTGCCCCAGTCGACTTGCTGGACCTGGAAGCCTTCCCTGACCCCCAGTGTCCTTGACGGCAGCCCCGACACCCTTCCAAGTTCTTCCCAGCTCCTCTTCCAGGGCCTGGACACCTCCGTCGATAAAATGGCCTGGACACACAGTGCCACTACCTGCCGGACGGGGGCCAAGACCTGCTGCCTGTGTCCCCACGGCTCCTCCCCGCCCACTGGCATGGGCCCCACTGAGCCTGTCTGGAGTGAATCTTCCCCTCCACTTCCTGGGTGCTGGACAGCCATCGCACCAGCTACATGGATAGAGTAGGTGCAAAAACAGGAAGCAGAAGCAAGACTGATTCAAGCAGGGCCCTCTACATCTGGCCTCTGCCCTCCCTGTCTCCAGCCTTGATCGTCTCTAGTTTCCACCGCTGTGACTAGGAGCTCCTTTCCATCCCGTCCCTCCAGCCCAGAATTTCTGGATTCGGCATCTCCTGCTCCGATTTCTTTCCATCCCTGGTCGTCTTCCCCGGTTTGCTCTTTCTGCTCCCTGCTTCTAGCAGAAGCTGCGTCCTGACTCCACTTTGGTCTGCGCTCCAATGTACCCTCTTGCTCCCCCAGTTAGAGCATCTGACTAGTCATCTCCCACCTGGGAGAGGTCAGATTCCTGATGCGCTTCCCAGGGCAACAGGCCCCTGTGTCCCAGGCAGTGTCACCTGGAGTACCTGGGTCCCAGGTAGAAGTATGAATGGAGGTCCTTATATAGTACATCTAAATGTTTTCAAGTTATACATTAAGCCAACTGCCTGCTAAATAAAACACATTCTATTATCTTACCTGGACAGATATACCTTCATAGTGTCCTTGAAGTCCAGATTGAAAATTCAGTGTATTGAACTCCTCAGAGTTTTATGGCAAAATGTGAAGGCACATAAGAACTAGTCCCCAACTTGCCACACAACCCCCTTTTCTTTCTGACCAGGGTTTGCTCCACATGGGGAGGGATCTTGCAAGGACATGTGTGGACATCCCAGTCCTCAGTCCCAAATTTCATCCACACTCCTTGAAAACATCTTCCCTTTGCCCACCCCATCGTTGGGGTGACCAAGCCAGGGAAGAGGCAGGCACAGGCCTTGGAAGCAGGCCTGAGGCTATCCGGACAGGGAATTCTGGGGTCCTGGATGCCCAGGCAAGTGTGATCTAAAAGAGTGGATGTGAGCTTTACGTGGAGAGTTCCCCTGACCTACGGATTTCTTGCCTTGTGGGGACTGGCAGAGCAGGGGAAGGGAGGGAATGAGCCTTGTAATGCCTGAGGTCCAGTGCAGGACTACTCTTCCAGGCCTAGAGGCTGTTAGGAGAGAGACAATGAGGAAGTTTGGCTTTCAATGTGTCCAATTTGAGGAGCTGTCCAGAACCCCAGGTGGAGATGTCCTGCAGGCCTTTGGAAACATGGATGTAAAGTTTGATCAAAGAGCCACAAACAGCAGAAACTTGAACATCACTGAGCTAAAAAAATAAAATAAAATTAACTGGGATTTCCCACACCAGCTGACAGATGGTAGAAAGTTGTTAAAGACAGTGGAGTTTTGCAGTGCCCCTGGAATCAATGGTCCTCACAGAGCAAAGGTGGTTGCCTCTCCCTCTCCTGGTAAGGCTGTTTTAGCAAGATACGTGGCTTTCCGGGGGGCATCAGGGATTTTAGAAGGTATACTAAGATAGATTAGGTTTGGCTACAAGTGCCAAAAAATATCAATGACTTACATAGTGGCAGTCCAGGCTGCAAAATTGGTGCCACAACACCAGGAGCCCAGGCTCCTTCTATCCATCATTCTGAGTAATAGTTTCCACCTCATGGTTCAAAGTAGTTGCTCAAGCTCCAGTCATCACAACCACATCCTAGCAAGCTGGAAAGAAGAAGAAGAAAGTATATACCTTTCCCTTTAAAGACATTTCTCAGAAGTCATATGGGGCAGTTCTACTGTCATCTCCTTGTCCAGAGCTTAGAGACATAGCCATATCAGACTGCAAGAGGCTGGGAAATACAGCATTTATTCCAGTCAACTAGGATTCTCTCCTCACCCCCTTGAGCATGAGGGACTCGATTGCTAAAGAATAGAACGGAAACATAAGGACAATTAGACAATTAGGGACTCTGCCACAGGTTGGAAGAGAAGAGGTAACAGAATGAGTTGCCTTAGCAACAGCCTCTCTTTGCTTCTGATCCACTGAGAAGTCTTCGGTGGTCTGGCCACCTTTCCACCCTAGTCTTTCTGCTGCTGTTTAGGAGGGGGTGACGGAAACCTCCCTTGCCCCCCGACCTCATTTCTATTCAAGCGAAGCCTGCAGCAGTAGGCTACTATCTAGATACTGGGTGAGAGCCACGTCTTAATTTGTCCTTGCTCTGCTCATCAAAGGCTATTTCTCTCTTTGAATGAGCTGTAGCCGTTATTATGCCCGGAAAGGCTGTGAAGTTTCCACGGATCAGCAGTTTTGGTAGTTGACTCTGCCTGATCAGATGTAGAGCAAATCATAAACTATTCAACATGTAAACACTGAGGATGTGCTCTGCGTGGCTAACTCATATGAGGTTTGCTTTGGCTAAATGGGTCCTGGGAGGGCTTTAATTCAATTCTTGTGGGGAAGGGCGGTTCTAAGTCCTACCAGCCCAATGTGGCAAATTCGGGAAGGAGAGGAAGTTGAAATGAGGAAAAGGGAGGAAAATAAGGAGCAGAGTCTTCGCTAAGAGATTCTGTCCTTTTCCTTCCTGATCAGCCACTCAAAGTCAAAGACTTCCTGGGAGCTTATTGACGAAAGTCTTCCGAATGTCACAACGCATGAGCTTAGGGAAGAAAAGATGGCAGTACAAACCCCTTGGGGCACCAGCAACGTGGCCACTCGGGCTGAATCCCAGCACCAACTTGCCCCACCTGGTAAGCCCTTCACCAGAACGACAATCTGTCCTTTCCACCCGTTAGCACTCACTACCGGCCCACACTGACAGAGTGCCATTATGGCAAATGTGTGGGGTTTGGAGCCAAGTAGAACCAAGCTAAAATTCCAGATCTGCTATTTACTAGGTATGGAGTCATAAACATGGTAACTTTCTGAGCCTTAATTTGCCAACCCGTGACATGAAGAGGAGGGAGAAATACCTCACAAGGTTGCCGTGAGGCTTGAGTCAAGAGAGTACACATAAAACTCAAGAGCAGTTCCTGCCCAGTCAGGTATACGCGCTGTAAATTTCCTCCCATCACCCCTTCTCCCCCACTGGAAACCCTGAAGCATGTGTAGGACTTGGCCAGGAAAACCTGCTATATCTAATAATCCTCACCCACCCCTACTGTTCCCAGCAACAGATTCCCTCTCTGCTGCTATTCCTGACTCTCGGGTTGAGCCCTACCCTCACTTATCCAATTCTTTCTCACCAGTCCCAGAATGTCCTTTCTCAACAGCCGCCTGGCCCACATCAAATTCTCCCTGCCCCGGGGAGACGTATGGAGGAAGTCTTTCATTTCTCCTACCACAAAAAACTACTTGTTGGCTAGGCGATACCTCCACCCAGGTGACCTGGGCCTGGCCAGGGTGAGAGTAAACGCACAGCTGGGGAAGCATGCGGTCCTAGTAGCTGAAGGTCCCCTGACTCTGAAGGCCCTCAAAACACCCCCACGGGGACGAAACTCTTCTCTTCGGTTAGAGCAGGATGCAGGGCTAGCTGGAGAAACTGGAGCCCCAGAAACTTCCTTCTGGGCTGTTGCGTGTGTTTGTAGTTCAAACTCCCTTATTCTTCCGTGACATTAGCCGTCGCCAGAAGAGCCTGGCCACATCGGGTCCAGTTAGCACTGGAGGCCTTGAGTGGAAGACACAGAACTTGCTCCTGATCCTGACTTGCTTCCTCAGTAAGAGACACTTGGGGAATCTGCCTTCTCTTCTTCTTCCTCCAGCCACAGGGCAAGGACCCCTACAGCCAGCCCTCTGCTTTGGCTCAGATCCCAGTCCTTGAAGTGGTTTCCTTCCATTATCTCCTCTCTCCTCTTCATCATGAATGCTTCCCTCTGGACTGGATCATTCCTAACACCATACATACATACTTTGTCATCTCCCGGTTAATAAGCAACCAAAACAAAATGGACACCCTCTCCTTACCCTGCATGCCCCTCCAATCACTATCCTACTTCTCAGACCTTTTAGAAGAATTGTCAGTACTGTCTGTCTCCTCTTTTTCATCCCCATTCCCTCCATGACACAATCCATTGTGGCTTCCATTCCTTTCTCTCTGTTGCCACTGCTATTATCAAGACTCCAAAAGATCTCCATGATGACAGATCTTGGGGGATATTTTCTATCTTCGTCTTGCTTGGCTTTGTATCAGCTTTCAGTGAAGTTGACCACTGTCCTTCATGTAACCTTTCCTCCTTGGCATCTGTAATGCCAACTGTGTCTGATTTTCATCCCTATTCACTAATCACCCTCTGTCTGGCTCCTTTGCTAGTCTACCCTCTTCTATCCAACCCCTAAATACTGGAGCTGCTCATTGTTCAGCCCAGAGCCTCATTTTTTCTTTACATCCTATTGAGGGCCAGATATGTCTCATCCATTCTCATGGGTTTAGATCTCTTTAAATACCATTTATGTGCTGATCACTCTTCAGTTCACAAATATGCCTCCAACTTCACCTCTGAAATTCAGACTCCACTCACTGCTAGAATTCTCCATTGGGGATCTCATAGGTATTTGCAAATGGCCGAAATGGAACTTTTGATTCCTTTAAACCTCTCTTTCTTCTTCAGCCTTTCTCCAGCAAGAAAAAGGCATAACACTTCTACCCAGTCAGTTGCTCAGGCCAGTAATCCTTGTTGAATGTAAGTTCCACAAGGGAGGGGATCTTTGTCTGTTTTCATTGTTGACATATCTCAAACAACTAGAACAGTGACTGGCACATAGTAAGCACTCAATGTTTATTTGTTGAATAAATGATTCCCTTAATTTTTCTCATGCTCCACATCCAATTCACCAGCAAATCTGATTAATTACACTTTCAATTCAAACTGTACTCCCACCTGCTCGTGCCTCCTCTTCTCCTGGCTACCATTCTGATGATCTTTCACCTGGATGTCTGAAATAGCCTTTCTTTTTGTCTTGCTGCTTCCACTTTTGCTGCTTGCCAATCTGTTCTCTTCACAGCATCAGATGATAGCACTCCTTTGCTTAAAATCCTTCAGAGGCTTCCCATTGGGCTTTGAGGAAATTCGAACTCCATTCCTTGGCCTACTAAGACTTGAATGGCTATTTGTAACTTTTTGACCTCATTTCATAATAATTTCAAACTTTTTCATTAACTTTTAGTCATCGGTCTTCCATGAATTCCTGGAAATTTCCAATTTCCTTCCACCTCAGGGCCTTTTCAATCACTGTTCCTTTTGCCTAGGAGTGTTCTTCTCTCTGCTCTTTGAATGAAGGATTCTTTCTCAGCTTTTAGATCTCTGCCTAAATATCACTTTATAAAGAGACCTCATTGACTTCCTTACATAAAATAGCCCGCCTTGGTATTTTCTATTACAGTACTGCCACTAACATTGAATAGAATCCATCATTATTTTGACCATTGGTTTAAATGTTTATCGTCTCTCCCCACCTCTTTCTCTACTCCTCCCACACATTTGTTAACTCCATAAAATCAGAGGCTGTGTCTGTCCTGTTCACCATCATATGCTACTGAATCTGGTATAAGCACCAGCATTTGCTCTATACTGTATTTATTGAATAATGAATGAATGACTCAGATGTGCTTCACCTGTCAAGTTACATGTGCATTCTTAAGATATCTGGTCCTACTTCACAATTATTTGAATGTTAAGTAACTCAGACATCAGCTTGCAGTACCCATTCTTTCAGATTTACATATAGTTGAGAGGAACTCTCCTTCCTGTAAAAGTTCAATGTCCTCCTTAGGATGTTTGTGAATTCCTGGTGTCTCAGTTCTCAAGAGCACTTCTGGTTTTAATTTGCTGCTCCTGTAAATTCTCGGTCTCATTCACATCTCTTCTCATGAAGCTGTTCTTAGATTTCTGCTCCAACATGCCCCAGATGAGAAACAGCTTTTGCTTTCTCATTGGCCTCAAACACCACCTGCCCAGGCTTTGAGGATAAAGCAGAAGTGTTGGAGCATTTGCTGGGACAGAGGAGAAGCGAGGGGAGCAACAGTGTTCACACTACAGCACTGGGAAACAAATAGCTTTAAATTTCAACGTTAAACGTTCCTGTCCTTAAAAGTCCTAGAGCCACGACCACCACCACCTTACCATTGGTGATTTTTCACTGGTGGCATTTTGTGGCCCCTCTTCTCCTTTCCCATTGTTCTCCCCCTCATTTCTTTTGGAGAGCAGCTTAATGCTCTCTTCCCATTCTTTTAAACCAAAGGGTGGTGGGAGGGAGCAAAACGGGAAAAGTGACACTTGCCTTTCAAATAAACACAGAAACACCCTTAGAAACAGAGTGGCTTCAGGTTGTTGTGGTTCAAAAAAAAATACCTTTTTACTCTATTTTGCCTACTCATTCTGTGCCCCAATTAAGAGAAGTATATTTGTTGCTATAAGTGCCTACATTAATAGTGATATATAGAGATAGAGATGCTAGAGGGACAGTGAGATAGAGACAGAGACTGATAGAGACAGAGACAGAGATAGAGATGATTGGGCAATTATTTTGGTTGTTTTCCAAAGAACTCCTGTGGAAAGGCCAGAGGCTCATGGTCTTGATTCTCAGTGAGTCATGACTTTGGAGTCTGAGCAAAGATTCCTCTTGACTGGGTCTGCAGCCCCAACCCCCACTCCTTCAGGCTGTACCTGTTACACGTTGGCTCAGGTAGCCCAAGTAACCAAGTCTGGTAGAGTGTGAGCTGTGGAAAGGATTTAAAGACATTCACACAAATCCCAGTTAACATTAGAGCCAAGGAAGAATAAGAATCCCCATTTGGATGTAAAAGTATGGAACACCAATGGTAATGGTTGTACTTGATTTCCAAAGAACAACTCTGAGCACATAGGAAACCTCACACATCTCAGAAACAATAAGGAAAATAATAAAAGGACTATGTTCCTCTGGTGAAAGAGGTTGAAATCATTTGCTCTAAATGAAAACATTTGGAAAGGTCATGTTTAGATTACCCAAGGAACATAATAGCTGGTCTCCCCAGAGCTCAGAGCAAAGTGCAGTCTCAGACTTCACTTTGTGATTGAAGTAGGTTCTCTTTTGCTCTAAGTACAAGTTGATATATTCTAGACCATTCAAACCAAGATAACGTGGTCTTTAAATACAAAATAATTTATACTTTTTGGAGAGGTCTGAGCCATTGCTGACTTGCTTAAATTAATGGGGAGTAGGGTTATAAGTGGAATGGACAGCATCAGTATTTCTGTGGGTTACTGAGTAGGATACATGCCAGGTATTCTAGAAAGAATAGAGATAGGACCGTCCCATCATCCAAGGTAAGGTAGAGAAACAAGGGGTTGTTGCTGTTCCTGTGGTTCTCCTCTTATCCCCGGATGGCAAACAGAGCCAATCCTTACCCCCAGCTCATTACCTCTCCCAACATACTTCCTTTGGAAGTTAAGTCTTTTAAGGAAGCTGGGGCCTGTCCACTGGGGGCCAGGTGCAGTCCCCCTGATGAAGACAGCTGTAGTCTTGTTCTCTACATGGCTTTTACTACCAACGCTTCTATCCCACCCTTCTTTGCCTGCTGCCTTCTTGAGTGCTACGTCACTAGACTAAGTCAGAGGAGGTCACTTGGTCAGAGTTCATGACTAAATGAATTCCTACTCAGTCTCTTCTCCTCTGCCTTCAGGCATAACTCACTTGGGAGATCCAGAAGTCAGGATGTAGGGGCTTCTGGACTGATGTTTGTAGTCAATAGTGACCCAAAGTCCTCTCACTTCCTTCACTGAGTAGTTCCGTAGTACCACAAGCACTGATATGATTCCTCTCTTCCCTCCACTCCTCCAACTTCAGTACATAGGCAAGACACTTAGAGCTCTCAAAGCCTTCTCTCCATCCCCACTGCCACCAGCCCAGCCCAAACCCAGACTGGTATGACAGCAATTCCAGACGCTTCCTTATTTTCTCTCTTTTCCCATTTTCCACACATCAGCCAGAATGCTCTTTTAAAATGCAAATCAGATGATAATCTCTGTCCTGCTAAAGCCTCCAATGCACTGGCGGCTTTGGAACATCTATACAGGTTGGAAGAAGGACTGTTGTGTATCACTTCCCTAATATTGGGGAAACAGCAATTAAAGAATGAGCAGAGGAAGGACCGATGGGGTTATGGCGGGTGGAGGAAACCTCAAACCACTTTGCATAAAATCTATTGTATCCTGTGCCTTGAATAGACCTGCATGGGGTAGCCCTCTGCTTTCTCTCTGCCCTGGGATAGGCCCACTGTCCCTTTGCTCACTGTGGTCCTTCCCATGAGCCAAGCTCGTTCTGGCCTAGGGTCCTTAGCACAATGTTCTACCCTCCATCTCTGCTTCTGCATGACTGGATCCTCCTTGGCCACCATGTCATCCCCTCAGAGAGGTCTTCTCTGACCTCCGTCTCTAAGACCACTTCCCATCCCCCCTTCTCCCTCCCTCCCATTATTCTGTATCAACACACCGCGCTTTCTTCATAATGCTTTCCTGAATTTTGTCAGTCTTCCTGACTAGACTGCAAATTCCAAGACTGCAAAAGAGCATTTCAATTTTGTTTCCCAGCACCTAGCACAGTCCTTATCATAATAGGAACTCAAAAAATACCCATGAATGAATGAATGAATGAATGTCCACTGGCTGGCTGTATTATTTCTTTTCTGGTCAAAAGAATCATGTGTAACTAAATGAAGAAGGTAGTAAGGATGAACAGCAAATTTGGGCTCTGCACGCATGGTTTCAACCATTCCCATGCCTAATCCTAAAGCTGGGGTTGGAAGTAGAGATATATTATTAAGGGATAGTCTGATGGTGCCCAAACCCAGAGAACAGGTATCAGGGATCTGGGAAGGAACATGTGGAGATATATCATTACCAAATTTAAGTGCATATAGAACCATATGGTCTACTGCTGGGTTTCCCAGCCCTCACACTATTGAAATTTGGGGCTGAAAAATTCATTATCATGAGGAGCTATCATGGGCATCGCGAGACATTGAGTAGCCTCTCTGGCCTCTGTGCACGAGAGGCCAGTATCACCCCCACCAGCAGTTGTAAACAACCCAAACTGTCTCAAGAAATCACCAAACGTCCCCAGGGAACAAAATCAGTCCCAGTTGAGAAGCACTGATCCAGGGAAGCACTTCCACCTTCAGGTGGGTTGCAGTGATCTGAAAAACCTTGGATCATGCCAAAGAAAGAAGAAAATGAGATTGGTAATAGGTTGCTTTTTATTCCTGGCATGAGGACTAGCACAAAGTGTTCAAAGGCCAGAATGTGTAATCAATCTAGCTTTAGCTTCAGAAATAGACAAAAGATCTACAGGATGAAGCCTGAAGCTCACTAGAGATTTCCCAAAGAAGAGAGGGGTGAATTAAATAGGACTAGATAAAATAATTCATGCAACAGCAACAGGATTTAATTACGGGTGACTGCAGTCTATGAATGCGAATCAAAACAGTGCCACGGGCACATGGGGCAATGATGACTGAAATGCTGCTCATTGTAAATGACCGGTGTATAAACCAGGGCTTGCTGGACGGAACGTGTGGCATGCGCTGCACCCGGGAGTGGCCTTAATCGATAGGCAAGTCCAGGAACGCAGTTCAGAGGCTGCTAA
Source organism: Ursus maritimus (assembly GCF_017311325.1). Classification (NCBI taxonomy): domain Eukaryota; kingdom Metazoa; phylum Chordata; class Mammalia; order Carnivora; family Ursidae; genus Ursus; species Ursus maritimus. The sequence goes on from NW_024423343.1 coordinate 34,677,726, forward strand.
CCTGATGCTATCGTTGGCCCATGGCACTGGGGCCAGAGTGCTTTATAAATCATCTTGACATCAGGCCAAGCAGGAGAAAAGCAAAACTGAGGTTTCGGGTCTCAGGTCTGGAAGGAGGCGGCTTGTGCACAGATACAGTAGTAGAGGGAAACGATAGGGATGAGACAGAAGTGAAATGTGCTCTGCCCCTAGGAAACAAACGCCAAACTCTATTGCAGAAATGCAAATTTAGACGCAGAGAAGGCGTCAAAACAGTTAAGTAAATCAGCCTCGAAGGCACTCGGAATGGAAAAATGATTACAGCACAGAGCCCTCCCCAGGAAAACAGGAAACACACTGCACTGGGGGAAAAGCACAAAACCTTCCTCAGACAATCCTGCATGCAAGTGGAAACTTGAAAGGAGACGTGGAGCCGCACACTCTCCCACAAACACTCAGTAACCACATAACAGCTGTCTGATGCAAAGCAGAGCCTGTGAATATGTCTTTGAAATTATCAGTGGCAACAGCTGAATAAGACAGAAGCTGTGAAGGCTTCTTCACTGTTAAGAGAGGCTTTTAGAAAGTATCTGGGAGACCATGGGCCTCCTGATTTCAACAGCAGGGGAAAGCGTTTTGAAGCTCTAAGCCACAGCTTGAATGCAGGAATTGCTAAGAACGTTATGTTTAATTACAAAGAAATCAGCACAGATTTTCAGTGGGGAAACTGTCTTACAAACCTGCAAGGTGAATCTGCAAAGGAACATGTTAATGGCTGAAGCAGCCTCTCCAAATAATTTAAACACCTTTCCAGAAAGCATTTGACACCGTTCTTTGTAAAAACCCTAATCTGCACATATATACTCTGGCATTTACAAGGCAAGCTATTCTAACCACAATGAGGAAAAGAATCCCCCCCCGCCCCCCCCCAAGCCAATTTTGAGATAGGCTATCGGGTTACAGTCAATATGCGGGCATGGCAGGAAGAACACTGAGGCTCATTTGAAATACTGTGTGCGGCCCTGATAAGGACATAAATATGGAGAAGGTGGAGCAGAGAGCAACCAAGTGATAAAGAGACTCAAAGGAGACATACTTTACATTAGCACGTATCTTGCAAAATCAGCAACTGCACAGCACTTGGTCAGCAAAGAAGGGGATTTATGAGAGAATTTCATTGAGATGTTAAGGGAAAATCTAAAGGGATTACAAATGATAATGCAACATTATAAAGGGCTGCTTGACTTTTGAATGTAAGACCAGGGTCTGCAAATTTAGGTGAATAAAAAAAAGATTCCTGTTTATTTGTTCAATGGTGGAGGGCTTGGGCTTGTTGAGGCCGGAAGGGGCCTTGAGTGGTGTTGAACGGGGAAGGGGGACAATGGAGCAACTGTCCGAACTGTGGAAAGGATAAACAAAGAGGAAAAGGAATCTGACAGCATCTCAGACATGGGCTTATAAACTCATCCCACTCTGGACCGGAGAAATAGATGTTTTTCTCCTTGGGTCCATCTCATGGTTTTATGTACGGATATGTTTCTCGTGGACCGACCGCATCGCGGATTTTGCGTAGTCCTGTTCCACAACGCGGAAGGCTGGTCGTCTCACTGTGATAGATCACATGCGTCATCAGGCTTCGTAATGTTCTCTCCGGCTTTTTTCTTACTTCAAGTCCAACACATCCTTCAAGATTCACCCAAATTCTACCTCCTCTAAGAAGTCTTTGCTGGCTTCTTCAGTTGAAAGTGATTCCTTCCTATTCTGAACTCTTCTGGCATTCTCTTTTCTTCGTGACGCCATTTATTGTGCGTTTAACTTACACCTATACGCATAAGTTATATCAAGAGCAAAGAAAAAAATGAAAGACTAGAACATTTTGAGTGGGGAAATAAAGCAGAACAATTAAAATGAGAGAGCTGGGATCTAACGCTAATTAAGATTTGAAAATGGAAGAAACCAATTTCCTTAGAAAAGAGAAAAAGGACTTTAAATGCTAATATATGGTTGTGTTTATGCTACATTATTTCGTTATGTTTTCATTAGGTAATCCTACTCTACAATACATGACTGCATATAGATATGTCTGTAAATGTGTATTTATTTTTAATTCTGGAGGGACAGACACCTGCTAAAAACTCCGATTTCTTCCAGGGAATGGCGTGACTGATGGACACTCAAAAAAGACCTCATTTACATGACCACATCCAGTATGGAATGTGAGATGGGACAGGAGATGATTGAAGACTTTTTATTTGCCCCTATTAGTGGATTATTTTTATTTTTGTAAATGCACAGTCATGTCCTCATGTGCGTATCTGCCAGCGTCTCAGAAGACATAAACCATCCCAATTATTTCAACAGTGAGACTTTAACATAAGGAATTTCTAACCAAGTGTTAAAGAATTAAAAGCATAAAAGAGGTACTAACTGCACAAAGCACCCGCCACCTCGGGCTGGGGTAAAGGGAGGTCGGCATCATTACATTTTAAAAGTTTGGAAGGGAGCTTGGCTGGCGCTCGTGCCTTGGGATCTTGGAGGACGAATTCAGATCCCTGACGAGGGGTGTCAGGGAAGGCTGGAAAAACTGCAAAACTGAAATCAACGCCTCCGGGGTTAGAGTCAGGCGGAAGGGCCATTGCTGGGCCACCCCCACAGGAACAGGAAGGATGGGGAGCTGCTGGTTCCTCCTCTTCCTTCCACCTTTCTCTCTCCCTTTGACGCCCCCTAATGGAGACAAATGGCAGCGCTTCTCCCTCGGTCCCCGGGGATTGTGTACAGCGTGCTGATGCACCTTACTCACCCCTTAACCTTATCGGTTAAGTTGTATTGCAAACTCTATGATCCTCGTGGGTGAAATAAACAGTTCAGCTCTATCATAATTCCAGGAGTCAGAAAAGGCATCAAAGAGGTTAGAAATGGATGCTGTGCTGATATCTAACTGCTTTCCTTGAAGAGGAATGTGGGTTTGGTAGGGAGTACACACAGGTAGGAACTAACAGGTTTCATTCTTTTTCTGGTTCTGCCCCTAAATGGGCAATCTTCTATAAACGATGTCATCTCTTTCAGAATCACAATAGTAAGGAATTAATCCCTGTCTAGTACTTACTAGGTATCAGGCACTAAGTGTTTCATGTATAGTAACTAATTCAATCCTTCCAACAGTTCTGTGAGGATCGGAGACTTTAGTTAATTCACCCAAGGCCACAAAAGAGTAAGGGGAAGACCAGAGTATGAACCCAGCAGTCTGCTACAGAGATTTTCTTTCACTACCAAGGTTTGCTGGCTCTCACACATGCCAGGCACCTTTCTGGGTCCTAAAGTATAGAACACCCTCTGAGGTGAGGACTGTCATCCTCATTCTACAGATGAGGAAAATGAAGCCCGAAGAGACTATGACTCTCTGGCCTCTGTTTGTCTGTCTGTCAAACTGAGGAGGTTGGACCAGCTGACACTGAAGGCTGTATCTGCAAGACCCTAGGATCCTATTACAAAAGAACTCAGGGGCCATGACTAAAACCTAACCACAAAGAAAGGCTCTCTCACATATTTATAGACCCCTGATCTCACAAGACTAATAATAGCACAATCTTGCACGTAAGTACAGAACCTGCCAACTCGATATAGGTTATTATTCCCCATCACCTAGTCTCCTGCTAGGAGTTAGATGAGAACTAAAAGGAAGGGGATCAACAGATTTTTTAGGGGAAAAAAAGTCATTTAGGATAATCTGTTTCTTGCTTTTGGCATGTAGCTCCGTGGTCATTCTGCATCTGACTATAACCCTTAATACTGAATTGGGGAGGGGATAACACACATTTTTTATTACTTTGTTTTTTCCTATTTTTATATCCTATTTGACTTTTAAATGTTCAGTCTACCACAGACCTTTGAGATGGGTTAGTATTTTCGAAACGGAAAGGTCCAGAGACCAGGGATGCTTGAGAACTTGCCTGAGGATACCCGCCTGGTAAGAACTGAGCTGGGATTTGAACTTGTGATGAGTTTTACCTATAGTGACAGTAGCAGGGCTACCAAGACTAAAACTGACCTTGTCTTGGAAATCCTATTTTTTAAATAAAAAACATCCTGTCAGTGTGTAACCTTGTAACTCCTGACAAGCCAGGGATAGGGATGTTAATAAATTGCCAGCCCTTCGGCCAAATGACCTGACACCACTGAATCCCTGAAAGTGTCACCAAAGCAAGTCACAGGCCAGCCACCTACCATGCTGATGGGGCCCACGGCTGTCCAGCGTCCCCAGGAACTTCCCACCACACTACTGGGCCTGATATGTAGAATATGACAAAACCCATAAAAGCCTCAGGAATGAGGTGATTTTTCTAAGGACAGACACCCATTTTCTTAGAAATGTTCCTATGGGGGAAAAAAGATTGTGCACCTGGGCTAAAGCCAACCTTTTCTGTTCACCATCAGATGATTTTAGCCAGAATGTTTGCAGTGCCACATTGGGCTTATGATAAAGTCCCTACTAGCCTTTTGGACCCTATCTTCTGGGAAACAGAGTGCTCACTGTAATAACAAGAGGCCTGCCTCAGAGAGATCTTGATTCGTCACCTGAACATCTGTAGAGCCCCAGAAAGAGTTTGGATAAGAAAGCGAGTGAAGCAGAGAGAACAAGCCTTCCCAAGGAATGGTCCTGGAGTGCCCGTTCCAGGTCAGGACTCAAGCAACAGCTAAGCAGGAGGGTGGAGAGCTGTTCCTGTTTCTCCTCTTCCCTCCCCAGATAGACTGGGCTTCCTTCGGGAATTCTATACTGTCTTTACAATGTAGCCACAGCTTGTGCCCAGTGTCTCCCTCAAACGTGAAAATGAATTACTTTAATCAACTATCAAAGTCAACGACTAATGGAATCCAATATTTCCACTGAAGACATGGGGTGGTTTCTTAGGTCAGGGCTCAAATCCCAGGTCTTCTACCAGCTCTACAAATCTGAGTGGGTATATAGCCTCTTGAGCCTGGCTGTCTTCATTGGACAAAGATGGGCGATAAAACCCGTCTCATTGGCTGGTGTATTAGTTTCTGTGGCTGTTGTGAAGAAGTACCACGAACTGGGTGGCTTAAAATAACAGAAACATTCACTTTCATAGTTCTGGAGGCTCAAGTCCGAAATCAAGGTATTAGCAGGGGTAAGTTCCTTCTGAAGGCTCTAGGGAAGACTCGTTCCTTGCCTCTTCCAGCTGCTGGTGGCCCCAGGCACACCTTGGTTTATGGCGGCATAACTCCAGTCTCTGCCTCATCTTTACATGGCCTTCTTCTCTCTGTGTCCCTTGTCTTATAAGGGCATCAGTCGTTAGATTCAGGCCAACCCTAAATGAGATGATCTCATCTTGATTTTTAGCTAATTACATCTACAGAGACCTTATTTCCTAATAAGGTCAAATTCTGAGGTTGCAAGTGGACACGAATGGAGGGGGGTCACCATTAACCTGTGATGGCTGGTCAGGGGGTTAAATGAGAAGTGTCTCACGCAACACTTGCATGTTACAGGCCTTTAATAAATAAAGGAATGGTTATTGGTTTTGTTACTATTGCTGCTGCAGGAGCCATTGTTTTCCTAAGGAATTTTTAAAAAGGTTTGATCTGGGAATGAAAGGGCAGGCCTAAGGAGCAGAAGGGAAGGGACAGCATAAAGATACAGCAGAGAGAAAGTAGGAGGTTCAGAGAGGGAGAGGAGGAAGTGCCAGAGTGACAGTTACCGTGTGGGCTCGCATATTGTCTGTGCCCCCTGGAGGCCAAGACCCTGGATAAGCTATCAGCATTGGTCAGGAAAACCAGACACCTCAGCCAGGTCCAGCCTGGCTTTACTTCCCTGAGGGAAAAGAAATAGAAGACTCTGGGGAAGGGAACTCTCCACATCCCCACTTCTGGTGTACGTATTTCAGAATGTTTCTTACAGCAGTGGAAGAGGATTAGGTTCTGGAAGCAACGCTCCCACGGGCTGCGGCCTTCTCACTGAAAAGTGACTCTATGTCTCAGAGCTGAGCATGGAAGGAAACTCATGATTTCAGATGATTCCTGAGCCCTGGAAACCAGCCAAGTATAGCGAAAATGTGAAGCCAGAGACAGCTAGAAAAGCTAGGCCCCTTCCTCCCTGAGGCCAGAATGACAGGCGTCCTGAATTCTCTAATTCAACACAATTCTGAATACACTAAAATTTCATTCTGATGTCAATTGTACGCTGCCAAGCACTGTAACTAATAGTTTTGATATGTTTGACACATCTTTACATCATCAGAGGAGATGGAAGGGCAGGAGGTGAGTCACAACTAAAAATTATTAAGTATAAAGATTCCCTTGAAGACTAACTTCTTTCTTCCAGAGACTTGCCCAGTGGCCTCTCAGCCAAGTGTTCCTAACCCTCTCTCTGTACCACGGATACTTTTTTTTTTTTTTTTTTTTTGAGAGAGAGAAATAGAGAGGGCGTGTGCATGACCAGGGGGAGGAGGGAGAGGAAGAGAGAATCTCAAGCAGCTCCATGCTCAGCATAGAGCCCAACACGGGGCTCGATCTCACGACCCTGAGATCATGACCTGTACTGAAATCGAGAGTCAGATATGTAACCAACTGAGCCACCCAGACACCATTGTACCAGGAATACTTTCGACAGTTTGATTAAGTCCATCGGCCTCTTCTCAGAATATGTTTAAAAAAAAAAAAAAAAAGCGAAGTAAAATAAAAAAATAAAATAAAATAGCAAACTAATGATACCAATATTAAAATACCAACAACAAAAATAACAAATGTGTGGTATGGTCCATATGTGCTTTTTTATTGATGTATTAAATAACAAGATCCAGCAGCAGGTCCTCTCATGACCTTATTTTGAAGGAGTGAGGGATACAACCAATATTTCAAGAGCTCTGCAGCACCTATGGTGGGATCTACAAATACCTGTGATTTGTTGCCTACATTCATGATTGAAGAAAATTCTAAATTTCAGTAAGAGGATAGTGAAAATAAACACATAGCTTTTTCCCCACCCAATTCTATCCATAGAGATGTTTTGCCCCCAAATTAAGAACCCCTGATCTAAGCTAACTTTTCAAAGGTACCCAGTTTCCTGTGGGGCTCTGCCAGCTAGCCTGAGCACCAACTCAGTTATGTTGGCAAAGGAGGCCCCCTGCTGGCCAAAGGGCTCAAGCGCGTCATCTGCAAACGCCCGTAATTGGCCGTGGTAGAAAACAATAGGTCAGGCAATTAATTCACTCACATCAAGAAATGGAGCAGGAAAGCTCCTTGTCAGCCAGGCTCCGGGGGATCTAATCAGTACAGATTTAAAAGCTCCATTTGGCTTAATGGGGAAGGGCCGATGGTTTGTGGCTGCTGGTCATTAGCAGGCGAGGACGAGATGCCAGCCCGGCAGGCTGTTTCTAAGGGGGCTGCTTTCACCTGCTCCTGGTCAACAACAACAAAAACCCTGCAGATTGCTTAAAGGTTAGATTTCCCCGTGGACTTGTCTAACCAAGATTTTTAGCAGCTGCCTTCAGTACTTGGCGCGTGGAGCCAAGGAGAAGGGAAGGAGAGCAGAAACGAATGCAGGATTTACCGTGTGCCATTAACCAGGGTGTTTACGGATAGGCTACTGCAATCAATGCCTAAAGCAACTCTGCATGGAATTTTTTCATTAATTAGTTAGTTTTTATATACAGATGTAAATGAGGCTTGGAGAGGAACGTTGTCACTTGCTCATGGTCACTGGATGAACAGCCGCGTGGGTTGAAAGATGGGAGCCCATCTGATGCCCAGTCTCTGCCACCAGGGGCGGGGCAGTGAGATGCCCACAACAGTGCCCACTCCTCTTGGCACAGAGTTCTGGAGCCTGTTGTCTGGTTTGAATCCCGGGCTTCCGCACATACTAATGGTGTGAATTTAGAAAATTAACTGATCACTGTGTGCCTCAGTTTCCCAAGCTGTACAATGAGGATAATAGTACCTATTATAAGGGATGTTCCATCAATTACATGTAAAACCCATAGAACAGTGCCCAGTATCTGTAGACAATCCATAAATGATAGGTACTATTACTCTCGGACAGTATTGACAATATCGCCTTCTGAACCCCAGCACAGCAACCCAGCGGCCAATAGCTTAACCCGGTGTTCCTCAAATGCAGGTGATTTCGTTTCCTAGGAGACCCTTGGCGATGTCAAGACGTGTTTGGTTGTCACAACTAGGGGGCCAGAGATATTGTTAAATACCCTATAGTGGACAAGACAGCTCATCCCACAACAAAAAGTATGTAGCCCCAAGTGTGAGTGGTGCCAAGGTCGAGAAACTCTGCCCTAAACCGAACTCCCATGAGGTAAAGGATATTTTGCCAGACATGATGAGACAGTACCTTGAAATGGGAAGCCCCCAGTCTAGCAGAGGGAGGCCAGACAATAAAGAAATAAATGAAAAAGAAACTATTGGATGACAGTAAATGCTGTGAGAAAAAATAAATCAGAGCATGATCAGGTCGGGCTGCTGTAGATTAGGCAGGAGGACTTCATGGAGGCAGTGGCATTTAAACTGGAACCTGGATGACAAGAAATGACCAGCCATTAAAGATCTGAACAGAGAGCATATAGCTGGCAAAGGGATAGTTCTTCCAAAGGTGCCAAGGTAGGGACAACCTTGATGTGCCTGAGGAACAGAAAGAATGGGAGGCTAGAGACCAGTGGTGAGGGGGGAGGTAGGTAATCAAGTAATAGTCCAATAAGTCTACACAGAATGGCTTCTTTTGGGCAAAGCTAATCCTTGGTTTAGTCCCTCGGAAAAATGATTGCCTCAAAGTACTTGATGGTGACAAAAATATGTGATTTGTTATGTGGTATAAATTTTAAGTTGGTTTTAAAATTGGGTTTTTTCCCCCTTTAGGGAGCAATAATAGGGAGTCTCTTTCTTAGCAATAAATTAGTTAACAAGGTCAGTTATTGGAATTGGCTATTCCTGTTTGAGATAAACCATATTTTGCTCTATTGGCGCTTTTGCCCCAGGTAGAACACCGTATCACAATGCACATTGTGAGAATCAATAAAGCCAGGATAAGGGGTGGGGAGGAGGGCAGGTGAGGTGTTTGCTCAGCCCATACAGCTTTGCCCGTAGTTCCTCTGCGCTCACAGTCACAGGCTGAGGAAGGCTCATCACAGGATCTGATTATCTACTTTTTCCACTGTTGCTAATGGACTCTTCACATAAAGGCAAAAAGTATCACAGGATACTTTAACTACTTCTCATACAAAATTGAACCAGAGTTGTCATTCATTAAGCAAGTAAATGAGGTAAATTTTGATAGAATGTCCAATAGCCTGATTGGTTTATAGAACGGAGGGGAGTACAGTCACGAGGTTTCTATTTTTGAAGATGGGATAGACTATACCCAGAGTCCTCCAGGCAGGAATGCGTGTGTGGTGTAAACAACAGGAAGTGAGCCCTCAGAGGTCTGGACATACTATTTGGAGCATTCTTAAGCAGCTGTGGGCTCAGTCTTCTCTGGTGCTCTATCACATCCAGGTTTTAAAAATTAGCTGGGCGATGGTTAGGGCTATTACCAGACCCCAGCAAGAAAGCATATGGGGTTCTTCCTCAGTGAAGCTGGCAAAGCAAACCTATCAGCCGTTTACCAGAGTCCACACCGACTCATGACTCAAGTAACTCAATTAGGGCAAGTTGCTCGTTGCCGCCTCCTCTTCCTTTAGTTTTAGGACCCCTAGTTTTATTTGGGCAATAAAATGTACCCAGCAAAAAGACAGTATTTCCCAGCCCTAATAAAATTGTGTCTGGCCATATGTCTAATGGAAGTGTTTTGTGTGATTTCTGAGAAAGCATCTTTGCCTCTTTGCTTATTCTTTCCTTCCCCCCATTCTGCTACTGGAATATAGATATAATGGCTGGAGCTCTACCAGCCATTTTGTACTATGAGGACAAGTGTCATACTCTAAGGAAGGCAATGTTGACTGGAAGGACCCTGGACCCCCAAGGACTCTGTGGAGTTGGCATACCAGCCCAAAGTATCCTATCCCTGGAGTTCTTTCATGTGTAAGAGAAGTCAACTACTTCTGTATTATTTAAGTCGTGATCTTAAAAGTTTTCATTTCATGCAGTCAGAAGTAATCCTAAATGATATGCCAATATTTGCATGATTTACCCAAACTGAGATTGAATGACCAAGATTAAGTACTCTCATAAAGTTTTATTTTTATCTAAGTTTCTTAAAACTATTATTTTGGAACAATAAACAACTTATAATAAGATTGACACTATATAAGGTCTTAGCTAACCAATTTCAATTTCATATGTTGCCCCCATTAATCTAAAGGGTATTTTAAAGCACCTTGGCAGATCTCATCACAGAAGAGAATGGAATTCAGGTGTTCAATGGTCTCTTTCATTTAACACTGGTCTAAGACCTCTTCCATCACTAGTATACGGAAATAGAGCCCCTCATCTTCAGGCTCTTATAGCAGAGTAGTCAATAATCCTCAGCTAATAATAAGTTACCAGAAGATCTGGGAAGTCCCTTTTTTTTACCAAGCTTCCTGATCTTTCTGATGTAATAGTATGAGCTGACTGGCTCTACAATAGCCATTCTTAGAATTAAAACAAGAGAGGTAATTACTTGCAGCATGTGGTAACAATTGTTACTGTTCACCAAATGCTTCTCAATCTCTGTCTTTCAGCCACATGATAGAACTGTACTTGGTGGATCTCTGTAGTTAAGTAGGGTCATGTTCTGGCCAATGAACTGCATCACTTCCAAGTTTAGTCTTTAATTGCTAATGTGAGACCCTGCAAAGTTGCATTTTTTATTTACCATCATATCAGGTAGTGGCTGCCCATCAGCTGTGTCCAGGAGGGCAGGTGGTGTGATACCACTGCTGAGTAGAGCCCCCAGGTATCTTTTATTAATAGCATAAGCAGTGTAAACAAAAAATATTTTTTTTGCTTCAATCCACTGATATTTGGAGATTGTTTGTTACTGCACCATAATCTATATTATCCTGACTGATACACTACACCATCCAGAAAAAACCTTCTGAAGATGGGAGTGATCACAGCAGAACTGAATGATACAATCTACAGTTCCAACATTCAGAGAAGAGATGTGGGTAAGTTTCATGCACGTAACCCTTTTAACATCAATAAACTCTGTTCATGAAACTTTTTTGTTAAGCAGTTTCCTACAACATATCTATCTACAAAAATCTGTCAGTAAGCAAAGCAATTCTCCCATTCCTCAGTGACTTCAGACCCTATCAAATTTACTGCCCAGCCTGGCATTCAGATTCCATACACCATTAGCGCCACCGTGTGGTATTTACAATAAATGACATTTACTATAGGACTATAAAAAGCAAGGTCACTTATCAAATAATATCATTTACCCACTGAGAAGGGGATTGCACATGACAAAAGAAACCACATCCAGCTTGCTGGGACACCAAATCAAAAGCAAGAGGGAAAATTTTCCTGTCATATGAACCAGGAAACTCAATAGTAGTGAGGCTTGCTCATTTATTTATTCATTCAACTAATATTTACTAAGTTCTGCCATGTACCAGATATTGTTCTGGGCCCTGGAAATACAGCAGTGAACAAGACAGACAAATTCCTTGCCTTGGTTGGAAAGACAGACAATGGAATAAATCAACAAAGCAATATATACTACACTGGCAGATATGATAAGTCCTATAAACCAAAATAAATCTGAGTTAGGGCATAGAGAGTGATGGGGGAGGAATTGTTTTAAATAAGGTTGACAGAAATAAAAGCAAACGGTCTACATTTAACTCTCCCAAAGTTACTTTAGAAAAATGATCCCAAATCTCAAATATATGTAAATATGAGCATTCTCTTGCAGATATTAAATGTAAAATGCTTCAAGATGCCCAAAGGTTGGTTTCTAAACATTATCCTGTCTTAGTCCAATCAGGTTGCTGTAATGAAAGTACCATAGACTGGGTGGCTTAAACAACGAACATTTATTTCTCACAGTTCTGGAGCGTGGGAGGTGCAAGATCTAGGTGACAGCAGATTCAGTGTCTGGTGAGAAGCCTCTTCCTGGATTGTAGATGGCCATTTTCTCATTGTGCCCTCATATGGCAAAAGGAACTTTCTGGGATCTCTTTTTTGAGGACAAATCACACTCATGAGGACTCTGCCCTCATGACTGAATCCTTCCCAAAGTCCTCATCTCCTAACAACATGATATTGGGGGTTAGGATGTCAACATATGAATTTAGGAGGTACACATTCAGGCTATAGCAATCACCCCAAAAAGAAATCATGATTCTTTGCACAAAACACTGATTTTTCAGGGGCGCCTGGGTGGCGCAGTCATTAAGCGTCCGCCTTCGGCTCAGGGCCTGATCCTGGCATTCTGGGATCGAGCTCCACATCAGGCTCCTCCGCTAGGAGCCTGCTTCTTCCTCTCCCACTCCCCCTGCTTGTGTTCCCTCTCTCCCTGGCTGTCTCTCTCTCAAATAAATAAAATCTTTAAAAAAAAACAACACTGATTTTTCAGATCTGAGGCAGGAAATGAACATGAAAATCCTGGGACCTATCTTTATGCCAAAAAATGCAGAAGCATTCAAAGATTAACAACTACAGTCATAATAGTCTTTACCTGTCACAGCAAACAAATTATAGGGGCTCCCACTGGCCAAACTGGGGGCTATTTAAGAATCGAGAGGATAGTAATTGATATTACACTGGATGACTAAAATTCATGAGTTTGTGGTGATTTATCTTTTTAAAGGGAAGGGGCTCTGTTTTATAGAATGCCAATAGAAGGTATTATAGAATTAGAGAACCGTTGTTTTGCAAACTGTAGTAGAATTCATGCAAGGATCATCTGGTATATTAATTCCTGTTGCCAATGTAACAAATTACTACAATCTTAGTGGCTTAAAACAACACAGATTTATTATTTTACAGTTCTGGAGGTCAGGAGTCTAAAGTGGGTGAGCATGGCCGCTCTCCTTCCGCAGGCTCTGGGGGGAAATCTGTTTCTTGTCTTTTCTACATTCTAGATGCTGTCTACATTCCTTGGCTCTCATGGCCCCACATCACTCCGACTTTCGCTTCCATTACTGCATCTCCTTCACTCTGACTCTGACTTATCTGCTTCCCTTTCATAAGGACCCTTGCGATAACATCAGGCTCAGGCCCAGATAATCCGGGCTATTCTTCCCATCACAAGATCCTTAATCATATCTGCAAACTCCCATTTTGTCATGTAAGATAACATATTTACAGGTTCCCGGCATTAGGATATAAACGTCGCTGACACTATTATACAGCCTACAGCTGTGTATGGTAGTATGTATGACTATATATATTTATTTGTGTGTACGTGTTCTATATATGTGTATATATGTGTTCTATAATACCAAGTACGCAAATCACTTGTAAGATATTCTTACCAAAAATGTTTACCTTGAATCTAATCAAGCCTTTAGCCCTAACTTCCAGCCAGCTTACAGAAATGACACCATAATAAAATAATCAAACACATTCTGCATCAGACATGCTATATGTTTACTACGCTATATGTTATACTATCCTAGACTCCTCAGAATTACAATGCCATAAAAATGGAGAATATTCCAAAAGTTTTAAAAGAACTTAAGACATAACTAAATGCAATGTGTGAACCTTGATTGGATCTTGGTTCAAAGACATTTTAAAGACAATTGGTGGAATTTTAAACTTGGGTTAAATATTAGATGACATGGAATTATTGCTAATATTCTTATATTTATATAGGATACTGTCTTTATTTTTGGAAATGCATGTTGAAATACTTAGGAGTGAAATATACAATGTCCAAAACTTACTTTCAAATAGTTTAGATAAAAACTGTGTTGGGGGGGCTGGAGAGATGAAATAATATGGCAAAATATTCATTTTTTTATTCTAAGGGGAGAGTATATAGTCTATATTGTAGCTGTGACAGTTAATTTTATGAGTCAATTTGGCTAGGTCATGATACTCAGATATTTGGCCAAACATTATTCTAGATGTTTCTATGAAGGTATTTTTAGATGAGATTAACATTTAAATCAGCAGATTTGAGTAAAGCAGATTATCCTCCATACTGTGGGTGGGCCTCATTTAGTCAGTTGAAGGCCTTAAATGGAGAAGACTGACACCCCTCCCCTGTAAGAATGAATTCTGTCAGGAGACCACCTTCTGTCTTAAACTGCAGCACTGACTCTTCTCTGGGTGTCCTGCCTGCCCACCTATCCTGCAGATATTTCACTTGCCAGCTTCCACAATCACATGACCCAATTCCTTAGTAACTCTCCCTTATCTCTCCCTCTCTTTCTAGCACATATATAATAGGATGTATTTCATTATATATAGATAGCATATGTATAATATAGATAGCACATACATAATAGGATATTTTATATGTTATATCTTATTCATAGATAGATATCTTCCTGGGCTATCTAATTTATAGTTAGCTTGCTTAATTGCTAGCCTCTCAAAAAGTAAAAAAAAAAAAGAGATTAAAAGTAGCAAGTTAGGGAACAGCAGGAGGAGATCTAACTAACCCAATTGTATGTAAGAAAATGGCTTTGAAAGGGCAACATATATATATGAAATGCATTACATCGGGACATGTAGTCTTTCCTTTATGCATAATTGAAGGCAGATTCAAAATTGGAAAGGAAGTGATGATAAACTAATAACAGACTTTAAAAATAAACTTCAGGAAACATTTAAACAGTTGGAGTAGACACAATACACCCAACACCTGAAAGAAAGGGTCTTTGTTCTCTCAGTGTCAATGGGCTCACACCTGAAATAGCGGACTTAATCAGAGAAAGTACAATGAAATGGAAAATTGCCAATTTGGAGAGTTCCAACATGTAGCTGAACATTTTCAAAGAGATTTAAAAAGTCAACTAGCTAGAAGTCAAACCAAATTTATGTTCCTTTAGATAAAATAACTGGCCCCCAACTTGATATCTCGGCTATTATAAATAATGCTACAATGAATGTTTTAACTTCTTTAGAATTTCACAGAAATGTAATTATACAGTAAGTACTCTTTTATGTCTGGCTTCTTTCTTTCATTTGTCTATCTGTTCATCTACTGAACATTTGGGGATCTTTTTAGTTTGGAGTCATTAAGAAAAAAAAGCTATGAACATTCACATACAATACTTTGCAAAGATGTAGGCTTTCACTTCTCTTGGATAAATACCTAGGAATAGAATTGCTGGATCCTATAAGCATATGTTTAACTTTGTAAGAAACTGCCAAAATATCTTCCAAATGGTTATACCACTTTGCATTATTACAAACAGTATTTGAGAATTCCAGTTGCTTCAGATCTTCACCAGTATCTGGTACTGGCAGTTTTGTTATTGAAACCATTTTGGTGGGTTTGTAGTAGTATCTCCATGTCGTTTCATTTTCCTGTTGACTAAGGGTGTAGAGCATCCTTCTACGTGTTTGTTGGCAGTTTGAGTATCTCATGGAGAATCTATTCAAATCTTTTGCCCAATATTTAGTAGACTGTTTAACTTTTCATTATTGAGCTTTATAAACATTATTTATATTTTCCAAATACAGGTTCCTTGTCAAGTATAGGTATTCCAAGTATTTTCTCCCAATCTGTGACCTGGCTTTCATTTTCTTACTACTGTCTTTCAAAGATCGTAAGTTTTAATATATTCCAATTTACTTATTTTCTTTCATGACTGATGCTTTGTGTGTCCTAAGAAATCTTTGTCTCTTCCAAGATAGCAATTTCAAAGTTTCTTTCTACAATTTCTAGAATTTTAGCTTTTAAATCTATGACCCATTTTGCAATCCAATTTTGCACTAGAAGTATGTATGGTGTGAGGCAAAAGTTGAGGTTATTTCCCATTTGAATAGTTATTCCATTTGTTAAAAAGACTACCTTTTCCTCAATTACTTTGGCCACCTTTGTCAGAAACCAATTGTCCAATAGGCATATATCTTTCTGAACTCTATTCTGTCCATTGGCCCTTAAGATTTTTTTTTTAAAGATTTTATTTATTTGTAAGAGAGAGAGAGCACAAGCAGGGGAAGTAGCAGGCAGAGGGAGAAGCAGCCTCCTCACTGAGCAAGGAGCAAGATGGGGGACTCGATCCCGGGACCCTGAGATCATGACCTGAGCTGAAGGCAGATGCTTAACCGACTGAGCCACCCAGGCATCCTGATCCTTAATATTTCTTATAGGTCTACTGGTCTACTGGCAACAAATTCATTTGTCTTTTCCCTGTCTGAAAAAGTCTTTTCTCACCTTTTCTGAAGGATATTTTTGCTGAATATAGAATTCTAGATTAATAGGCTTTTTCTTTAAGCACTTTAAAGATCTTATACCAAGGTCTCTAACTTGCACTTTGAGGAAAGAAATACACAGTCATTCCCTGTGTGGAATGTGTCTTTTTTTTCTCCAGGTGCTTTACAATTCTCTCTGGTTTTCAACAATTTGATTATGGTATATTTAGTAAGGTATTCTTTATGTGTTACCCTGCTTGGATCTGTGAATTTATAGTTTTCATCAATTAGGAAAAAGTTCAGACATTATTTCTTATATTGTCTTTGTCTCCCTTACCCCAACGTCTAGGAATCCAAATACAAGTATCTTAGAGGACTTGATATTATCCCATAGTGGCTGAGGCACTGTTGTATTTTTTTTCTCTTGGTACTGTAGTAAGCTTCAATTTGACTGATCTCTGTTTCTGCAGTGAGCAATCTGGTACAATTCCATCTAGTCCTTCTCATCTACCTAGTGATCAGAAGTAATCAAACAGCAGCAGTGACTTTTAAAAATAAATCTTAGATGTACTGGAATTATTGGTTTAAATGTATTAATGACAAATAAAATATTTAAGGACTATTAATTTAGAAATGTGTAAATAGTTTTTTCAATACTTCCTTTACTGTCTCTAAAATTAGGTTGTGTACAAGTGACATTAGAAATGATATTGAATATGAATGACACCAACAATGGGCTGTTGTGGTTTTTTTACTTTGATCTCTTTTATAGAAGGTGATAACAATCTGTGGAAAATGCTTTATTGTATCATGCCAATATACTACAAGGAATAGTTCAAAATAATACAAAAGTAAGCCACAGACTTGTCTAAGTGAAAATCAACACATCCAAAAATTTCTTTCCTTAATTTTTCATAGTTAATTGCCAGCAGTCCAATAAGCTGATTTTTCCAAGAAAGATCATTCTAATAACTTTGAATGTTCAATCCGTGCAATGGTCCAATCAGGCTTTACTCCTTGTGTAAACTCCCTCTGAAATCTAGGGGAAAATATTATAAATAATGTGAATCTTAACATTAGCCCAAATACTTCTTGGATAACTATGTAATTTGCAAGTGTACATTAGAGACAGTTTTTAGCAACAGGCTAATGGTTAATCATAAATAAACATCAAAACAAAAAAAGTTTAATTTACCAATTCAATCACAAAAAATACCCTCACAAAATTAGAACATTCTCCACTAAAATGAGTATTTTTGTTTTCCTGAGGTAGGCTCCACACCCAGTATGGAGCCCAATGTGGGACTTGAACTCATGACTCTGAGATCAAGAACCGGCCACAATCGATTGGGCCACCCAGGTGCCCCAGAAATGAGTATTTTAATGAACTGATATACATTCCAACATCTGCCAGTCCTTAAGAGAAACTCAGGTATTATTCTGTTAAGTACTTGCTATCACAAATGCCTAATATGCGGAAAAAGAAATTGCACCATGGTGATGGAAAGAGTACTTTAGTGGAATTTGGTTTATATACATTAGATCAATCTTGAAAATAACGGTGCTTACGAACTGTCCATGGTCTTACTATGGAATATCAGAAGCAGCAGAGGTGAATATTGATTATATTGTTCTTTAATTATAAATAATGTCTTTAAAAGGAGATGATTCAGATTTTGTATAATAACAATGCAAAATTCAAAATAAAGAAAAAAGAAAAAAAGCACCGTCCATTAAAGAAAAGTGAAAAAATAAGGATACCTTTTACCTTAGTGAAACAGAATATATTTTCTTTCTTAGGTCCTTTTTGGGATTTGTTATTTTAAATCAAGTTTATATAGTTTTGGTAACACAACAGTATTTTCTTTAAATAAATATTAAATTATGTCTCCACTGACTTGCATGACTGGTTCACTGTCCCAAATTTTATTAGCACAAAAATACATGCTAGTGTCTCTTTTAAATAAGTTGCTAACCTACTAGATAGTACGTCCTTATAGGCAGGAATTTTGTATCTGAACCCCTACCAGAGTACCTGGTAAATAGGAAATGATGAATAAATGTCTAGAGAGTGGATGGTCCATGTGCCAACTGTGGCAGATCTTATTTTCCAAGGATGGTTATAACCATATGCCCCATCCCACATGTTCTTCTGCAGTGTGACCCTGCTAGTGCCCCATAAAAAGGTGGAGTGTCTCCATGCCCTTTCAACTGTGTAGGTCCTAGGACTGCTTTGACAGGCAGAATAGGGTGGAAATGATCCAGTCCTGGGCAAAGCCCTTTACTGGTCTAGCCAACGACCACATAAAATGTGTCAATAGCCTGAGACTACCACAAACCCAAGCCATGAAGAGAGGCCTTGGAGAATGAGACGTTATGTGGAGAAGTCAAGGTGCACGTGAGTGACGAAGCCGTTGTGGAAATGAATCCTCCAGTCCCTGACACCCCAGTTGATGCGAAAGGAAACAAAGAAAACCCCACATCTGAGCCTTACCAAAATTCCTGAGCAGTAAAACAGCAGACAAAATAAATGGCTGCTTGAAGTGACTGAGTTTGGGGGGGGGGTGGTTATAATGCAGCAATAGACAGCTTAAACACCTTTTAAATTCGGCAATATTACCTCTTTCTAATCTCTGAACACTTCTGTTTCATGTCCAGTATGTCTTTATGACTTTCTCTCTTCTTAAATAACTTGTCAAATTTCAATCCTTTTCTTCCTAAAGCTCCCTTTAGTTTTCATACCTTCATACTTCCTTCATACTACCTTCCATTTTCTAGAGAAAGGAAACAATGAAATGAGATTAGACTTACTCATAGCTTGCACTAAGAAGTTGTTTAGTTTCCACGTTCTGATCCCCCAACTTAACCTGGAATACACTGGCTCCACTTAAAGTTTCACTGGGGATGTTGGCACTGGTTAGATACCAAAAGCACATCAGGATGTTAACAAACTTCCTTCCTTAGAGAAAAAACACACACACACATATACAAATACAAATCACAATAATCTATCATCCATATATCCAAAATGAAATTAGAAAATGGCAGTAGCTACACAGTTGTTACAGATCATATTTTATACTTATTCTAGTCTAATTTAAGATACTTACATTGACACCTTTTTATTTTTAAAAAATTCTTAGGGTTTATGATGTATTTGCCTTCTTCTCTGCATCTCAGAAATAATAGTTATGATTTACTGAGCATGTACTATTTACCCTAATTCACTTTGCTATGTGCTAGTGATTATGACAGTGTCCTATGTTAAAATCAGGTAGTGACCATGATGCTGAGATGCAATTTGAAATATTAGGGGAGAAGAAAATATTTATCACTAAAAGTACCTGTAGAAATGTTCCAAATTAACATGTGTGTAAAAAATGTTTAACCATTAAACAGTCCTATATCAGAACTGCCTAGAAAGTGTGTAAGCAAAGGCTAGATTTCCTGTATGCCTGGCACATAATACATTTGCAATTATTTGTAGAAGAAATAAATGAGTCAATACATTTTTAGGAAGGCTCTAGAGAAAATGGATGCATTGGACAAGGAGAAGAACCAGATAATCACTAAAGTTCCTTTCAACCTTTTTCATGACTCCAAACAAATCCAATTTGGGAGTTCCACAGTTAGTCTTACTTTCAAAAAAGTCATTAACTGATATTATTTTTCTTTTACCCCTTACTCTTTCTATTTAATATACAGCTGGACATTTAAAATGCTGAATTGTTTCCTTCAAGTGAGGAAATCTGAAACACAAATATTTTCTATTTGAGACATGATAGCAACCTTAGACAATTTTCATCAACTTAAGTGATGATGCCATCTCTTGTGAATGAAATAACAGTAGAGGAAGGTCCTCGATAGAAGGGTTTAAGTAATTGTCATATCTCAATTCTCCCAGAGTTAGGTCTTGAAAGAATGAATGTATTATTTTCCCTGAAGTCGGCTTGTACCAACAAAACCCCACTATTTCATGATTACCCCCTAGTTTAGCTTATTGGCAATTATATATCATTTAATGTTGACTATGCTCTAGCATTACCTTTCTCATCATAGTAAATGGAGATGTCTCCTGTTGATGTGTATACAATTTCATCTATGTCAGCAGCAAGGGCATTTTTATGGTTGTCAGGTAGTAAAGTAACCTTTTCCTTCAATACATGGAGCACCTAAGTATGGAAAAAGCAAACCATAGTCCACTTGTTGAATTTTCAAAAGCCTCTCAAAAAGCAGATGAATTCTTTATGGAATCAATTTTTCTAAGCCTATTTTTAAATTCACTACCATATTTACTCATATTCAAAAGCTAGGCTGAAAGGCATCAAATTGTTGAACAGGTAATTCCTAACAGAACATTCAGTATAAAGACAATTGAAAGACATCGTGTTTACTTACTTATTCCTTAAGTAGCAAGTCATTCTATGCTTTTATATGACCCAAAGTACCCAAAACTAAAGATACAGGGACTCTACTTTGGCTGATGGCACACATACCACTTTTAAGTAAGGGTAACATATATTATTCTATTGCAGGAGAATACTACATTTATTTTTAAAGGAAAATTAAAAGTATACTTTACCTCTTTGGCCACAAGTTCTTCCAATAGATCAAATTTACACTGTGACAGTAACTTGGACACATGAGCAAAAGCCTTAAAAAAAAAAGTGAGAAGAGGTTGGTAATCGTTATTTCAAAACACCATGCAAAATACCATACAATATACAATGCTCACACTTAAATAGCTTAGTATCACAAAGACTATTTCATGATGAAGGTGGTAAACAATGTCAAATACTATGATACCACTGTTAGGCATGACTCCTTCAAAGTTGGTCGGCTTTTCTCTTCTCATACGACTTTCCCACATATACAGTAGAGAGCTGACAGCCGATTATGTATCCACTCTCAGGAAAGGGGAAAAGATGGTGTGTGCATACACATTTGCTCCTCGATAAAAATCCTCCTACAGATTTCCTTTTAAAATAATAATGAAGTAATCACTGTTATCACTGTAATGACTACTATATGACACCCCCCTCTTAACCATGAACACAAAGAATTTGAGAAGCAGTGCAATCCAGATTGTAATGGGAGTCTGGAGATTTGGGTCTTCAATCTTCATTAAGATTGTTAAGGCAGGTTTGGAGAAGTGGAGAGAAGATAATGAGTTTACAGTCTAAGCGGATGCCAACTCTGAAGTATGAGATCCCACTGTAAAGTAGGGGGGAGCCAACTGTACCCCTCCATATTCTTAGCAGTGAGAAATGAAACTGTGTGTAAGACTCCACCTGTCTTCAAGGAGCTCTCAGGCTACTTGAGAAGGGAGGGGAGTAAACTGACAAGTTCAAGAACTATGACAGGGGTCAGAACAGGATGACCTGAGCAGAAGAGCCACTGAAGCCAATCTGGGAGGACCAGGGAGGGCCTCTTAAGGAAGTAACATCTAAGATGAAAGCTGAAGAACCAGCAGGACCAGGGGGATGCACTGGCACGCCAGACAGACAATAACTGTTCGGGATGGGATGTTATGGGATTAACAGTGTTTCCCCCAAATTCATATGCTGAAGCCCGAGCTCCCAGTACCTCAGAAGGTGACTGTATTTGGAGACAGGGTCTTCAAAAAGGTGATTAAGTAAGATGAGGGTGGGCCTTAATCCAATCTAACTAGTGTCTTTGTAAAGAGGAAATTTTGACACACAAAGCACCAGGGTACATGCACGCACAGGGACAAAACCACGTGGCAAACAGAACGCAGCCATTTGCAAGCAAAGGAGAGAGGCCTCAGAAGAAACCAAACCTGCCAATGCCTGGATCTTGGACTTCTAGCCCCCAAACTGTGAGAAAATAAAGTCCTGTGGTTTAAGTAACCCAGACTGTGGTATTTTGTTATGCCAGCCCTGCCAAACTAGACAATAACAAGAGTTGAATTTTGAGAAAATGCATATATCCAAATGGATTCAAGGACACTCTGCAAACACTTTAGAGGCCCTAAGGACACTGTATATATTAATAAGCCTTCATGTGAGGAAGATAGGTGGCACTTAGGTGAGAAGAAACAAAGACCACAGTGATCATGGTGAAACCCAACCATTACATTCTAGTTTGCATGGCCAAGGTATGAGGTTTGGGGGGCCGAAGATCCCACCTGAGCAAATTATCTGATAAGATAATAACGAACCAATAGGAGGCTGCTCTGACAAGGCTTTGATAATACAGGATTATCTAACTCAAAGAGGCTTCTAGGAAATAGCCCTCTAAAACATGCAAGCAAGACACAGGAAAATAAACACTGTATGATTAATGTGGTTTGAGGGCAGTAACAGGGAAGACAGATCATATGCCCATATCGATAGTGCGATATTGTGATAGAAGAAGAAAATACACCCTTGTTCTTCATTCTGATTCCTGCCACAGAGCTCCTAAAACAAGCCCCTTTCAACCAAACGTGAGTTTAGGCTAATGAGGTGACTGTTGTCAGAGGACTAACCATGTGATTAGAGGGTTGGAATTTTCAGTTCCACCCCTAGACTTCAGGGAGGGGAGGAGGGCTGGGAATTGAATTAACCACCAATGTTTTGATCCATCATGCCTACATAATGGAACCTCCATAAAAACCCTAAACAAAGGGATAGGGAAGCTTCAAGGTTGGGGAACACGTGGAGGTGTGCCCAGAAAGCATGGAAGCTTCATACCCTTCCCACATACCTTGCCCTATACATCCCTTCCATCTGGCTGTTCCTGAATTGTATCCTTTTTAATAAACTGGAAATACCAAGTAAAGTGCATTCCTAAGTTCTAGGAGCTGTTCCAGCAAACCATCGAACTTGAGGAAGGAAGATGTGGAAACCCCCAATTTATAACTGGCCAGTCAAATGGGGCCCTGACTTGTGATTAGCATCTGAAGTGGAGGCATTCATCTAGGACTGCGCCCTAACCTGTGGGGTCTGCTTTAACTCCAGGGAGTTAGTGTCAGAGCGGTCGTAGGATGCCCTGCAAGGCCTTGATGACAAAGGAGTGTCTAACCTAGAGAGGCTTCTAAGATATAGCCCTCTTCTTCACAGAAAAGGTTAAGACTTGCGAACAAGAGATATAAGAAAACATACAGTATATGATTAATGTGGTTTAATGTCAGTAATAGGGAAGATATGTTATATGTACATATTAATGGAAAGCAGGGTGTGTGGCACTAATAAAGCTTAGCATTGGACCACCTATTTCCCTGCCTCATGTGATGAATAAAAGCTTGACTAGATTGTACTTAACCATTTCAATTTCTAGGGACTAGAGGACCAAGACTGCTTGTAGACTGGGTCACAGGACAGTGGTTACAATGCATCCTTGAGCCAACTGTTTTATCATTTATAAAGGAGAGTTAGACTAGAATGATGATCTTTAAGATGTCTTTTTGTTTTCACGTTCTCCGATTTTAAAAAAATCTGAATGAACATGATCTAACGAAAACTTGATATTCATAACCCAAAATAACATTTTATTGCTGGAAGTTAAGCTTAAGGAGAAAAGGAAGTGGAGCCCACGAGAGCAGATAAACTAGCTAATGTTTCTGCACCAGATTGTTCCCAAACCCTAGAATTATACCCATGCAAAAAAAGATACAGTCGCATTAAGAGAACTAGTAGGGAGAAGGTTTTTTTTTTGCCATGTCCTTTTAAATCTTAGGTGTTGAAGAACTGATTTGCTTGATATATATATTTTTTGTTATTATGATATGTTAGTCACCATACAGTACATCATTAGTTTTTGAGGTAGTGTTCCATGATTCATTGTTTGCATATAACACCCAGTGCTCCATGCAATATGTGCCCTCCTTAATACCCATCACCAGGCTAGCTCATCCCCCCACCCCCTCCCCTCTAAAACCCTCAATTTGTTTCCCGGAGTCCATAGTCTCTCATGGTTAGTCCCCCCTCTGTTTCCTCCCCCCTTCATTTACCCCAAAGATAAAGGTGTAGTGAAAAGAAGGGCCATATGCACCCCAATGTTCATAGCAGCAAAAATGTCCACAATAGCCAAACTGTGGAAGGAGCCAAGATGTCCTTCAACAGACGAATGGATAAAGACGTGGTCCATATATACAATGGATTATTACTCGGCCATCAGAAAGGATGATTACCCAACATTTGCATCAACATGGATGGAACTGGAGGAGATTATGCTAAGTGATTTGCTTGATGTAAAAGATACATTACGCGACCAATGGTTTAAGGCACTAGATTAATATTTGTCATGGATGACCAATATTCCTTTCGAAAATGACAGTGGTTAAATGCACAAAAACTGATTTAGATGAGGCAAAAATTGTTTACAGACTGGCTGATTAAGGGGCAGAGACACTACTTAATAGCAAGGAGGAGGGCTAAAATAGCTAACAGCTGGAGACAAAATCAGAGCGTGGCTAAAAAGTGTTTCATGCTCCTCTGTGTTCTGAGGAAATGGGGCCTAAGGGCCGATTCCTGCCCATGTAGGGGAGAGGATTTCATTCCTTATTGACATATACATGAGCTGGTACAGTTATATAATGTTATGAGGTAGACAAATTAACATATCATCAGTGAGCACTGTGGAGCACAGTAAGATCATGCCAACTTACCTCAGCATGGACCAAAGATTTTGAGAACTGACATGAGCAGAGGTTCACCTCTTACAATGCTATAAGTCAAGCTTGCCCTTTGCTTTTTAATTTTTTATAAACACATAGAGCAGTCAAGAGAGTTGACTCAGGGAAGCAGGAACCAGGAGTTAATATTGACATTGATTATATAAAGCTGGAAACGATTTATGACTGATGGGTTACACAAACAAATATAAATGGCTGTGTTTACAGAAATAATCTGAAATAAATTAGGAATAAATATATCCATATCAGTATACAATCAGTATTGTGAAATGATTACACTAATCAGAAGTTTAAGATATATGGCAGTATGAACTGGGAAATAAACTATGACTTTTATTTATCAACAGTTCTGAAATGTTTGGGAATGACAAACTCTTGAAGGGATTCAAAAGAAATTTACATATGGACTTTCATCCTCGAAAAATGCATGTACACACAAAATCCGTAAATAATCTCAGGACCCAAAGTGACCATTGTGTGACAAGAGTAAGGCAGGGTATTACCAGTCACTCAGAGAGAGAGAGAATAGGCAGGGGTTAAACTCAGTGTGCAGGGTGCTGTGCACTTATCGCAGGCCAGGCTGTCTCAGCAAATTCTTTGAAAGGGGAAATCTGCTTATCTGTAGGTTATTCTTTAAAGAGTATGATGGGGAGGGATTGGGGGTACGAAGATGGGCAAGGAAGCTCTACCAAATAGCTAGCAGGAAGTTTTGTTTTTCTACCAAAATCGTATTACTGCACTATGAAAACACTGTCTTATTTACTCTTCAAAACAATCTTATCTATTCATTTATTCAACAAACATTTGTGTAGTGCCTACTGTGTGCCAGGCATTGTCTTCTTAATTTTGCAGAAAACCACGTTCAGAAAAGATAAAGCGATGTAGCTTTTAAGTGGCAGAAATGGGGTTTGAATCGAATCCATTTCTATCGGATTCAAAACCTGTAGAGTGGAAAAAGAAACTGGGGGACTTCACCCTCGTGTCTCAATCGAACCACGCAAACATAAGCGGAAGCTTAATTTAAAAAGTAGCCAGAGGACTCTGTGCCTGGGTCACTACCCCTTTGGATAACTTGGGACCCGTGAGGAAAACTCTTCGCTAAACCCTTCTTGCGTGTAACAGCTGAACGCATGAGAGGCTAACGGGTCAACCCCAAGGAAATAAACAAACCTGCTTCGCTCCCTCAGAGAATTCTGCGATGCTGAACTCTTGGTCGAAATAGGCCCAGATTAGGAAGGCGTAAATTCGAGTCCGAACCCAGTTGATGGGGTTGGAGAATCCCAGAATGATCATCTTGGTTTTCTGGCGCGGCTGGGGCTGCTCCTCGGCGCTGTAGCCGCGCCGAGGGTAGGCAGGGAAAGCAGAGAAGGCGGCGGGGAGTCCCGGAGGGCTAAGCAGGGGACGCTGCGGGCCCCGAGCGGGCGGCGCCGAGGCCCAAGTGACTCGAGGAAACGGGGCCGCTCCGGAGCCAAGGAGGCGGCGGCAGAAGCAGCAAAGTCCAGCCAACGGCGCTCTCACCTCGGCTATACCGGGAGTCCGGGGTCGAGCGGGCCCGCCGAACAGCGGCGGAAAGAGCAGCAAGCGGGGCAAAAGACGAACGGCCAGCGCCATTTTTATGACTTTTCACCCCAGTCCCTGTCTGTGCTGTGTCGAATGAAAGTCGGTGGGAAACCATCTGAGCAGCATCCGGAGAGAGACTAGTGAGCAAAGCCGACCTGCTGCTGCCACCTCTGGTCAGTCAGCCCCATTCTGCCGCTCCAGCACGCAGCTCACGTAGAGGCCTTTTAGGCCCGGGCCGCCCTCTCCCACCAGCCGCGCTTCCGAGTCCGCCGGTGCCGCGGACCTTTTCTCTCCGGCTCGTGTTTCCGGGCGGATGGCACACTGAGGAAGGTGTCAGGCCAGGGTTTCCAGGACTTGGGAGAGGACGGGCGTGAGCAACCATGGCCTGGCAGAGTCTCCCGGTACCCCGGCTTGAGGGCGTTTCGCAGGAACGGTTCATGCAGCACCTGTACCCGCAGGTGAGGCCCTCTCTACCACTTGGCGGCTCCGAACAGGTTTCTTGAGACCCAGGGTATGGGGAGGAGGCAGCGGGCGGCTGAAGATGGTTGGTTGGCTCTCTGGCTAGGGGAGATGGCTCATGGGGAATGTAGAATGGATCATCTGCTAAGTTTTCCAGAGAGAACAGCTCCACGTTTGGGGAGCAGGATGACAGCGGAGGGCTGAGTGCGAGAAATGGCTTGCCTAGTAAGCACTGCTCCCTGCGAAGAGTGGCCTTTCTGGGACTGTCTTATACGGCCTTCTTCCGTTACCATGGCAACGAAGGGGGCTTTCCCACCCCATCTTGCATTGGGTTTCCTGAAGTTTAGAGGAGGTTTCACCGCCCCACTGGTGGCGCGTAAGATGCCTGGTCTGCTCGAGTTACTGGATTCAGAAGAGCAATTTTTCACTGCACTGAGCCAGAGGGGAAGCAATGGGAATCCCTCAGGAAACTTCCACCGGTTTTGGATTCTAACTAACCTGAGTTCTAGTTCAGACATTGGAAGCTCTTACATGTGTAATTCGAACCTTAGTTCTTTAAGAGAAAACTCAAGAGGAAAATATTAAAGAGAAGTATTTTTACTTGCAGTGCTTTGTAAGGGAACCCATACTTCAGAGAAACTGAGACTAAAGAGCCCAGCAGATATTTAAAGAAAAAAATAATCCACAAGGTTATAGTTAGTATGCTTAAGGTTGAACTCCTGTTTCCCTACAGTTTTTCTTGATATTTACAAGGTGGTCATAGAGCTACAGTTCTCAGTATTAAAAAAGCAGGAATGAAGTTTTTTCTTTGAGGAGTAAGCAACCTACAGAGAGGATCTAAGCCTTCATTTATTTTTGGGTCTAGTGCTGGATGGTTTGTTGTTGCCCTCCCCACCCCCACCTCAGGATGTGTTAGTATAAGATGTTTGCAGGGCACCATGGTGGAGATCCAGTGTTGTATGTGGAAATGCTTTGTAAGATGCATGGCAAAAGGTATTTTATAATGTAATCTTCCCAGGCAAGATATATAATATGTCACAGAGAACGCATCACTAAGTTTCATAAACTGGAAAATTGCAAACAACACTCTGGTCACAGGGTAATAAAATTAGAAATTAATGAAATTGGAAAACAAGATCTTTCTACTTGGACACACTAAAGAATATCTACAAGGGGGCATAGTCTTCATATTTTTAACATGTTTTAATAATTAACAGTGTGATATGGGTGCATGAATAGATAGACCAGAGAAATAGAACCAAAAGCCTGGAGATCTACATATATCCAGAAATTTCCATTTATATGGAGATTCAGTATGTGATGAACATGACATGTTAAGAATCACTAGGGCAAAGGAACTTTTAAATAAATGGTGCTGGGGCAACTGGATAGTTTTAAAAAACTGGATCATTTTTTAAAAATGATGAAATTAGATTTATATCTGAAACCATACACAAGAGTAACCTCTAAATGGATCAGAGACGCAAATATAAAAAAATGAAACTACACAGTACTAGAAGAAAACATGGGTAAATTCCTCTATAATGTAGGTCTGTGGAAGGGCTTTCTAACTATGACTGAAAATTCAGATATAGTAAAAAATTAAAATTTGAATGCATAAAATACAAGCTGGGAAAAAAATATTGGCAACACGTTTCATAAAAGGGCCATAAAAGCCCATGTATTTAAAAACCTTTAAAAATTAAAGGGCTGGGGTGTGAAAGGCCAAAAGTCTGATAAAATGTGAGCAGTTGACCTAAATAAATAAATAAATAAATAATGGCCTCTAAGCATAAAAAGATGTTCAGCTTTACTCAGAACTTCAAGCCACACCGATATGCCATTTCTTATATAACTATCATTGGCAAAAAATTAGAAGCCTGATTTTTAATGATACTCTTGGTGAGGCTATGAAGGAACTGGCACTCTCACACTTTATGCCAAGTGGTACAACCCTTGTGGAGGGGAATTTGGCATATCTAACAAAACTATATATGCTTACTTTATGATCCAGCAGTCCCTCTTTTAGGAGTTTACTTTGAGGATTATTGCAGATAAGCTAAAAAAAACTATGCATAGGAGAGTGATTGATTAAATTGCTCATTTACACTATGGTGTACAAAGCTGTAAAAAAGAGTGAACCGATAGCAGTGATTTCCAGGGTATATTTTTAAATTAAAAAAAAAATCAAATTACAAAAGAAAATACATAACATGCCACCTTTTTGTGAAAAAAAGAAAGGGAAATAAAGAAGTACATATGTTTTTGGTCTCTTTGAAAAAAAAAGAAAGAAAGAAAAGAAAAAAAACAAGAATGATAAGCCAGAAATGAGACTGGTTATCTATAGGGGATGAGTGAGTATGAGGTGGCTGGGGTGACCTTTTGGTATAGTTTTGACTTTGGGGAGCACATTAATGTTTTACATTCTAAAGTAATAGTAATAATAAAATTAACAAGGATGAGGAGGAATAAAAAACCCAAAACTCAAATATAGAATATAAAAAAATAATAAGCAAGGGGAAGGAAGATAAGTAACTCACTTTTGAACATAGTACATATGGTATGTCCTCAGTCTAAAGACAAGAAGAACTGTAAACATATACTGAATTCTAGTTAATAGACTTGTTTTATGGTGATGTGACTTAGCAATTGTGAAAGTACTTACTGTGAATTTATGCAACTGATTGAACATTGAGGATGATGGGGCAAGGTTTCTCATTGTTAAGAGAAAGGAGTTACAAATATATAAACAAAAATTAAAATGAGTCTTGTGTTATAAGATCGGAATTGAGGTATCAGTATTAGAGGTATTATGGTTCGTTCATACATACATCCATTAAGTGTGTGTGTGTGTGTGTGTGTGTGTGTGTATGTGTGTAGTATGTATGAATGCTTGGAGGGAGAGAGAAATAGATATGGTATATACATATGTGGGTGGGGGGGTGTGCGCACGCGTGCATATTTGAGAAAAAGGAGAATGACTATACACAGACTTCCACATATTTCCTAGCTCTGTCCGCTAAGAAGGCCTAGAAGTAATGATACCCCAATACCAATGAATATATCTAACACCCAGATCATGGTTTCTAAGTAGCATTCCCTTTAAAAGAAACCAGAGCTGCTTGAAGAAATGACTAGGTCTGGGATAGAAAGAGTATAAAAGGATTCTGGATTGTGTTTTTGTGCTATAAAGTAAGGAAGTGTTCAGGCAAAAAGTCACAAGAGCCAGCTTAATTTGGGTCCTGCTGGCCAAATCTAAGAAAATTTGAGCATCACAATCACATCAGTAGATTATAACCAAGTGAATAAAATTAATAGAGATAAATAAATAAGCTCATTTTGACTTTAGAAAGCCAACTAATGTAGAAGATGATGGAGTTTTTAAAAAATAATAATTTTTGCATTCATCATAGCAATACTTAATTCAGGCAGGAATTACCAGTTGATCAAAATTAACATCACAAATAATAGAGCAGGATATCATGTGCTACCTGATGTGTTGCACTGAGGACACAACATTGCTTCTTTGGTACATTCCTTCTAAAAATGCATAACCTGAATCTAATCATGAAGAAACATCAGATAAACTGAAATTGAAGGGCATCCTACAAAATAACTGGCCTGTACTATTCAAAAATGTCAAGATCATGGAAGGAAAAGGCTGAGGAACTGTTCCAGATTAAGAGACATGGCAACTAAATGCAATGTGGCATCTCAGAAATAGGAAAAAAACAACAACAACAACAAAAAGCAACTATAACGGATATTATTAGGACAGTTAGCAAAATTTGGATATGGACTGTGAAGTCGTAGAATTATATTAGTGTTAAAGGTAATTTTGATAATTCTGTGGCTATGTAAGAAGATGTCTTTGTTCTCAGGAAATATACTCCAGTTTTTGGAGATAAAGGAGTATGATGTCAGCAACTTACCTTGAAGTAGTTAAGAAAAAATTTAATTATTTTTAATAATATGCTCCTCTCTACACACACATAGAGTGAGAGCAAATGATAAAGTAAATGGGGCAAATGTTAAATTAACTGTTGGTGAATCAGAGTAAAGGGTATATGGGAGTTCTTTGTTCTTGCAACATTTCCACAAGTCTGAAATAGTATCGAAATAAAAAGTTACGAACAATATTTGACTGTAAAATACAAATTTTAATCATTTATATTTTTGTCATAATAATACTTGTGAAAATGCCTTTATTTTAAAAAGATTTATCTATCTATCTATCTATCTATCTATCTATCTATCTATCTATCTATCTATTTGAGAGAGACAGAGAGAGAGCAAGTGTGAGGTCAGGGAGGGCAGAGGAAGAGAGAGAATCTTGAGCAGACCCTGCGGAGCGCTCGAGCCCAGATGTGGGGCTTGATCCCATGACCCATGAGATCATGACCTGAGCAGAAATCACTAGTTGGATGCTCAGCTGACTGAGTCACCTAGGCACCCTGAAAATGCTTTGAATAATGTTCAGATTTCTTGTTCTCAGCTAGTGATGGTACTGCTGTTTTATTTGGTTTGTTTTCCTAATGTTAAAATTTTGTTCTAAGTATATTACATTGTTGCTCTTCCTGCTTTGTAGCATGAATTGTCAAAAGGTTTGAGTTTGAGCATTTTAGGAATAAGAATCATTTAATTGTCCTTCTATTGCCAAATATAACTCCTGATATTATTGTTTATTTTCCCTAATTTTCTGTTGTATATTTTTCCCCACTTACAGAGAAAACCCCTAGTGTTGGAGGGAATTGATTTGGGGGCATGTACAAGCAAATGGACAGTGGATTACCTGAGCCAAGTTGGAGGGAGAAAAGAAGTAAAGATTCATGTTGCTGCAGTTGCCCAGATGGACTTCATTAGTAAGAACTTTGTATATAGGTATTTTCTTCTGCGGTTTACTCTGGGACTACAAATAACTTATTTTAAACCTTGAAAATATTTTTGTATTATTATACAAAGACCATACGGCATTACATCTTTTGGCTGCTTTGATATAGTCATGGAATAGCTTGCTAATTTTTAAAGAATAGCTTTTAAAAGACAAGAATTCTGAGTTTACACAATAATATAAAGACATTTTCAAAGACCATTTTTTTCAAATAGGATATACGCCTGATACCTTTCGGAGCTATGGAAGGAACTGGATTTCTGTAACTGGAGTTAAGAGTACCTCTAACGTTGGCAGTGCTATACTCATTCAGTGCTTCATTTATTAATTGATCCTACCTCATTAGTAATTCTTATCTAGAGTAATGAATTCTAAAGTTTTCCTTCATAACCTATTTTGATTTTTAATGCTCTTTATTTTTAGAAAATTTTCTAATTCCGAATTGTTACAGAAGCATAAGCCCGTGTTTTCTTTTTCTGCTCTCTCCAGAAATAAAGAACAGGTAGTTGCTATGATTGGTATAGTTTTTCATCAACTTGGATAGTTTTAAAAAAATCTTACAAAATTTTCTCTTTTGGCAAAATAACCTTAAATACTTTTAATTTCCCTTGTGGTTGTCATTTTATGTTTTGGGATGTCTTAAAAGTAAGTAAGATATGTAAAAGCTGCTGAATGTCCAAACTTGAAAGTTTTAAATGTTGTGATCTTATAGATGTAATATGTTATTTATTCCCATGTTTCATTAAAAATATTAAAAAGCAAATTTTTATATTCTGAGCATGTGCAGTTTCCAACAAATTCAGTCTATTGAAAAACCATGTAGTTCACAAAAGATTGATTTTTAAAGAAAGGTGGTTCTCACTGTTCCTTCCAGAGTTTAGAGATGAGTTAAACAGAGCTTGTAATGTCCAGAGCCATTCCTTTCTCATTAGAGTTTTCCAAGCTCATATAGCAGCTTGCCAAAGCATTTCTTAGTTTTTGATCCTTTGAATAGTCACCATTATAGTTTTGATTTTTAATAGGCCGTGAATTGCATTTAATTGCCGTAAGTTTTTCTAAGTGTAAGAACTTTTCATTTTTTATTAAATCAAAAAGGTGGAAGAAAGTGCTGGAATGATGAACATTTTTAAGCTGGCAATTAGTGATGTTTATTTTCCAGAGAGTCCAAAGCCATAACAAATGGATATTGAAACTTCATCTTGAATTGCTTTGCTGTTTTGTCATGTTCCATAAACTTTTCAAACTTGTTTTTGAATCACATACATTATGTAATGTTCCTATCCCATTTTTCTCCAAGCCTTTCACTAAAGCTACTAAAGAGTTGCAAGATTATTTTCTTAGTGCAAGAAAAAAATAGATTTAGTCATTTTTGGCAGTTACCAGGGAGTAGGAAAGAAGGGAGGCATCTGGGTCAGAAAGAGTCTAGGAAGGAAGAAATTGTACACACATACATCATTGTTATCACTTCAGTTTAAGGTTGCATTTCTGCTTATTAAATATTTGAAGAGCAATACATTTCCAGATCTCAGCTTTACTTCTTTCTTCTTGCTGGCTCTCATTGTTCTTCCAGAATCAGGGTATTGTGAGCGAGAGGAGTATTATGTGGTGAAAGAATCCTGTTGGTTTTCTTCTGGTCATAGAGTTAAAGAACTAAATCAGTCTGACTCTTATATAAGCTTTATTTAACTGCTTCTGTCTATCATATCACCTAATTCCTGTTATCACCCTGCTCTTATTGTTTATTATACTTTTATTAATCCTGATCTTGAGTTCCCAAAGCAGTCTTTGCAAATGGGGAACAGGACAGTGAAGATTTTTTTTTCTTTTTCTTAATGTTGGCAACTACTTTCATGCTGCTGAAGGGTACATTATCGTTGTTAACCCCACCATTTATCCTTTACTGAGCACTTACTATATATCAAGTACTGTGCCATGCATCCTAGATTATGTTAGTCATTTAATTTAGAAACAGTCTGTGAGGTAGTTTTTGTTTTGTTTTCAGTAATTAAACAGTTGAGAAAATGGAAGCTTAAAAACATTAAGTAACTTACCCAAGATCATATAGCTTGAAATAATGGAACCAAATTTGTACCCAAATTTGCTTGACTCCACAGAACCCATGATCCTAACCCCTCTTTGATATTACCTCCCTTACTGACGTGTTTACCAGTCCAGATAGATGCCCTTCTTTTTGAAACACGCGTAGGGTAGATAAAACCTTGAGTCTAAGAGACTTCCTAATTCATACCTTGTTTCCCCCTCTCTAAGCTTTGCTTCTTCAGAAACTCTGACAGGCACCACTACCTAAGGAAAAAGATTGCTGAGAGCACCCAAGTTCTGCTTCTCTGGGTTGAATTACTCTATCCGCCCTGTTCTTATAGAGGTCTTGAAACACTTCTGAGTTTTCCCTAGTAAAAAGATAAGCCTGGACACCTGCACCAATTACAGGGGTAGCCCCAGACCTGAGAGGCTTCCATAATTTCCCCAGACTCTTCAGAGTTGCTTTGGTAGGAATGAAGGGTATATGGTTAGGTCAGAGATGGAAAACATTGCATTGGAAGATGCCAAGTAAATTTGTTGATATAATTAACTAGAAACTGTAGTAGCAAATTGGTCTGAGCAGATGGCAGACTCCTGTCTTCTCTCTTGCAGTGCTCACTCTTACACGTAATCATCAGCAATGTCCTCAAGTTCAGATTGACATTCACACCCACAGGACCCACTAGTCCATAATCTGGCATCAGATTCACTTAGCTTTACAAAAGGATACAAGGCAGGAAACCACATTCTAGCCGTATAGTATCAGTGGAAGTCCTTATACCAATCCAGGAGCCGTTTTTTTTTTTTTGGTTCACCAAGTGACAGCTTAATTGCAAGGGAATAAGACTATAAAGATGGGTACAGAAACACCTTAGCTAAATTAAGCCACATAGTAGACAAAAACCAGTGACATGAAATGGCCCATGAATTTAGTTTCTAGGTTCCTCCAAGGGACAAACTCAATTACAAGAGTTACGCCACCCACAGGGAGGCCGTATCTTTTGCTTCTTAACAAATAGATATAATCCACTCATCAGCCTTTTAGTTCAGACATAGTTCATCAATCAAGGGTCATTTTTACAATAAACAATCTTAACTGATATCATAGGTGACATTCCACATTTATCTTAACTCATTATGTTTCTACAAAAACATTGCTAGGAAAAGGTAAGCCCATGGTCATCTTCTTATAGAGAAAGAGAAAGGGTTTTTGCTAATCCTTTCTCTCCTCTCTCCGCTCCCTCAGTACAGATTGTTCAAGTGGAAAGATATTTAGTGGTAAGAGTGAAAAGACTAGAAGAAAAAAAGAGAGAGAGAAAAGACTACTACTCTTTTTTTTTTTTTTAAAGATTTTATTTATTTATTTGACAGAGAGAGAGACAGCCAGCGAGAGAGGGAACACAAGCAGGGGGAGTGGGAGAGGAAGGAGCAGGCTCATAGTGGAGGAGCCTGATGTGGGGCTCGATCCCATAACGCCGGGATCACGCCCTGAGCCGAAGGCAGACGCTTAACCGCTGTGCCACCCAGGCGCCCCCAAAAAATACTACTACTCTTAATCAGAGGTGTGGAGGTTGGGGGGAGATGTTTTTGACCCAGATGCTTTTGAGGACTTCATTGTCTTGATTTTACTGTTATCATCTTCATGTAGGGGTCAGTACTTTTGCTTCCAGAATGATGAAGGGACAGGATAGGATCCAGAGAAATGGTAACCCTCCAGGCTCAAGAGTGAGATAAAAGGAAACGAACTGCTTCTGTGATGTTCAGCCCTGTTTATAACAAGGGAAGGAGACAGCCATTTGAACAGAAATATTGAAGAATAAAACGTGGTCACTTCCCTGAATTCTCCTTGAGGTATTCCTCAGAAGCCTTAAAATGAGAGAGTGGTGAAGAGATTGAGAGCAGTGTTGTGGGCTTCTGTTTTCTGTGGTGGTGCCGAAAGGCAGGAAGATCAGTGAGAGAGTGAAGGACAGGATCTTGACCATTTGCCTACTATTTCTTCCAAAGTAGCACTTGGTAGTTTGTCGCATCCCTCAGTCACAAGACTTGTTTTGCTCTGACACTTGAAGTAGCACATTTGAAAGTTTGTGTATATCCGAAGGTAACCAGATACCATAGAAACATTTTTCTAACAGTAACTTGGAATAGGAGGGTATTGACATAAGGATTCATCTGTCCCATAGATTTAAAAGTCTTTAATTTTTAAAATCATAATTTTAGACAGTCTAGGGCAAATAAGCACACTGCTAAATGAATTTTGAAAATTTAGAATTCCACATAATAGATTATAATAAAATTATGGCTATTATAAAACAAAACAGCGTATACAACTACAACAAGCCTATATATATATATATATAGTGATAAGGGTATTACTAGTTGATTCATTGAGTCCAAGGCTTCTTTGTCTTTATTTCAGAACTTTACCTTTTGATAAGTTGGTTCAGAGGGCAGCTGAAGAAAAGCATGAAGAATTCTTTATTTCAGAGGTAACTGCTTTGAACATACTTTCTTTAGAAAGCATTAATATGTATATACTAGGTGGATTTTCTTATACGAGAATATTAGATATACAAGAGCTGTAGCCTTCTCTGATGGCTGTTTTTAAGGTTTGGTTGTGTATGCCAATAGACCTAGTTTTGCTATTTATTAGATCTCAAACCTTGGCCAAATTATTTTTCTGTGCCTCAGTATACTCACTATAAAATAGGAACAATAATAGTACCTATTTGATAAGGTTTTTGTGCAGTTAACTAAATAAAATCTGTAGAGTACTTAGCACAATGCCTGACATGTAGAAACTCCTCTCTAAATGTTAGCAATTAATAATACTTTCTTTGAAAATGCTTTGGTCTGGGGCGCCTGGGTCGCTCAGTTGGTTAAGCAGCTGCCTTCGGCTCAGGTCATGATCCCAGGGCCCTGCTCAGCAAGGAGCCTGCTTCTCCCTCGCCCTCTGCCTGCTGCTCCCCCTGCTTGTGCTCTCTCTCTCTGTAAAAAAAAAAAAAGAAAGAAAGAAAGAAAGAAAGAAAGAAAGAAAGAAAGAAAGAAAGAAAGAAAGAAAGAAAAGAAGAGAAAAGAAAGAAAGAAAGAAGGAAAGAAAGAAAATGCTTTGGCCTGATAGGCAAAGTTCAAATGCTGAAGGAGAACTTTATTTTCGTATCTTATTGACTATTAGACTATTTCTATATTTTATTATTGTTATTATCAGTGTGATTTCTGTTGTATTTGTTATAACATTTGTTCAGGATTAAATGCAGAAGAATTCTACTTATTTACATTATAATCCAGCTTTAAATAATTCAATTTAAATATCTTGAGATAAAGCACTGAGGCTTATATATAAATACATTTTTAAAAAATTCACTGTTATCTCTAAAGCACATTTTAAAAATAAACTGCTTTTTAAGCTTTGAATAAAGCTGCTATCTGCATTTGAGCCAGCTGGGCTGGTGGCCAGTTTAGTAGTGACAGGTGCTGCCTGCTCACAGTTGTCTCAACAGGTAGTGATTACACCAGATTACCACCAGGATCCCTCCAAACTCTGCAGGTCTGTGATTCTGTAGTATGATTAGATTGTCTATTGAAACTGATTCCATTAACTATACCTGAAGTAACAGTGTATGTTCATCTTATCTACATACATTGCATAATCTAGACAGTAAATCCTTTATCTTGTCTCTGTTTCTTTTACTTCACTTGACTTTTCATGGCTATTTAAATCTGTGCTGCTCATTACCCTTGGACAGGAAAGCTCCAAAGGGCAACTGAATATACATGTATATTTACATCTTAAAATTATGGAAAGAATATAGATAAGATGAACATTGTTAGTTCAGGCTTTCAGGAAGCAGGTACTAAGATGGAATTAGGAGTGCAAATAGGTTTACTGGGGAGTAATACCTCTGAAAGGAAAGGGGAGGATTGGGTAGGGGGAAGCCATCAGACAGTGACCTAGAACTGAGGGACTCTCTACCAGCTCACTGTGGAACTCCTGAGCAAAGACCGCCTATTAGAGGAGTGCTGTGTGGGTGGCGATGTCTAGGCCTTTTGCCATCTTGCTCAGTCATTGGTTTGGCCTATCCCAAGAAGAGCATGACCTTGAAAGGCTGAGGTGGACCTGAAAGAATTAATAGTTGGCGGCCGTAAGTTAATCACACTCTTTGCAGCTAGCAATGAGTTCTTTCCTGAAGGGGTTCTGAGCAGTGCACCTCTGTGTCTGCTCCATGAATTTTTTTCCAATCCTGAAACATTAGAACTGGTAGAAAACCCTTAGGATTTTGAAGAACATACTTCGAAACCTATTAAGCCATAATAAATTTATAGAAATTATCTGGTACTACTTAAAAATATAAAAACATTGAATCTGAGAGTAGAGTTAAATTTTTGGTCATAGATTTATAATATTTTGTTAAGGTAACTAACATGGATTTTTGAATTTTGTTCAGGTAAAAAAGAGGCAGAATTCTTGAGTTGGATTGCCCTTGTGCTTGACCCAGTATCTTAGTTCTCTCATTCTTAGAGGAAAGGCAGGCAACAGTAGTGTTTTATAATTCAAACAGTTCCCTCTTAACAGCTACTCAATGAAGGGTAATTGGCACTTTTTTAAAGTATGAACATAAATTTACTACTCTGAAATGACATTTTTTTTTTGAAATGACATATTTCTCATTCATACATGAACTGACTCTAAAGGATTTGGCTTGAGAATTTATATGGCCAGTGGTAGGCTTAACTTTATAAAATGCAGTGTTCCAGATTTTTAAGAAATGTATTACTGAAAGTATAATTATTGTATTTATCTCCTATTCTACATTTGCATTATATTAAGAAGTTTGTTATTGGCCTCAACAATACCTTGAGATCATGTGTGTTATACAAATGAGAATTCTTTTAAGTCTTCTTATTGTTAAGAGTCTAAATAATTTAAAGCCTAAATTAAGCATTGTGTTTTAGATATAATAGATATGTGTTGCCTTTCATACTTACATATTTTATGAATCCAGTCATTATTACAAGCAGCCTATAAAGACATTTCTTCATATGGCCACCAGAGAGCATTACTAGAAAGGGTAAGAAAATAGAACTGTTTCAAAAACAACTAGGTTAGATTTTAAAACTCATTTCCTTCCATCTTTACTTTCTATTATTTTTACATGAATATTTATGTTACTTTTCTTTGGGGCGTTTAAGGATGAGAAGTACTACTTACGGTCACTTGGGGAGGACCCTAGAAAGGTAAGAATTCTGAATGTAAAACAAAGACTTAAAACCTAATGGATGTATATATTTAAACTGGCACTGTAGTTTTTATACTTATTGCATGACATATGACCTGTTTCATCTTTTTCCCATTCTTTTCTCAATGATTTCTGCCCTTGAATAAGAAGTAAAATTATTAGGGGTGCCTGGATGGCTCAGTCGGCTGAGTGGCCAACTCTTGATTTTGGCTCAGGTTATGAACTCAGGGCCCTGGGGTCAAGCCCTGAGTCAGGCTCTGCACTTAGCAGGGAGTCTGCTTGAGGATTTTCTCTCTCTTTTCTGCCCCTCCCCTGCTTGCATGCATGTGCTTTCTCTCTCTCTAAAATAAATAAATGAATCTTTAAAAGAGAAAAAAGAAGTAAAATTATTAAAATTTGATTAGTTTTTAAGTAGGACCATAGTATCTTAGTGTTTAAAGTCATCTCCTCTAATCTCTACACATTTAAAAAATCCTTTCTACTATATTTTACAGATGGCCATTCAGCTAATAAAATATAATAAAAAATAATTATTAAAATATTGAATAATTCATAATATAAGCTTTGACATGTATTCAGAGTCAAATTAATATGGCTGCATTGTTAAGGAATGGTCCCTAAAATGATCAAGTAGGATTCTGTTTTTTCCTTTTCTGTCCCCATTTAGTTCTGGACTTCTTTTAGTCTCTTTCCTCGGTAAAACCCACAGGTTTTATGTAGTTGATAAAGTTCAAATTGTTAACTCCTAAATTTTAAATGCTTATTATTGGGGTAGATGGCAATTGTGTGATTGTTGTCTAAATAGGAAGAACCTATTAATGAAGCATATTAAGATTAACTGTACTGATACTGTTGAATCTGCAGTCTGTTACATAGTCTGTTACTCTTTCATTTGAAAGATCATGTGTTGACTGTGGTCACTTACTAGTATTTTAAAGCAAGGAACAGAGTTTTACCCCATTCCTCCTTAGTATCATGGGCTCTGATGGCAGCCTGTGAGGTAAAACAAGCATTACACAAATATTGCATTTATTATTAAAATTCTTACCATGTTTCTCTCAATGCAGGATGTTGCAGATATCAGAAAGCAGTTTCCTTTACTGGAAGGAGATATCAAGTTTCCAGAATTTTTCAAAGAGGAGCAGTTCTTTTCCAGTGTTTTTCGAATTAGCTCACCAGGATTGCAACTTTGGACCCACTATGATGTATGCTACATAAATGAGAAATCTGAAGCTACAGTAGATATTTAGCACTTATAGACATAACATTTACAGTTTCAGCTTTCTGTAGACTACCGTAAAGATCTTGGAGACATAATTTACTGAAACACTGAGATTTGAAAACAGGTGCTCTGCAAGTTGGTGATATGGGAATAAATTATTTAACTAATGCTATAGCCTAGTTAGTTTCTCACATCTGCATTTCTCTGTGGTGGTGTTGATTCGTTATATTTTGTGTGTTTGTGTCAAGTTTTATGAAGTGGTTTTTTAATATGTGAAAAATGGCCACTAGGTGAGGGGTAAAGTTGTACAAGTGGAAAAAGCAATAAGGTTGTGACAATGAGGATGGGGAAATGGTACAAATGACTAGATGGAACTGTTATTCAAGAGGAAGGCAGAAGTTTGTGGAGAGCCATTTCCAGTTTTAAGAATTTAGGGATTTCTGAAGGTCTTAGATTATACATCTCTTGAGAATGTGAAATGTCCACTGTATTTGTTGAGCAGCAAGATGTATAGAATATTGTCCCTGATCATTTACTCTATGATATTATAATTTTACTTGCTTAAATGTATGCATATAAATATTTTAAACACATTAAAAGTATAGTATTGTGTATGGTTTGGTGTCGGGTGGAGAAATTTAGGAAGCTAAAGCAATACCTAGTGGGTTTCTAAAG
The DNA here is from genome assembly GCF_017311325.1 of Ursus maritimus. Lineage (NCBI taxonomy): Eukaryota > Metazoa > Chordata > Mammalia > Carnivora > Ursidae > Ursus > Ursus maritimus. The sequence continues at coordinate 34,718,690 of NW_024423343.1, forward strand.
ATAAAATAATTTTTTAAAAAGCTCTAAATCAAGCTATAGTAAGTTTTATAAGTGTGTTATAATTCAGCTGAGGGCCCCTTGGGAGAATTTTAACATCATAACTAATTAAATGAGAAAGACATAAATTATTAGCATATTTTTTAAAGGTTTTGCATAAATGATGTGAAAGAATGATGTGGTAACTTAAATATATTTTTAATTGTATTATGTGACTTTTAAATTTTAACTAGTATCACTTTTGTCTAGATTTATAATAGAATTCTATACAGATTTTCTTACATTAAGAGTAAGTCAAAGGAATGCTTGCTATATAAAGTTTACATAAGAAAAGTGTTAATAATGAAAGGAAAGATGCTTAGGTAGAAGCGATATGGAAATAATTATGAATATATCTTGTTTAGTATATATTTTAATTCCTTGGCTGAGAATTACATAGCTCTGCCTTTTAACATTTTCCACAAAGCGTACCCTTGTATATGCAGAAATAGTCAAGATTACTCCATTAATAAGTACATCAAGAGAATTTGCCAGGTTATAATCCTATAGAAATAATTTGGAAATCAAGATGCCTGTAAAGCTAAAGTATGGTTGGCCATATGTATTAAAAGAATTTAGCGATGGTTGATTACAGCAGTACCTTGTGTTTTCCCAGCACTTAATTTTTGTAAGTGCTTTCAATCTGTTGCCTAACGTTGGCTGTGTAACATTCCGTGACAGATAAGTAAGTACTAACCAAGGAGAGCCTCAAACAGGTGTCGTCACTACCCTCCCTGTCAGAATGGTGGGGCAAGGGCAAATAGTTCTCAGATTTCCTAATGGCTTGCCAGTCCTTCCCATTTTAAGGCAGTGCTACAGGAATATCTTTAATAGAGGCACAGTTGTATTTACAATAGAATGTTTGCATTGTTAGATTAGAATATTACTGTGTTTTAGATAATGTGAGTCAAGTCCTACTGAAGGATAGGGTTTACATTTAACTGTTTGGAATATACCATTGGTTCTGTTTATTTAAATTTTAGATATTGCTTATCCATAAGTTCTTATTGGCCTTCAGGTAATGGATAACTTCTTAATACAAGTGACGGGAAAAAAGCGTGTTGTACTCTTCAGTCCTCGAGATGCCCAGTATTTATATTTATCAGGTACTTTTTTTTTTAAGTTTATAATTATGATGTATTTGTGTTCTCCACATGTATATAGGTAATGATAGGCTGTATGAACAATGAAATTTTCAGATTTTCTTAATTATATTATAGGGATGTCAATAGTCAAAAAGGGTGGATCATTGAAAATTGTCTTAGGTTTCAGGAGAATAGTAATTCTTATTACAGTGTGGATACAATAAATAATTGTACAGAAAAGAATAAATTTTCAGGTTTATATTTGTGATTATCTTTTTAGAAATGCTAACTTTGCTTAATCTATATTATCCTTTTTTGGAACTTTTCAGGTACTAAATCAGAAGTACTGGATATAGATAACCCAGACTTAGCTAAATATCCGCTGTTTTCCAAGGCTAGAAGGTATGAATGTTCCCTTAAAGCTGGAGATGTATTATTCATTCCTGGTAAGATTTCTAGACTTCATTCATTTGCTGTTTATAAAATCTGTACTCTGTCACTCATCCATTACATGATTTTTTTAGTACAAAAGTATATTTGTTATACGTATTCTATTCTATACAAGTTGATTTTTATATACAACTGTATGTATGTTTAAAGTATGCTTAAGCAAATTCTTATAAAATTAACAGTCTTGCTTTTCAAAGGCAATCTATAAATATACCATTATACTCTTATTAAATGACATCAAATAAGATACTTTATATCTGGGAAAGGATTATACCTGATTGTTCTTTTTAATCATTTCTAAAATATTTGCATATTGGGACAACTGCGTGGCACAGTGGGCTGAGCGTCCAACTCTTGTTTGGTTCAGGTCCTGATTTCAGGGTTGTGAGATTGTGCCCCACGTTGGGCTCCGCACTCAGTGCAGAGTCTGCGTAAGACTCTCTCCCTCTCTTTCTGTCCCTCCCCCCATCTCTCTAAAATAAATAAGTGAATCTTTAAAAAAATAATAAAATATTTGCATATTTTAGAACTATGTCACTTAAGTATTTACCAAGAAATGGTAAATATATTTTAAAGCCAAAACAGATTAGAGATTTTGTTAAATATCAAATTGTTATAATCTCAACACCTGTGATGTCTTTTGTGTGCATTATTTTCTATGGTCTGAATTAGTGTCACTTAATTTCTTTGCACAATACGCATTAGTTGTTAGTAATTGATGTAATTAACATCTGTAATTCATAAGTGAATACCTTAAGATTATAAAAATCATAATTAAGATTAAAGGAGTGCATTAACAAATTGTATAGTCATATTTCTCATATTTAAGTTAATATATTTTTAATCATTAATACCTCTTTTTCAGGGCACCTGGGTGGCTCAGATGGTTAAGCGTCTGCCTTCAGCTCAGGTCATGATCTCAGAGTCCTGGGGTTGAGGCCCATGTCGGGCTACCAGCTCAGTGGGGAGTCTGCTTCTCCCTCTCCCTCTGCCTCTCCCTATGCTTATGTTCTCTCTCTCAAATGAATAAATGAAATCTTTAAAAAAAAATACCTCTTTTTCAGTGACAGAATTAAGTAGAAAAGTATTAATAAAAATATGATGATCTCATTTGGTTCTACATTATAAATTGCTTGAGGAAAAGGAACCATGTTTTGGCAATCTTTGTATTCCCTGAGGGGCCTGATACAATGTCCTTAGCATCATTGATTATCTATAAAAATTTTATACATTAACTTCTTATTCTTATGTTCTTTGTAAACAACCAGCACACTAGTCTGTATTTTATTTTATTTTTAAAGATTTTATTTATTTATTTGACAGAGAGAGAGACAGCCAGTGAGAGAACACAAGCAGGGGGAGAGGGAGAGGAAGAAGCAAGCTCCCAGCAGAGCAGGGAGCCTGATGTGGGGCTCGATCCAGGACTCTGGGATCACGCCCTGAGCCAAAGGCAGACGCTTAACGACTGAGCCACCCAGGAGCCCCAGCACACTAGTCTTTAAATCCATTGCTATTATTTAAATTTTTTGGTTTTGTATCTTTAGAGAATGGTTAAGAGCTATGCAGTTTTCTTATTCTGTATACAACTTAAGAAAAAAAAGAGCCAGAAATACTTAACATTTGCATATATTTTTAAATAAAAGCAAAACCCCCATCTTTGCATTTAAATTTAACAGAATGGTTAGCTTTTTTTCCTGTTATATTGAATAAGGAAAAAGATTCTGAAAGAAAGAATAGTTAAGATTAAATCCATGTTTGAAACTAGTTTTGCAAATCAAAATATTTTAAGCTTTTGTTTTTCCTAGAGCACTCTTAGAATGAGTTTGTTTCTAAAATTTAGCATCTTGTAAATCTTACTTTCTCCCATTCACAAGATTAAACATTTTTTGACGTGACTAGTATTTTAAGGTTTTATTTATTTATTTGAGAGAGAATACTGGCGGGGGGAGGGTGGTGGGCAGAGGGAGAGGGAGAAGCAGACTCCCCACTGAGCAGGGAGTCCCACTCGGGGCTCCATCCCAGGACCCTGAGATCATGACTTGAGCCGAAGTCAGACCAGACGCTTAAGGGACTGAGTCACCCAGGTGCACCATTTACATGACTAGTATTTCATCTTGGTTATATTGTGATGTTGCTTTCCTATTCCTATAGCACCCATAGTTTGAAAACATTTAGACTCAGTTGAAAACAAAGAAATAAACATTCTAGAGGAAGTGAAAAATTAATTAGCTATATCATATGATAAAGTTTATTCATCTTCTCCACCACCAAAATATTTGTTTTAGTTTTATATACTTATTGTACAGGAGCTGAAAGGAATATAAGACATTTATAACTGCATTACAAATATAAGTATAAAACTAAGGAGGCTACAATGAATGCAGATTTAAGCAAGTTAAAAACCAAATGCAGCTTGAATAGGAAGTCTTTGAGAACAAAAGTACTGTGCTAAGGCAGAAAAGGTCAGAGATACTCCTCAAATAATTGAAATGTTCTGTGTACAAAAAATAAACACTTTTAATGTGGTTGTATGACTCAGGAAGTGTAAACAAGTAACACAAAACATAGCCCCAAATTACAGAACTACAAAACAAATATAACTTTATTATGTCTTTCAAGTTAAAAGGGAAAATTGCTATTTCCAAAAGTTTTAAAAGTAGGGTTGTGTTATTGACACTTTAAATTGGTTGGCAATTCATAAAAGTTAAAATGGTTCTGTTAAAAGCTGGGAGTGTGCTAACGAAGGGATCTAGTTACAAGAATTTCTTACATTGGCTATATGCAATTTGTGATATTTCACTGACATTTTGTTTTTTTTTTCTTTTTTACTCTAGGTTTTATTTTTAACTTTTTTTTCCCTTTAAACTTTTTCCAGCTTTATGGTTCCATAACGTAATTTCTGAAGAGTTTGGAGTGGGAGTGAATATCTTTTGGAAGCACCTTCCATCTGAATGCTATGATAAAACAGATACCTATGGAAACAAAGATCCTACTGCAGCATCAAGAGCTGCACAAATTTTGGACAGAGCTTTGAAAACACTGGCTGAATTACCAGAGGAATACAGGGACTTCTATGCACGGCGAATGGTCTTACACATTCAAGATAAAGCCTATAGCAAAAACTTTGAGTAAATAATGAAGTGAATGCAGTGAATATAAACTTTTAAATATAGTTCAACTCAAATATTGGAAAAATATAACCACATGTAAATTATTTTTTTAAAGATTCATTTTTTGTTAAAATAGGAAAGAAAAACCTCAGATTTATAAATAAATATGAATTGTTTATATGGTTTCTATTTAATATAGATTGTTATGGGTGGGACCACTCTAGCTTTCAGATGCAAATAACTAAAAATCCAACTTAAAATGACTTAATAAAATATATTGAATCATTATACATGAAGTCTGCTGATAGAATGGGCTTTAGTATTTCTGATCCAGTGACTAAGTAGTGTCCCCAAGAGCCTCTAGGGTTTTTTCCTCCCATTTTCAACTGCAGCATTGGCATCATCCTAAGGCTGGCTACCCTTGTGGTCATGGGATGATTGCCAGTAGCAGTTTGAGCCATGTGCGTCTTCATTTACATGCAGTGGAGGAGTCAGGCTGGATTCCAGGGGCCTTCTCTTAATATGCAAAAGCTTTCCCAGGATTTGCCACCAAATCCTTGGGTCTCATTGACTTAAAAGTAGCTTAGACCTGTCCATCCCTGAGTCAGTCACTGGGAAAGGGTATGGAATAACCCATAGGCCAGTTGGGTCTCCTGGAGCTTAGAACTCTCTTCCTCTGAGGCACATGGGGTATATATGGGGACAGCAAGGATAATTTTTAAAATCAGGATTGAGATTAGGAAAAAAGGTGAGCAACCAACAATATCTACTACATTTATCTTTTGAGCTTTTTATATTTTTTAAGATTTTATTCATTTATTTGACAGAGAAAGTATAAGCAGGGGGAGCAGCAGGCAGAGGCAGAGGGAGAAGCAGGCTCCCCGTTGAGCAAACCCTGACATGGTGCTCCATCCCAGGACTCTAGGATCATGACCTGAGCCAAAGGCAGACGCCTAACCGACTGTGTTACCCCGGCGCCCCCTTTTGAACTTTTTAAAATGCGGATGTCTAGGTCCCAACTTTGTAGATTTTGATTTAGTATGTTTGGGGTTTGGTATAGTATCTGTATTTGGTAAACCTCATGGGTTGTTTTGATGTATAAGCAGGATTGAGAAATTGGATCAGATGATAGTAATTCAGATTATTAGTTTTGTGATTCATCCAAAACATGTTTAATCTGATCCTGGTTTTTCTTGACACTCAATGTAAGTCAGGCCTGCCTCTTTATTCAGTTTTTCAATGTCAGAATACTCAAATCTGTTTTAATTTATACCTATAGCTAAACTTCAACCCACTTAGTTTTCCCTACTAAATGCTTTCCCACCTATCCCTTTTTTAGAGAGAGAAATTATTTTTTTAAGAACAAATACAGGAGAGATCCCAATAATGTTGTCATCATTGAAGACAATGAGCCATTGTATGTGGATCTGTGCCATTCTTTGTTTTGCACCTAGTAATTCTATTGCAATGTCACTGAAGAAAGACCAGATACATCTACTGAGCACAAATGTGCTCATCATCTAAAGTAATCTGAGTGCATCAAGTTGGTGCATTTTAATTATGGAGAAAATAATTTTTTTCTGTTAAAATAATTCATCCATTCATATCCTATGTTTGCAGTTGGATTAATTTCAGGTATAAAAAGATTATAATAAGTAAGAAAGTAAAATATATAAAAAATTATTCTGAACTTCTTAGGTGTCTTTAGGAAGAGATATTAGTTACTCTGTTAACAAAAGTGAAAAGATGATCTGTCAGAAAAGGAATTACTACATTAGTCAGATTTAATGATTAGTTTTTTTTCATCTTTGGTTACTTCTTACATTAAGCAAAGAAATTCTTTAATGACTCCTTTTCCTTTGGTTAGGAGAAAAAAAGACAAGACCTCTTTCAGTTTGAACAGTACTTATAGTCAGCTTTTAAATAAAACACTTCTTGGTTTTGTTTCTTTTTAAAAAACCAGTAAGAGTATCAGTGCAAAGTACATATCCAGAGTCATGTAGAAAACTTGGAAGTAAAACTGAGATTACAATCTTCCCATGAATATTCATTTTAATCAGTTATTTGGGAAGCAAACTGGATGACCTTAGGTGATTTAAATAACTTAGTCTTTATGAAGCTTATCCACCTCATCTTTAAACTTGTACTTTATAGGGTTGCTACAAAAATACAAAGAGATAATTCAGGGCAAGGACAGTTGATGGCTGATGCTAGCTTTCAGATTTGAGATGGCTCTTGTTGCAGTATTATAATATCTAGAAAACTAGAAGTTTTAAAATTATTTCCTTGGTCATAATCTTTAATGTTAAGAGTGTTTATTTTAAATGTAAAGTATTTTTATCTTTTTTGGTCACCTGATTGAGACCGAGATGTTTTTGATTTTTAAAATATTAAACAGTATGTGTTAGCTGCAACTTCTCAGGAATTCCCGATCTTAGAAATCATTTTATCAATCCAGATTGCTTAAGTGATTGTCCAGGCTTACACAGCTGCGTGATACACCTGGAATTAACGGTTGTGACCAGATCAGTCATTCTTCATGCTTTCTCCCTTAGGTGCAGCTCATCTCTTTTTTGTTCTTTGGCTACAGTTTGGGGGCTTGACCTGATTCACAAAGGAATTTTTTTCCTCTGTCAGCAAAACAACTCACTATACCACATGGACAAAAGATACAAAGTAAGACAAAGGGATGCAAAATAAGATTAATGAACAAGTAGACAGCAGAGGGTAATATAAAAATGGAATACTATGCAGTCAAAGAATGAGAAAATGGAATACTATGCAGTCAAAGAATGAGACAGAGCTATTGTAGTACTGGCAAGAAATTTTTCCAAGGTAATTAAATGAGAAAAAGGTTGGAAACTATGGCTATAGTATGCTGCCATTTGTGTAAAACAAAGGTATTCTGTAAGTAAACATTTGTATATGCATAGAATTATCTCTGCTGGGATACACAAGAAACCAGTGATAGTGATTGTCTCTAAGAAGTTAGACAAGTTAGGTGGGCAGACTGGACTCTGCAGTTGTGTATTATTTGACCTCTTTTTTTTTTTTTTGCCCCTCTATCATTCTTTCAAAATAAAATTCTTTTAAAATACATGTGTAGACTCTAAGTATTAGTTTTTCATGAACATTAACAGTGTTTATCTTGGCACATAATTACATTGGAATTCTATTTATTCAGTAATTAATTTAAAACTTGTCACTCAAAATTTTTTTTTTTTTTTTTTGAGAGAGAGCATGAGAGAGGAGAGGGTCAGAGGGAGCAGACTCCACGCTGAGCTGGGAGCCAAATGCGGGACTCCTCCAGGATCAAGACCTGAGCTGAAGGCAGTCGCTTAACCAACTGAGCCACCCAGGTGCCCCTCAAAATATTTTTAAAAAGGGAAATAAAGTCAACAAGGCTTATTTTGTATCTTTCCATCCTTTTGAACAGCAGCTATGTGAACATTTGGAAAGAACCTTAATAGGGAGGCTTTTCTCTCACCTATCTCAAGTTGCCAACAGACATCTAAGTTGACAAGGAAAAAAAAAAAACATGCAGGAAGCTGGAATGCAGGTCTGGATGGAGTTGGAACTGGGCTGCCGTGACTCCTTCCTCCGGTGCTAAAAAAAACACATGTAGTGAGGAGGAACTAATGTATATTGGCAGTCACCCACATATCCCTGGTATTACCTTAAAGTCTTATTTGAAGCATACAGTCCATAACTACTTGGGTGTTTTAAGTACACCTAAGTTGTATTCTATTTTTTTAAAGTTCCATTAAGTGGGATACTAAAATGACCATCCTAAGTAACTGCCTGTCTCTACCACTAAGAGCTGCTAGGCCTCTCTGCCTTTGTAAAGACCAACCTGAATTTACAGATGAGGTCTATCTACATATATATCCTATCCTCTAAAACATGTTTCTCTTAAAGGCCCTTAAATGAAGTATGACAGAATAGTTCTTTTAAGAATTCTACCTCTATTCTGCCTTAGACTATTACACATTTCTATACTCAAATGCTTGGGACTGTTTTGTCTGTGCCTAGATCTTTCTTCCCTTGGTGGGTGCTTAGATATTACATGAATGAAATGAAAAACAGATCACACCATATTCTAACTAAGTCTTGTAATGATAGCAAAAGGAAGAGATACCTGAAATGATTAGCACATAAAAAGAAAAACTTACTTTTGAGCGATTTTTTTCTCCAAGAAATTTAACAGAAGAAATGGAAATAAAGCAGATTTTTGTGGGGCAATTTAAAGGTGAGAAGAAATGTATTTTTACAAGGAAAGGTTCAAAGTTGCTCATATGAAAAAACATGGAGGGTTAATGAAAACATATACAAACCTAAACTGGCAAAGTGGAAAGAAATAGCTTCTTCCTTCCACGTAACAATCTCAAGTTTTAACAAACCTGGTGACATAAAGTACATCAAACAGACGTCTCTGGATTAAATTTAATACAACTGTACATTCATGCTGTGGCGGTAACAACTTTCACATTATCTGTATGACTTCTCAGTTGACTCTCATGACACAAACACAAAGGCACAGTCCAAAAGGATACACTAACATTTACAATAGTTTTAAACAAATGTAGAGAAGACAGATTTGAAGTCTTAAAATATTTGAATATGGATCAACTGGAATATATTTTCATTCAAGAAAATATTTCTACTTTCAACACTCTCATTTTGCTGCAGTGGCAGCTCCAAGTGTCCAGTGAGTTATTCTTAATATCCATTGAACATACATACAACAATTATAAATAAGCAGTCCCATGACTAGATAGCTAAAGAACCCAGATTTTTAAATATCTCAGATTTTTTAAATGAATCCTTCTGCAAAAGGTCCTACTTTTTCCATTTTAGTTAATTCTGTAAAAATAAGTGCCTTTCTTCCTCCTCTCATTAGTGCATTCACTACCTTGGCTGCTTAACATTAGATACACATTAATTTAACCAAGGATTATTAAACATTGAAAGAAGCCATCCAATCATGGTACTTTAAGATTAGGTAATAAAATGCTAAAATCAGGACTTGTCTCCTTGTTGGGAATTTTTGGTCTCAAAAGAAACAGGTATTTAAAGAAACTGAAGCAATATAAACGAACTTGTCCTTAAAAAAAATTGAGATACTATTCTGTACTTTATAGAATTAAGGGATGTTATTTTTAAGCATTTGGTGAGTAAGAAGTCTTATAAATCTGAATATATGGAATGTATTATAGAGTCATTAAAATATAATTCTGGGAAGAAACCAAGAGATTAACATTTTAATTCTGTATTTTATAAATTTAGGTCCTCTGGGTTATTAAGGTATTAAGCTTCAGTGTCTTTTTTTTTTTTCAGCCTGAAAGCAGCCATGTTACTTCCCTGCTTAATTATTTCATGACCTGCAAAAGCTAATTATTAATAAACAATAAAAAAAGTGTTCACCTTTTATTGTAATTACACAGCTATCAATGTTGGTTGACATTCATTAGATCTTGGTTTCTCAAAATGTATTTATCTAGGTCAAGAAAAACAAGCAGAAGGAAACCTCACCCAAATTATGTAGCAGTGTTAAGCAAATTCAGTTTTTGAGCCAAAATTAAATCATTTGTGTCTTCAAACTTTCCCTGTAACTTTTCTTATAGCAATATAATTTTGCATTTGGCCAAAGAGAGCTGCTTTCTTTTGGCAGACAAAATCATGCTTCTGGAGAAACACTGCCTTAGATCTATAGACTCTGTCTCCTTTTCAATACGGCAGTAACAAATAGAGTGCTACACATTTATTTCACCTAAGTTGATCTCTTTCTGAAGACCAATATGATAAAAATGTGTAGCATACTTTTACCCAATATACCTAATTACGTTCAATTTAAAACAATTTTCCAAAAGAACTGGTTTTTGGCCAAGAGTCAAGAAACTCCAAAATATCTGATCTAAAAGTCATCAATTAAAAATTAAGCCATGGTGCTTAAGTGTACTGATTTTAAAAAACAAATGTACACTACTGCATGTTCTTGGAAATTTGGAAAAAAATATATTTTGACTCTTAAGAAAAAAACACTGGTGGCACATTAAAGAATGATTATGAGTTTACAAAACATTAAGAGGCAATTCCAAAATTATGGAAAACATCAGTGTGCCTTTGCTTTATTTGAAGAGAAATGGAGTTTTGAGTGCCAAATAGCTAATTACTGTTAGTGTCACCAAAATTAGTTCCAAACAATACTCAGAAAATAAACTATCCCCAACAATAAAAATTTTCATTTCCTATTATAAGGACTATTTCATAACTTTCATTCTTAAGGGTCTTGTATCTCCTTGTAGGATTATCACAAACCATCTTTTACTTTTCAAATGAACTAATTCTAACCCAATCCAAAGTAAAAACTGTTCACATTCACAAGCAAGGAATACTATTGCACATTACACTCATTTTAGGAATGTGTGCTTCCTCCCCCCGCCCCCCCAAAAACTGACAATGCATCTATGAATTACATCTCATTATCTGAATTTATAACACTCAAAGTGCTTCTGCTCTTCCACTGAACAAGTACATTAATATTCTCATAGTCTCAAAATACTTCATGAACCCTGAAGTGATTCTCTATGGAAGGAGCTTCCTTTGCAAAATGAATTTGGCTAGTCACCTGCATACCAAAATCTCCAAGAATCTGAACAAATTTCTTGTGCTCCTTTCCAATCCAAGATCTCATTGGATCACATACTTGGTAAGGTGTTACATGGGTATGAACAATAATCCCTGTTTGTGCAAATTCTTTCAAGATTTCTGGATAAGTAACCCAAGTATTGCTTCCTCCAGAATGACCGCCATCCAGCCAGTACATTGTTCTTATGCTTTTGATAAAAGCATCTATGTTCTTGTCTTTCTTGGCTTCTTTTAATTCAAAAAGCAATTGATTCAAAACAACACAACCTTTACTGAATCCAATCAAAGTAAAAGAAGCACCATTTAGTGATGGTGGGTAAAAACTCATGGTGGACTCATGGGATTTTTCACAGGTCCTCTCTTTTTCTCCCTGGCAACCATTAGGAGTGTGAGAAGAACTGGATCTACAATTAGATGCTTTGGAGTCCTTATTCAAATCTTTCACATTCTTCTTTGATAACAAACTGTTCTGACTTAAGTTAAAAGCATTAACTAGTAACATATAAAGGTGTTTAAAAGCTCCAAAGTCAGTATTGTGTTCTGGAGCACCAAACATATTACTTTTCACAAAATTGTCATAGCAGCTGAATTTGTGCAAATGCATTCGGGAACACTTTATCACCCAAATATAACTATTGGGGAACCGGTGGGCTAAAATGGTGGCAACATTTTCTAGACTCCAGTTTTCCCACTGATAATTCTCAGGATGACGAGTCATAATTTCATGGTAATTCTGAAAGGTAAGAAAGATGAAACAAGCATTAAATACACATTTATATAAAATTATTTCCACAAAATAGTTTCCCATTTTTATTGTGGAGGAAATTTGGGTGTTATATGACTAATAGTTAATGTACTAGAAATGAAAACTATAAATCCATCATTACTTTCTGATCATAAGATTTTAAACAAATAATTTTAGTTTAAACCTAAAATCCATCAAAAGACAAGGTTATGAGATATACCTAAATAGCACAATAGAAATTTTAAAAATAAAACTTAATTTAAAAGGATTATATTTTTAAATAAATTTTATTTAATATACATACAATCTCCTATTTCTAACACATTAACTGAAAATAAAAATTGGTTTATTAAACAGACTTTTTGACCAATCCAGAACTTTAAAATATTTTTCCATTAAAGCTGCTATCCTGAACCCTCCCTTTTTGGATTACTCTAACAACCTGAATGCTAAGTTTGATTTTAATTTTGGTATTACAGTTAACCCTTGAACAACATGGGTTTGAACTGTGCAAGTCACTTACAAGTGAGTTCTTTCCTATAAATACAGCATAATACTGTAAATGTATTTTCTCTTATGATTTTCTTAACATTTTTTTAAGATTTTTAAGTAATCTTTACACCCAATGCGGGGCTCGAACCCACAATCCTGAGATCAAGGGTCCCATGCTCCACCAAACTAAGCCAGTCCGGTGCCCTCATAGTAACATTTTCTAAAGAAAAATGTTACTTCATTGTAAGAATACAGTATGTGATACATATAACATACAAAATATGTGTTAATCAACTGTTTACTTATCAGAAAGGCTTCCATTTAACAGTAGGATATTAGTAGTTAAGTTTTTGGGGAATCAAAAGTTATATGTAGATTTTCATCTGGGTGGGAAGTCAGTGGCCCTAACCCCTGCTTTGTTCAAGGGTCAACTATGCAAAGCTGCAAAGAACGTTCTAGAAAAATCTTTTTATACATCTGTGATTACATCAATAAAAATAAATTATTGGATATGGGGTGTCTGGGTGGTTCAGTCGGTTAAGCATCGACTCTTGATTTCGGTTCAGGTCATGATCTCAGGGTCATGAGATCAAGCCCCGCACAGGCTCTATGCTGGGCATGGAGCCTGCTTGAGATTCTCTCTCTCCCTCTCCCTCTGGCCCTCCCACAGCTCACTAAATAAATAAATAAGTGAATGAATAAATAAATAACATCTTTTAAAAATAAATAAAAATGAATTCCTGGATATGGAAACACTGGGTCAAAGAATATTCATAATTTAAGATTAGTTATACAGACGACAATGCTATCTTCCAAAGAGGTATGTATAATTCTTTTATCTCCGTTCAATTTCTTACGCAAAGGATAGTTTATTCTAATTTGGATTTACTGAAAATTTGAATGAAGTTGGAATTTTATTTATATATTTGTTAGCCACCTGGATTTCTATTTGAGTCTGTTCACACCTTTGGCCCTTTTTTATTTGGATCTTATTTATTATAAGCATTCTATATATATTAATAACTTTTTGTATAGGTTCTATGATATGCATATAAGTTGTTTTCCTTTTTATTTTTTATTCACAGTAGCTATTTTTAAAAAGAGGGAAATTCATTCAAATTTATTAATTTATTCTATGAGATTTACTGGATACCTACTGATTGGGTATGGATCAAAACAAACTAAAGCCCTGCCCCCAGAGAGCTTACACTCTAGTACAGAGATACACTACAGACAACTCCATAAACAGCAACACTGTCCAACAGAAATATAACATGATCTACACATAAAATTTTCTAGTAGCTATATTTAAAAAAGTAAGAAGTTAACAGGTGAAACTACCTTGAATAATATATTTTATTGAGCCTAATATATCTAAAATATAATTTAAACATGTAACCAGTATAAAAAAACAATGAGAGATTATGACATTTCTTTTTCTTACTAAGTCTTTGAAATCCAGTGTGTGTTTACACATAGCACATCTCAGTTTGAATGCTAAATTTTCACTGGAAATACTGGATCTGAATTTAGATTTCATAGAATTTACAGCTGAAAAAGTAGATTCACATATCCAAGTTGTTCAAATATACTTAAAAGTTTTCTAGGAACTATCAGTTTTTAGATTTAAAGTTAAATATAATTAAAAATTTAATTCCTTGATTAGACTAGCATTTCAAGTGGTCAATAGCCACAAGTGGCTAGTAGTCAGACAGCACAAAATATTAAGATGGTAGTTAAGTGCAATGGAATATAATTTTTAAAAAGCAGGGCATAAGGAATACAAGGTTTTGGAGAGGATGGAAGATTATTATTTGAAACCCAGCGTGGTCTCCAGTAAGATGATAGTTGAGAAGTACCCAAAGGAACCAAGGGAGTCAGTCATGATATTTCAGGCATAAGGAATTGCAACTGCAAACAGCCCTGATGCGGAAGCATGTGTGGTATAGCCAAGATACAGCAATGAGACTAGAGCAGCTCCAGTAGTGGGAACAAAAAGAAAGTGGGGGCGCCTGGGTGGCTCAGTCGCTTAGGCGTCTGCCTACAGCTGAGGTCATGATCCCAGGGTCCTGGCTGGAGCCCGGGCATCAGGCTCTTGGCTCAGCAGGGAGCCTGCTTCTCAGTCTCCCTCTCCCTTTCCCCCTGCTTGTGCTGGTGCTCACTTGCTCGCTCTGTCAAATAAATACAATCTTTAAAAAAAAAAAGGAAAGAAAATGATCGCCAAGGTCAGATTGTTGGGGAGAGGGGAAGGTGTGAGGACTTTGGCCTTTGCTCGAAGCAGAGGGCTGATATAATTTATGTTTTAAAAGGATTACTCTTGCTCCTACGTTGAAGGGTCAGGAGTTGAAACAGGGAGACCAGCAGGAGGTTCCTGAAGAATAATCCTAACGAGAGAAGGTGGCTTGAAAACAGTGGTAGTAGAAATGAAGGTGATAAGAAGTGGTCAGACCCTGAATATATTTTGAAAATCGAGTCAACAGCATTTGCTGATTGACTGGATACAGGGTGTGAGATAAAGAGAAACAGAGTCGTGATTTTCCTTTATCTATGTTGAACAATTTTAAATGTATTTCTCTTTTGACCTAGTGATTCCACTTCTAGGAATTTATCTCAGTGATATATATATATGCATAAATAAATAAGCATGTATAAAGCTATTTATTTGTTTCAGAAGAATGAAGCAGGCCTAATGAGTACTCATAGGCATTGTAAAACAAGTGCTAAAAAACCCCAGTAAGCTATGCTACCATTTGTGGTTTAAAAAAAAAAAAAAAAAAGGGTTTGCGGGGCAGTAGGGTGGCTCAGTCAGTTGAGGGTCTGACTCTTGATTCCACTCAGGTCATGATCTCAGAGTCCTGAGATCAGCCCCGAATCAGGCTCCACCCTCTCCCTCTATCCTTACCCCCCCACCCCCACCCGCAAGTGGGCACGTCTGTACTCGCACACTCTAGGGTGCACGCTCTCTCACTCTCTCAAATAAAGAAATAAATCTTAAAAAAGTTTGCATCAGCACAGAACGTCTCTGAAAGAACACATAAATCAGCAACAGTGGTAGCCTTGGGGAAGAGAAATGGGAGACTGGAGAGATTGGGATGAAAAGGAGACTTACTTTTCAATGTATAACCTTAAATAAACTTAATTTTTAACAATGCACATATTTTTCTAAAAGTAATGAAAGTAATACTCACTATAAAAATTTAGTCTATATACAAAGGTATAAGGAAGACAGAAAAACCATCCATAAAACCACCAATTAGAAATAATCATTACTAAAATTCTGGGAGTCTAGCATTTCAGTTTTCTTTAGTATACATAAACATTTGTAAATATGTATATAAGACAGCATTCTTACTTCTCCCTCAACAAGCTTATACATACAGTTTTCACTTAATATATTACAGGCATGGTTCAGTATCAATAAATACAGATTTGCATCATAATTTTTAGACTTCCCATCAAAAAGATTAATATCAATTTCCACTCTCACTGGAAGTATACAAGAATTTACCCATATTATCCACACTGGCTATTAGCATTAATTTTTTAATAAATCTTCACTACTATGATAAAATACCTTACTTTTGATTTAATTTGCATGTTTTGCTTCCTAAGCTGGTTGAATATTTTTCTATCTTTATTGACAATTTTCATTTTTTTCCTTTTGTTAATTCTCTATTCGTGTCCTTTAATTCTCCCAATTGAATGCTCAAGTCCTTTTTAACAGTTCATAATCTCATTAATATTAATAGTTTGTCAAATATGTTAAAAAATATTTACTTCCAGAAGGGTATCGTTTAACTTTTTATGGATTCTGCTACTGCCCTTTGCACATTCAGATTTGTGATATAAAATTAAAACAGGAACTTAGATCTCAAAGGGCTCATCTAAATCCTTTTTATAGCTAAGGAAACTGAGGTCTAGAAACTAGTTATTTCTATTATAGTTATTTGGTTTATGAGCCAAAATGAACTCAAGATTCTACAATTCTCAGTTTAGTGTGTACCACATAGGAGGTAATCTAAAAACTTGGTATTTTCTTTGATTAGCCCCAGGTTACACGACCAGAGGGGGAAAATGCTTATACTAAGGAACTATGCACACTAAAATATAAAAATAGTATTGTTACTGTTATATCAAAACCCAGATCTCGAAATAGTGGATAAATACTACCATATTCTAAAAAGAGACACAAAACATCCCCATAGGACTTGTTAACAGGTGGCCAAAACTGGTTCTGCAACTCCAGCTATTACCCAGGGCCTATCTACAGAAAAGGCTAAAGACTGCAGAAAGAGTGTTTTCTTTTGAGAATTTTCATCCCAATTGGGAATGTAACACACTTACTTGCTTGTAGCAAGGAATGCTTGTAGGGGGCATGATGCTTCTCATCACCAGTGAGGCAAGTGGCAAAAAAATCTCTTGGAGAGATTAAGGGGTGCTTATTTCACAGGCAGATCTTGCGGACCTGCAAAACTCAGAGGCCCACCCCAGACTGCTACTAAAGTAAAGGTACAAAAGATTCTTGGGAAAACTTGATATGCATGTGTCTCCAACAGTTTGGAAACATTCATGATTAAATTTCAAGTAAGGTGGATTATTCTTACAGCAAAGCAAGGATAACTATATTGGATATGAGCTGTACTTCCATCAAAAACAGGGGAAAGGAGCATCTTTGCTGAGCATAAAGTAGACATCCCAAGTAAGCAAGCTAGAAGGACCATAACAGGATCCAGCCTAAGAAGGCTGCCTGACAAGAGCACAGGAAGCCCCAGGGCACAGGATCAAGTGCAAAATAACAGAATACATATATTTATATCTGCTCCTGGTTCCTGGCACAGAGCTCCTAAAACCCTTGAAATTTCCTGGGTGACAGGAACATCTTTGTTCGAATGAGGTGACTCTTGTTGGGCTCCAGGATAGGAACTGGTCAACCAGAAAGACCAAGACACGATTAGAAGTTTGAAACTTTCGGTCCCACTCTCCATTCTCCAAAGAGAGGCTGGAAATGGAAGTTAATGATTGATTGTAACTATGCAATGAAGCCTCCATAAAAATCCCCAAATCATGGGTTCAGGTAACTTCTAGGTTGGTGAACACACAGGTGCTAGGAGAGTGGTGCACTGAGAGAGGTCTTTGGAAGGTCCACACCCCTTCCCACATACCCTATGCATCTCTTCCATCTAGATGTTCATCTGTATCCTTTATCATATCCTTTCATAGTAAGTGGGTAAAGTAAGTACACTGTTTCCCTAAGTTCTATGAGCCACACTTGCAGATTAACTGAACCCAAGGAGGGTATCATGGCAATCCCAATTTATAGCCAGTCAGCAGCAGCACAGGTGACAACCTGGGACTTGTGACTGGCATCTGAAGTGGGGGGGTGCAGTCTAGTGGGCCTGAGCCCTTAACTTGTGAAATGTGACAATAACCCCAGGTAGATACTGTCAGAATTGAGTTCTAGGATATCCAGCTGGTGTCGCAGAGCATCACCTGGTATGGGGAAAAAACCCACATATCAGGTTTCAGGAGTGTTTGAGTCTGGCAACAGTGTGAGCAGTAAAGGTGTGATAAAGGAGAAGTGAGTCATCACTCACCAAGACATACACTTAGGGCACAGTCTTCTATATATCCTAGCCTTTAGGAGAACAAAATTTTTTTCAAGGTAAAATTGGAAATGACCCAAACGTTCACCAAGTGTGAAATGAGTAAATAAATTGTATATCCATACACAGAAAACTACTTAGTAATAAAAAGGAACATACCACTGATACAGGCAACAGTAAAAATGAACTTCAAAAGCATTATATACTAAGTGAAAGAAGCTGGACACAAGACTACATACTATGATTCCAAATTAATGAAAATCTAGAAGAGGTAAAACTATAGTGAAAAAAAGCAGATCAGTGGTTGCCTGGGGCTAAGAAAAGAGACAGAAGTGGGGCACAAGGGTACTTCTTAGGGTGATGGAGATGTTGTATAACATGACTGTGGCATTGGTTACATAATTGTAACATTTGTCAAAATTCATCAAATTATAAGCTTCTATTTAAAAAAAGAGAAATAAGTATAATTTTATATCCTGAGGCTTTTAAAAGCAAGATAACTCAAGAAAATTGGAACATGCCTATTTAAAAAAATCCTGATTCTCCCCTCCAAAATCATTACTGATGGATAAAAAAAAAATCAAAGTACCTAAAGAAACATGAATTACTGTGTTCTCAGCTTGCCTGTTAATTCAAATGAGAAAATAACAAGTATAGAATAAAAAAGGACACACAACAACAAAATGATTGCAAAAGCAACATCAAGAAAGTAATGGTAATTCAAATTTAAAATTACATGGACAACCAGATCTAATTGATACCAAAGAATAAATCGGTGTTAACATGAGGTAAAGCTTCTAATGGTACTCTACAAAGTTCTGTTGGCCCAATTCTGCTCAGTATTTATCCAAATTAAGAATAAAGATATAGGAAGTATGCTTATTTAATCTATATAGGATACAAACCAGAATAATGGTTCTATAAAAAAACTGGTAACACAAATAGTTGAGCTGTATCTAACGGTAAATTTCACATGGATAAACATGAGGCTCATAAAAATCAAGTACAAAGACACAGATGAGAAAATCTGAGCCAAAAGCATTTCATATAACAATAGCAAGATTTATCAAGCACTTTGTGCACTGCTTAAAGCAATTTGCATATATTCATTCACTCATTCAACAAGTTACCTACTGAACACCCACTACATGCCAGTCACTAAGCATCATAGATGTATTAGTGAAAACAATGGACATGAAACTTACATTGTAGTGCTGGAAGACAGACAAAAACCAAAATGAATAATACAGTAAATGAAATGGGTAAAAATAAAAGAGAAAAGCTGACAGGGATCCTGTGGTCATGTGATTACTAAATAGGGTGGTCAGAAAAGGCATCACTGTGAAGGCAACTTTTAAGCAGACTCAAAACAGGTGAGGTAATGAATCCTACAGATAACTGCAGGAAGATTGTTCCAGACAGTATGTGTTAAAGCTTCTGAGGTAAAGGGTGTCTACCATGAGAAATAGGAAGAAAGTTGCTAGGGCAGAGTAGAACTGAAAAAGGAGACCATCAGAAAAGCAACAGAGTGGGAAAAGGTGAGGACTAAGAGCCCTTGGAACCATCAATAATTCTCTGGTTTTTACTCTGAGTGACAGGGGAAGCTACTGGAGAGTTTTGAGCAGTGGTGTGGCATAACTGGACTTACTTTTAAACTGATTCATCTGATCACTTCCAGAACGATTTAGAAGGGGAAGCAACTTCATTTATTGATGGAGGTATGAGGTGTGAAAGAGAGGTTACTAAAAGATAACTTCAAGATTTCTAACTTGAGCAACTAAAAAAGAATTTCCATTAACTGAGATAAGGAACACTAGAGGAAGACCAGATTTAAAAAGCAAAGATCCAGAGGTTTTATGTCTGAGATATCTATTAAGTATCCAAAAGGAAATATTGTGCATGCAATAGGTAGTCTAAAGTTCTGGGGCTCTATCTAGGCTAGATACACAAATGTTGAAGGTCATTAGAGTATAGGTAGAATGTAAAACTACAAGACTGAAGGAGATTAAGGGAGTAAAGTTGGAGGAGAAAAGTCCACAAATTGAGCCTGATAATAAAAAAGGTCATCAGAAAGATAAGGAACTGTTACTCATTAGGTATTCACG
Source organism: Ursus maritimus (assembly GCF_017311325.1). Classification (NCBI taxonomy): domain Eukaryota; kingdom Metazoa; phylum Chordata; class Mammalia; order Carnivora; family Ursidae; genus Ursus; species Ursus maritimus. The sequence goes on from NW_024423343.1 coordinate 34,738,964, forward strand.
TATTTAGTTCTCACTGATATCCTATAAATTATTTTTCCTATTTTATAGTTGAGGTAGCTGCATTTGGCCAGAGATTTCATAGCTAAAAAGTGCAGAATCAGGATTCAAACCTAGGAAATCTGGCCTCAAACACTTTTGATGCATTTACCTTATTCTTCTCTAAAGGACCTGGGTTTTTAAAGCACTTCATACTCTTCATAAATCAACACTATATCACTGTCCAAAAAGCTAATGGAATCTCAGGCTACATTAGGAAATGGATGATGTCAAAACAAAAGGAGGTATTAGTCTAAGTGTATTTAGCACTTTTTAGACCTGTATTGTATTCTGGCTGTCACACTTTATAAACATTTAGTAGGTGCTCAATAAAGGTTAGTTATCATTATCATCATCATCATCATCATCATCATCATCATCATAGATGCACACAGTAGCTGTTCCTCAAATCTCTGCAAGTTGCCATCAGTAATGTCATGCTGTTTTCCCAAACTGAGCAAGAGAGCATTAACTGAGTATCTTATCTTAAATCTAACAACTAGTTTTTCCATAGTTATCAGCAGTCAATTAGGCCAGTTAATAAGAACAAGAGAAAAAAACTACATGTATCTTAATCATCATTTAACACATGGCACAAAGTTTGTAACTATATCATTTTAAAGCATCGATTTCAAAAACAATAAACTAATACTGTTTCATGGTATAAGAGACACATCTAGCCCTATTTTAGCTTTACCTGTCTACAGCAGCACTACCCAACAGAACTTTCCCTGATGATGGAAATGTTCTGTGAAAATGCTCTGTATTTGCGCTCTCCATTAGGGCACACACACTCTCCATTAGGGCACAGACCTTAGGGGCTTCTGACCACTTGAAATGCAGCTAGTGCGACTGAGGAACTGGATTTTTTATTTAATTTAAATTAAATAGCCACATATAACTAACGGCTACCGTATAAGACAACAGAGTTCTGGATTAAGATCTAAATTAAGACCCAGCTTTCCAGGACAATACATCCCCGAATATTTGTTTGAAGATATAAAATTAATAATGATAAAATCACATACAGAAGTAGAGAATTTAGGTGAGCACAAAATACTGCCACGCTTAGCAATTACTGTCTCTTCCACCCACCGTTCTTTTCTAGGGTTACTAAAAGTGTCATACCCTTATTTTTTTTACTTGTTTGCTTCTTAGTTACTGCCAGCGTTTTCGGAACACTACGTGCTAAGTTAATTTAAAAGCCATCCCTGTCTCCTGCCTAATACACACACACAGACACACACGCACGCGCTCGCGCCTCTGAGAAACCAAGTTATAGAATGAATATACATTATGTGCCTCATTCCTTCGGTCTCAAAATCCACCCCCTCGAAGCCCGGA
>NW_024423343.1:34740356-34742117 GCF_017311325.1 Ursus maritimus
GGTCGATCCTAACCCTCCAAGGACACCTTCCCTCTGGGGCTCCAAAAAGCAGGGGGTCAGGGGTGTGGCAGGGGCGGTTTTGGATTTCGTGGAGCAACGCAAGAGCCACGCCGTGAGTGCATGTGTGGGTGTGTTCGGGAGAGGCAAGGAACCCGGCACTAGTACGAGGGGGAAATTGAGGGAATTCGCATATGCACACGAGGAAGGAACAGGTGTCCACGCAGGCCCCAGGTTACCTGCACATCCCCAGGGAAATAGAGAACGTGATGCTGGGGCGCAGGCTGCGGCTCCTCCTTCGCCCGGTCCCCAGAGAGGGCCCGCCGTTCCGGTCCCTCCCCCGCCGTCTCCGCCGCCAGCAGGAGCAACTCGTTGCTGCGCTGCGGGTCAGCTCCCGGCACTGTGGATAGCTGCAGGCACTGCGGCCGGCGCCCCTCCGCCGAGGGGGAGCACCGCGCACCGCTGCCGCCGCCCAGGTTCATGGTTTCGGCCTGCGAGCGGGACGCGGCGATTCCGAGGCTGAGCTGCGGCAGGAGGAGCAGCAGCGGCGGCGGCGACCGCAGGAGCCTGAACTCCCACATGGGTCGCTGCCGCGAGAACGGTTCAGGGGCGGGGGGAGGTCCTGAGGGAGGGACTTCGGCAGGCAGCCCAACGGTCAGCTGGAGCGGCCCGGGCGGGACTCGGCGCGGGGGCGACGACGGCGTCAGAGGCCGACGTCCGCGCGCAGCGTGCGTAAGGGAAGGAGGGGTGTGCACGAAATTGGACTCGGCTCCCGGAGGTGGAGATGGGGGCGTAGCCCGAGGAAGACCTTTGTGATTGGTGGGTTCCGCTGTGCGGGAAGTTCGAACGGAAGTCTGGTAAAGAGCTGGAGGAGAGCAAACAAAGAGGAAGGAAAGGACTCTGAAAGAAGGGCTGCAGTTGTAGCATACGCACAGCAGCAGGAGTGGCCCGAAGGTCGTTGTCCAGTGACTGGGCAGAGTTTTGAGTATACTGTGCTCCCGTTTCGGTAGGCTCACCTTTCAGGTGAAACTTTTTATAGTTCTTTGAGCCCTAAATGAAGGGAATCTTCCTTTTCTCACAAGCTCGAGTTTCTTTGTAGATACAGAGGATTTCTAGGTTCATGAGAATTTATTGTTAGATACGAAATCTAATTCACCTTTGACTGGTAGTGGGGAACAGGGCACATGGACTGGGACAGGAAAAATGGAAAGGCATTACCTGTTACACATTGTTATCCCTGGTGTTTGTAGCCAACGGGATTTGCTATTTTAGGGTTTTCAAAAACCAGTGTGGTGGCCAGTTGTGTAGGAGTAAGATTTGGCCAAATGTATCCTAAAGACAGGGAGGGGGGAGGAAGGGTTCAGTATTTTAAATCTCAAGATGTTTGTGAGGCAAGGCACTGTAAGGAGCCTTATAGGACACAATATTAGTGAGAATTTTAAAAATTATGGCCAACATTAATTGATGTCTTACTATAGAATTAAATACAGGCATAGACCAGATTTGGCCTGTGGGTCACAAATGTGCAATTTCTCTCCTGCATGTTATAATGAATGGATACAGAAAGGCAAAGAATGGGGGGAAAAGGAGACCTTAATTGTGGGTTCCTGGGGGAGACTGAATAAAAAAGGAATGAAGAAAGAAAGATTTTTAAAGCTTTTTCTTGGAATTTGAATTGGATCCCATTTGATATTCTTTGAGAGATTCCAATAATGTTTTAATTCTTTCCAATTTTTCTTGGCTTTGGACAGGTATTTTGTGTGT
>NW_024423343.1:34742127-35084210 GCF_017311325.1 Ursus maritimus
GGTCGATCCTAACCCTCCAAGGACACCTTCCCTCTGGGGCTCCAAAAAGCAGGGGGTCAGGGGTGTGGCAGGGGCGGTTTTGGATTTCGTGGAGCAACGCAAGAGCCACGCCGTGAGTGCATGTGTGGGTGTGTTCGGGAGAGGCAAGGAACCCGGCACTAGTACGAGGGGGAAATTGAGGGAATTCGCATATGCACACGAGGAAGGAACAGGTGTCCACGCAGGCCCCAGGTTACCTGCACATCCCCAGGGAAATAGAGAACGTGATGCTGGGGCGCAGGCTGCGGCTCCTCCTTCGCCCGGTCCCCAGAGAGGGCCCGCCGTTCCGGTCCCTCCCCCGCCGTCTCCGCCGCCAGCAGGAGCAACTCGTTGCTGCGCTGCGGGTCAGCTCCCGGCACTGTGGATAGCTGCAGGCACTGCGGCCGGCGCCCCTCCGCCGAGGGGGAGCACCGCGCACCGCTGCCGCCGCCCAGGTTCATGGTTTCGGCCTGCGAGCGGGACGCGGCGATTCCGAGGCTGAGCTGCGGCAGGAGGAGCAGCAGCGGCGGCGGCGACCGCAGGAGCCTGAACTCCCACATGGGTCGCTGCCGCGAGAACGGTTCAGGGGCGGGGGGAGGTCCTGAGGGAGGGACTTCGGCAGGCAGCCCAACGGTCAGCTGGAGCGGCCCGGGCGGGACTCGGCGCGGGGGCGACGACGGCGTCAGAGGCCGACGTCCGCGCGCAGCGTGCGTAAGGGAAGGAGGGGTGTGCACGAAATTGGACTCGGCTCCCGGAGGTGGAGATGGGGGCGTAGCCCGAGGAAGACCTTTGTGATTGGTGGGTTCCGCTGTGCGGGAAGTTCGAACGGAAGTCTGGTAAAGAGCTGGAGGAGAGCAAACAAAGAGGAAGGAAAGGACTCTGAAAGAAGGGCTGCAGTTGTAGCATACGCACAGCAGCAGGAGTGGCCCGAAGGTCGTTGTCCAGTGACTGGGCAGAGTTTTGAGTATACTGTGCTCCCGTTTCGGTAGGCTCACCTTTCAGGTGAAACTTTTTATAGTTCTTTGAGCCCTAAATGAAGGGAATCTTCCTTTTCTCACAAGCTCGAGTTTCTTTGTAGATACAGAGGATTTCTAGGTTCATGAGAATTTATTGTTAGATACGAAATCTAATTCACCTTTGACTGGTAGTGGGGAACAGGGCACATGGACTGGGACAGGAAAAATGGAAAGGCATTACCTGTTACACATTGTTATCCCTGGTGTTTGTAGCCAACGGGATTTGCTATTTTAGGGTTTTCAAAAACCAGTGTGGTGGCCAGTTGTGTAGGAGTAAGATTTGGCCAAATGTATCCTAAAGACAGGGAGGGGGGAGGAAGGGTTCAGTATTTTAAATCTCAAGATGTTTGTGAGGCAAGGCACTGTAAGGAGCCTTATAGGACACAATATTAGTGAGAATTTTAAAAATTATGGCCAACATTAATTGATGTCTTACTATAGAATTAAATACAGGCATAGACCAGATTTGGCCTGTGGGTCACAAATGTGCAATTTCTCTCCTGCATGTTATAATGAATGGATACAGAAAGGCAAAGAATGGGGGGAAAAGGAGACCTTAATTGTGGGTTCCTGGGGGAGACTGAATAAAAAAGGAATGAAGAAAGAAAGATTTTTAAAGCTTTTTCTTGGAATTTGAATTGGATCCCATTTGATATTCTTTGAGAGATTCCAATAATGTTTTAATTCTTTCCAATTTTTCTTGGCTTTGGACAGGTATTTTGTGTGTTTTCATAAGCCTCTGTACCAAAATTGGATACCGAAAGGACCAGGCTTCAGATGAGGTATGCAACTCTATCATATAATTTTGCCCTCAAAATGCCTAATAAAACAAGATTAGAAAAAAAGGCATGTGGGGATTTGAAAGCTTATTTTTTGCCTAGTCTCCCTAGCTAAGTGACACTCTACACTGCTCTTGTAGCATGTGATTTAAATACATGTTTCAGCAAAATCCGTAATCCAAATCAACCTAATAAAGGACATCTGTGAAAAGCCCATAGCTAACATTATTAGTGGTGAAAGACTGAATGTTTGCTCCCTAAGAACAGGAAGAAGATAAGATGTCTGTTCTTGCCACTTCCAATCAACACTGTATTGGAGGTTCTAGCCAGGGCAGTTAGGCAAGAAAAAGAAATAAAAAACATCCAGATTGGAAAGGAAGGAGTGACACCATGCAGATGACATGATCTTGTATATAGAAAATCCCAAGGAATCCACTAAAAACTATTAGAAATAATAAGTTCAACAAGGTTGTAGGATACAAGATCAATATACAACAATCACTTATACTTCTGTACACTAGCAATGACCAATCTAACAGTGAAATTAAGAAAATTCCATTTATAGTAGCATCAAAAAGAATAAATACTTAGGAATAAATTTAATGAAAAAGATGAAGAACTTGTATACTGAAAGCTACAAAACATTGCTGAAAGATATTAAAAAGACCCAAATAAATGGAAAGACATCTCATGTTTGTGAATCAGAAAATATTGTTAAGATGGCAATTCTCTCAAAGTTGATTTACAGATTCAGTGTAATCCCTATCAAAATCCCAGCTGCATTTTTTTGCATAAATGACAAGCTGATCCTAAAATGCATATGGAAATGCAAGTGACCCAGAATAGCCAAAACAGTCTTGAAAAAAGGTGATCAAAGTTGGAAGGCTCATAACTCCTCCATTCCAAAACTTCCTACAAAGGTACAATAATCAAGACGATGTCACACTGGCATAAGGATAGATATATGGACCGGTGGAATAGAATGGAGAGTTCAGAAATAAACCTTAAATTTATAGTTAATTGATTTTCAAGAAGGGTGCCAAGAAAATTCAATGGAGAAAGAAGTCTTTCAGCAAGCGGTGCTGGGGCAACAGGACAGCCACGTGAGAAAGAGTAAAGATGGACCCCTTTTTTCACACCATACATAAAAACTAACTCAAAATGGATCATAGACCTAAATGCATGCACTGAGACTATAAAACTCTTAGGAGAAAAAATAGGAGTAAAACATGACCTTTCATTAGCCAAAGCCTTCTTAGATATGACACCAAAAACACAAGAGTTAAAAAAAAAAATAGATAAGTTGGACTTCATGTAAATAAAAAACTTTTGGTGGCTCGAAGGACACCAGGAGAAAGTGAAAAAACAACCCACAGAATGTGAGAAAATATTTGGAAATCATATACCTGATAAAGAACTTGTACCGTACATCTAAAATATAAAGAATAATGGGACCCCTCGGTGGCTCAGTTGGTTAAGCATCTGCCTTCAGCTCAGGTCATGATCCCAGGGTCCTGGGATTGAGTCCCACATCAGGCTACTTGCTCAGCAGGGAGCCTGCTTCTCCCTCTGCCTGTGGCTTATCCTGTTTGTGCTCTCTCTCTCTGACAAATAAATAAAATCTTTAAGGAAAATAAAATAGAAATAAATAATAAAGAATATATAAAGAATATTTACAACTTAGCAATAAAAAGACAAATAATGGGGCTCAGTCAGTTAAGCATCTGCCTTCGGCTCAAGTCATGATCTCGGGGTCCTAGGATCAGGGCCTGCATCAGGTTCCCTGCTTAGCGGGGAGTCTTTCTCCCTCTCCGTCTGCCCTTCACCTCTCATTCTTGCTCTTTCTTTTTATCTCTCTCTCAAATAAATAAATAAATAAAATCTTTAAAAATAAAAGACAAATAACCCAATTTTTTAAATAGGCAAAGGATCTGAATAGATATTTCATAGAAGATATATAAATGAGCAATAAGGACATGAAAAATACTCAACATAATTAGCCACAAGGGAAATGCAGATCAAAAGCACAAGAGCTAGCACTTTACACCCACCAGGATGGCTATAATAAAAAATACAGATACTGATTAGTGTTGGTAGTGATGTGGACAAGTGGAACTGTCAAGCATTGCTGGTAGAAATGGTGAAGCTGCTTTAGGAAACAGTTTGACAGTTTTTCAAAATGTTAAACACAGGGGCGCCTGGGTAGCGCAGTCGTTAAGCATCTGCCTTCAGCTCAGGGCGTGATCCCGGCGTTCCGGGATGGAGCTCCACATCAGGCTCCTCTGCTGGGAGCCTGCTTCCTCTCCCACTCCCCCTGCTGTGTTCCCTCTCTCGCTGGCTGTCTCTCTGTCACATAAATGAATGAAATCTTTAAAAAAAAAAAAAATGTTAAACATAGATTAGCCATGTGGCCCAGAAATTTCACTCCTAGGTATTTACTCAAGAGAAATGAAAACATATCCACATAGCAACTTGTTTGCAAATGTTTGTAGTAGCATTACTCGTAACAACCAAAAAGTGGAAACACCAAAATGTCCATTAACTGATGAATGAATAAATAATGTGGTATATCCATACAATGAAATATTATTCAGTAATAAAAAGGAATGAAGTGCTGATACATGCTACAAATCGATGAACCTCGAAAACATTATGCTAAGTGGCAAATGCTAGTTACAAAAGACCAAATATTGTATGAATCTGTTTATACGAGGTGTCTGGAAATAGCACATCTATAGCACAGAAGTAGATTAGTGGTTGGATAGAACTGGGGAGGAGGGAGACAGTTAAAAACTACTCACTAAGTCTAGCCCACAATTAAGGGAAGGAGAATTAGTCTCCAGTTCTTGAAGGGAGGAGTGTCAAAATTCTTGTGGATTTATTTATTTATTTATTTATTTATTTATTTATTTATTTAAATTCAATTTAGTTAACTTATACTGTATTATGAGTTTCAGGGGTAGAATCCAGTGATTCATCAGTTGCGTATAACACTCACTGCTCATTACATCACCTGCCCTCATTAATGCTCATCACCCAATTACACCATCCCCTCGCAACCTCCCCTCCAGCAACCCTCAGTTTATTTCCTGGAGTTAAGAGTCTTATGGTTTGCCTCCCTCTCTGTTTTCATATTGTTTTATTTTCCCTTTCCTTCCCCTATGTTCATCTATTTTGTTTCTTAAATCCCATGTATGAGTGAAATCATATGGTATTTGTCTTTATCTGGCTGATTTCACTTAGCATAATACCCTCTAGTTCCATCCATGTTGTTGCAAATGGAAAGATTCATTCTTTTTGGTGGCTGAGTAGTATTCCATTGTGTGTGTGTGTGTGTGTGTGTGTGTGTGTGTGTGTGTATCACATCTTTATCCATTCATCTGTCGATGGATAACTAGGCTTTTTCCATAGTTTGGCTGTTGTGGACATTGCTGTTATAAACAGTGGGGTGCAGGTGCCCGTTCGAATCACTGGTTGTATACTTTGGATAAATACCTAGCAGTGCAATTGCTGGATTGTAGGATAGTTCGAATTTTACCTTTTTGAGGAACCTCCCTACTGTTTTCCAGAGTGGCTACACTAGTTTGCATTCCCACCAACACTGTGGGAGGGTTCCCCGTTCTCCACATCCTTGCCAACATCTGTTGTTTCCTGAGTTGTTAATTTAGCCATTCTGACTGGTGTGAGATGGTATCTCATTGTGGTTTTGATTTGTATTTCCCTGATGCCAAGTGACATTGAGCATTTTTTCATGTGTCTGTTGGCCGTTTGTGTTCTTTGGAGAAACGTCTGTTCTTGTCTTCTGCCCATTTCTTGATGGGATTTTTTGCTTTTTGGGTGTTGAGGGTTTTTTTGGTTTTTTGGTGGTTTTTTTTAAGACTTTTTTATTTGAGGAAGAGAGCATAAGCAGGAGGGAGGGACAGAGGGAGAGGAAGAAGAAGACTCCCTGCTGAGCAGGGAGACAGGCTCGGGGCTCAATCCCAGGACCCTGGGATTATGACCTGAGCTGAAGGCAGATGCTTAACCAACTGAGCCACCGAGGCACAGCAAGTGTTGAGTTTGATAAGTTCTTTATAAATTTTGATATTAGTCCTTTATTTGAAAGACATTTGCAACTATCTTCTCCCATTCTGTAGGTTGCCTTTCAGTTTTATTGACTGTTTCCTTTGCTGTTTCCTTTGTTGTTTTTATCTTGATGAAGTCCCAATAGTTCATTTTTGCTTTTGATTCCCTTGCCTTTAGAGACGTGTCTAGCAAGAAGTTGCTGCGGCCAAGGTCACAGAGGTTGCTGCCTGTGTTCTCCCCTAGGATTTTGATGGATTCCCATCTCACATTTAGGTCTTTCATCCATTTTGAGTTTATTTTTGTGTATGGTGTAAGAAAGTGGTCCAGTTTCATTCTTCTACATGTGGCTGTCCAAGTTTCCCAACACCACTTATTGAAGACTGTCTTTTATCCATTGGATATTCCTTCCTGATCTGTCAAAGAATAGTTGACCACAGAGTTGAGGGTCCATTTCTGGGTCCTCTGTACTGTTCCACTGATCTATGTGCCTGTTTTTGTTCCAGTACCATACTGTGTTGATGATTACAGCTTTGTAATACATCACGAAGTCTTATGGACATATTTTAAAACAACCATACCCAGATTCTACTCTAGCTATACCAGGATTCAGAGATCTTTGAACTTAAGGTAAAAGGAAATAAAAGGTGAAGTAGACTTGGCTAAACCATTACCTATAAAACATAAGATGACTCTAAACGGTTATAAAAAAAAAAAAAGGCAGACTAGGGACCTTGGGACTCAAGGAATAACAAGATGGTAAATACACTGGATTTTCTTTTTGCCTCATATATTACAGAATTAAAGTTAAAGAATCCAGCAACTCAGAAACTCCAATAGACATAAACAACAAAAGTTTCAAGAAAAGCCTGCTGTCACTAGACAAAGCAGGAGGGAAGGGGAAGCCTGCCAAGATCGAAAACTTTCTGAAAATAACTGCTCGACTCCCGTAAAATACCTTAAAAAAAAACCAAAAAAACAAAAAACTGTGGTCCACCCAAGAAGCAAAGGCTGAGTGGGGAACCTAGACTTCTACCCTCAGGTTGAATGAGGTGCCTTGACACCTCTGCTTGGGTGGTGGTAGAGAAGCCCGCATACAGAGCCTGATCTTTCATCTCCATCACCAGTAACAAGCCTTTTCCTTCCCCCACATGGTCAATGGATACCATATGGAGAGTCAGGACTTCCACCATTCCTCAGCAATAATGAGGCCAAACCTACCACAGTGTCATTACAAACCATGTGGAGAAATGGAACATCTGTCTATACTCAGTAGTAATGAGTTCCCTCCCATCGATTGTCAGAGCAGGCCAAACAGGGAATCTGGGTTTCTACCACTACATGGCAGTAACAGGGTAACAACCCTTCTCCCCTGCTGGAGTGGTATCAGGCAACCTTTAAAACCAAAGGTTTAAATAAGAAACAGAATCATATAATATGAAAAATTCCAGGTTTCATTTGAAAACCACTTGTCATACCAAGAATGAGGTAAATCTCTGGGGTGCCTGGGTGGCTCAGTCGTTAAGCGTCTGCCTTCGGCCCAGGGCGTGATCCCAGGTTCCTGGGATTGAGCCCCGCATCGGGCTCCCTGCTCCACTGGGAGCCTGCTTCTTCCTCTCCCCCTGCTTGTGTTCCCTCTCTCGCTGGCTGTGTCTCTCTCTGTCAAATAAATAAATAAAATCTTTAAAAAAAAGAATGAGGTAAATCTCAAACTGAATGAAAAAAGACAAATAATAGATACCAACAGTGAAATGTCAGAGGTGTTAGAATTCTCTGGTGAATATTTTATTTTATTTATTTATTTTTTTTTAAGATTTCGTTTACTTATTTGACGGAGAGACAGCCAGCGAGAGAGGGAACACAAGCAGGGGAAGTGGGAGAGGAAGAAGCAGGCTCCCAATGGAGCAAGGAGCCCAATGCGGTGCTCGATCCCAGGACTCTGGGATCACGCCCTGAGCCGAAGATGCTTAATGACTGAGCCACCAGGCGCCCCTGGTGAAGATTTTAAAGCAGCAATGATAAAATGCTACACCAAGCAATTACAAACACACTTGAAAAAAAATTAAAAATAGAGAGCCTCAACAAAGAGATAGAAAGTCTCGACAATGCAAAAGAAGATAAAAAAAAAAAAAAAGAACCTACATAAAAACTGTAGTGGATGGACTCAAAAGCAGTGTAGGAAATAGAGGAAAGAGTCAGGGAACCTGAAGATAGAGTAATGGAAATTGCCCAATCTGCACATCACAGAGAAAATAGACTGTAAAAAAAATTAAATAAATAAACAGAGCCATAGGGAATTGTGAGACTTTCACAAAAGATCTCATATTCAAGTCATCAGAGTTTGGGAAGAGAGGAGAAAGACAGTAGGGTTGAAAAAGTACTTAAAGAAATAATGGCTAAAAATTTCCCAAATTTAACAAGAGACATAACCTATAGACTTAAGAATCTGAATGAACCCCAAACAAGATAAAGCAAAAGGAATCTATGCTAATATACATCATAGTTAAACTTGTGGAAACTGAAGACAAAAGAAAAATCTTGACAGCATCCAGAAAGAACTGACACCTGATAAAGGAAATTCTCAACTTTTATGTTTGTTGGCCCTGCTCCTGGGCTTCCAGGGAAGCTATACTTGAACATTAACCAAGGCCAAAGTGACTGGACAAAACCTCAAAGCAAGGGGTCCATTTCTGTCCCAAGCACACATTGTACATCTGCTTTGTTAAAATAACCAAAAAGGAGCATTCTGAACACAAAAGATAAGAAAAAGAAAGAAACTTCCCTGGGGGCGCCTGGGTGGCACAACAGTTAAGCGTCTGCCTTCAGCTCAGGGCGTGATCCCAGCGTTATGGGATCGAGCCCCACGTCAAGCTCCTCTGCTGTGAGCCTGCTTCTTCCTCTCCCACTCCCCCTGCTTGTGTTCCCTCTCTCGCTGGCTGTCTCTCTCTCTGTCGAATAAATAAATAAAATCTTTAAAAAAAAAAAAAAAAGAAAGAAAGAAACTTCCCTGATTCCCATAGATTAAAGTCATACAGCCCTAATATACTAGAAACTTAAGATAAGGTCTGCTACTTTCTGAAATGTCCTTTGTCTAATAATTTGTAACGTTTTAATGTAAAAAAAAATGTATATAACCCTACATCAAGTGTTCCTTTGCAGGAGCACTCTCTTTGTGAAGTTGTGTATCCCCTACAGCTGTCCTAACTTCAGCTCAAATATAACTCTCTTATGTCCAGAGATTCTAAAAGGTTTGTTCATTTTACATCAACACACCTTACCTATCGGAGAAAAACAATGGGAATGACAGCAAATTTCTCATCAGAAACATGGAGTCGGAAGGAAATAACAATGTTTTTCAAGTGCTGAAAGAAAAGAACTGTCAACGCAGAATCCTATATCCAGTGAAAATATCTCAGGAATAAAGGCACATGGATCTATAATTTGAAAATAAGTTTAGGTGTTTTTTTTTTTTTTTAAGATTTCATTTATTTATTTGACAGAGAGCACAAGCAGGGGGAGCAGGAGATGGAGAAGCAGACTCCCTGTTAAGCAGGGAGCCCGGTGTGGAACTCCATCCCAGAACCCTGGGATCATGACCCAAGCCTAAGGCAAATGCTTACCCGAGCCACGTAGGCACCCCAAGTTCAGTTTTTTAAAATTTCATTAGGCTCCTTTTTCATCTTCTTACTGTAGGCAACAGTAATACCTATTGTTTGCTGTCATGTGACACAGGTCACCATTGTTCAAGTCTTCAATATGATTTCCCAGTTGAGTTAGTATCCCAGATTGCTCATACTGTCACCAGCCTCAGATATCAGTCTAGGACTTTTTGGGTGGAGGGAGTGGGGAACGTCATTATTCCTGACATGTAAAGAAAACCTGCTTATTTTTCAGAGAATGAAAACAAAAGAAAAGAGAAATCAAATTCCCAGGTTTAGCCCCTAAAGCTCTAAGCTGTCTTTGTTTTTGGGTAGCATTTTTTATTTTTAAGCACTACTTTTTCATTTTTTTTAAAGTATATGAATTTTATATATACTGCTTAGTGAATTTTTAAATTTATAACTTTATTCTTAGATCAGTTTCAGAGTTACAGAAAAATTGAGTGGAAAGTACAGAGTTCCCATACTCCCTCTATCTCCCCACCTTAGTTTTAGTTTCCCTGTTATTAACATCTTCCATTAGTGTGGTTCTTTTGTTACAATTGATGAGCCAATATTCTTACATTATTATTAACTAAAGTTTATAGCTTGTTTAGATTAGGACTCATTTTTTGTGTCTTACATTTTATGGATTTTGTCAACTGTATAATGCCATATACTGACCATTACAGTATCATACTGAATGGTTGCTCTCCCCTAAATATCTCCTGTGGTCCACTTATTCATCCCTCCCCTTCACTCCTCCCTCTCACTGAACCCCTAGCAATCTCTGATCTTTTTACTGTCCTTTTGTTTTGCCCTTTTCAGAACGTCATATGGTTGATATCATATAGTATATAGGCTTTTCAGATTGACCTTTTTCACTTAGCAGTATGCCATTGAGTTTGCTTCATGTCTTTTCATGGTATAACAGCTCATTTCTTTTTACTGCTGAATCATGGTCCATTGTATCCATTTACAACAGCTTGTTTATCCATTCCCCTATTGAAGGACACCTTGGTTGCTTCCAAGTTTTGGCGATCATAAATAAAGCTACTATAAACACTTGTGCGCTGGTTTTTTTGTGTGAACATAAGTTTTCAGGTCATTTAGGTAAATACCAAGAAATGTAATTGCTAGATCATATGGTTAAGAGGGTGTTCAGTTTGGTAAGAAACTGCTGAACTGTCTTCTAAAGTGGCTGTACCGTTTTGCATTCCACCAGCAACGAATGAGAGGTCTTGCTGCCCCACATCCTCGCCAGCACTTGATGTTGTCAGCGTTTTGGCTTTCAGCCGTTCTAAGAGATGCGTAATGGCATCTCATTGTTTTATTCTGTAATTTTCTGATGACATGTGATGTTGAGTATCTTTTCATATGTTTATTTGCCATCTCTATATCTTTTCTGGTGAAGTGTCTGCTCAAATCTTTTGTCCTTTTTCAATTAGACTGTTTGTTTTCTTACTGCTGAGTTTTAAGAGTTCTGTATAGATTTTGGATACCAGTCTTTTACCAGATGAGTGGTTTGTGAAGATTTTCTCCCAGTCTGTAGATTGTCTCTTCGTTCTCTTAACAGTGTTTTTCACAAAGCAGAAAATTTTTAATATTTATGACATCCCACTTATCAATTTTTTCTTTTATGAATGGAGCTTTGGGTATTGTATCTGCAAAGTCATCACCAAACCTGAGGCCACCTGGATTTTCTCGTATATTATCTTCTAGGAGTTTTTAGTTTTGCATTTTGCATTTAGGTCTATGCTACATTTTGTGTTAATTTTTGTGTAGGGTGTAAAAGCTATGTCTAGATTTCTTTCTTTTTTCTTTCTCTTTTTTTCTTTCTTTTTTTTTTTTTTTTTTGCAAATGGATGTACACTTGTTCCAGCACCATTTGTTGAAAAGACTATCTTTGCTCCTTTGTATTGCCTTTGCTCCTTTGTCAAAGATCATTTGATTATCTATGTGTTGTTCTATTTCTGAGCTCTCTATTCTGTTCCATTGATCTTGTCAGTAGCCTTTTAATAATTTCTCTTATTTGCTTATGCGGATTTGAGTTGAAATTTTATCAGTTGCAGCTGAACTATTACTGATTAATTCAAGCACTTGGTACATGCCAAGCACTGTGCTAATCTCTTTACATAAATTTAATCACAACATTCTTTTGAAATAAATGAGGAAATTTGGGGTTTGTGAATTTAAATAACATGTACAAGATCATATCACCAAAAGTGACCCAGGTCTGTCTGCCTGTCTATACTATACTACCTGTCAAAGATGACCTTGTAACTCCTCACTCAGACTATTACAGTTGCTCTAATAGTTTTCTTCTGCTAATTATTGCCTTTAATTACACTACGGTTGCCTTCTAAATTAAATACTGACTCCTTAGCCAGCATTTAAAGTCTATAAACTACTTCTCCAGCTTTTTTCCTATATTCTCTTACAGGCTCGGTGGGACTCCTCTATGATCTTGTGTTACACCCTCTGCTTTACTATATCAGTATGTGACCTAACCTATTCCTTTTACTTGCTGCAACTCCAAGTATTAAAATTCCTCCTGTCAGAGTCCATCTCAAATGCCATCTTCTCTCCTGATTCTTCTCAATTTTGTACTGCCACCTTACCCCAAAACTGGAACTGGGAGCACTCTCCTTAAAGTAATCAAAGCATTTCATTTAAACCTCGCTTGTGGCACATCTTCTGCCTTGTGTTTCAGTTATAAGAATTTGACTTGACCTAACTACTAGACTGCCACCACCTTGACAGCCTGTATACTGGGTAGAGCCTGGCATGTATTTTTTTTTTTAATTTTATTGAGTATATAATATCTATGCCAAGAACTTCACTAAACACTGGGGTCGCAAGATAAAAGACATAGCCTTTGCTTTTAAAAAAAATATATAGAGTCTAGTAGGAGAAGCCAGATCAGAATGCAATTATTTTTCTATAATTTATATTCTAATATGAAAGTAAACCTCCAGTACTGCGGGATGGAGCACAGAGTATGGAGTACTTAATGGAAAATCTGGAAAAGAGAGAAGACTTACCAGAGGTCAATGAATGGGAGGAGGAAGGCTGCTGAATGAACAACATATGCCAAAGCAGGAGGCCCAAGACAGCATCACGTTTAGCGTGCACGTAGTTCGGATTAGCTATACTATAGTGTTTGAGTTAAAGAATGACAAAAAAATGAAGCCAAACAAGCAAGGAATGGCTATATCTTAAAGGCATTTCTGAGTCTTGCAAAGGAGTTTGCCTGGCATCTCCTGAAGGACATGGAAGTCACTGAAAGGTTTTAAGCAAGGAAATTTTGCGATCTCACTCTGACAATCTGTGGATAACAGATTGGAATTAGCTGAGACTAATGACAGGAAGGAAGAGCAGCTAGCAGAATCCTGCAGTAGTCTAGATCAAATAGTGTTAGCATCTGAATAGGCCAAGGTGAAGAGAGAACTTATCTGAGTGATATTTACGAGACAGAATTTATAAGACTTGGTGATGGGGTAAAGTAATTCTTTAATATCTCAAATTCTCTGTATCTGGAGATTCATTTAAACAATGTCTTCCTCATGCCAACTTAAAGAGGTACTTCTTCCCGTTCCACTGTATGAACTACTGGGATGCATCTCCTTCTTCCTTTCTTATCACCAAGAACCACCTTGCCAAGACAGCTACCAAAGGGACTCTCCAAGGAGGCTCTGCCTTATTATTAGAGCTTCTGGTTCTACTAGAAGGTAAAAGAGCCTCTGCTCACACTGCCGAACTTGGGAGAGATGTACTTCTTTTGGGGGAGAGGGGGCAGTGAAGGGGGAGAGATATACTTCTAAAATGAAAATAGGAACTCATTTTTTCTTAGAAATAATATTAAAAGATAAGTATTCAGGTATATCATGTGTTAAATGGTCTATTTTTTTTCCTTTATGGCCTATTCTAGGTAGATATAACTGTTTAAGGCACTTCAATGACAATTTCCAAACAACCTTTTTTTTTAAACCTTGGAAATTAAGTTGGAGGCTTCTTATATATACTGGTGTACCAAGGAGTTGGGAACAGTTCACCTCAGCAAGAAGGAATATTTTATTGCTGACATTTTTTGGACTTGCTGTTATGTGATGATAATAATAATGAAGTAGGGCACCTGGGTGGCTCAGTCGGTTAAGCATCTGCCTTTGGCTCAGGTCATGATCCCAGGGTCCTGGAATCAAGTCCCACATTGGGCTCCCTGCTTAGTGGGGAGTCTGCTTCTCCCTCTCCCTCTGTCCCTCAGCTCATGCTCTCTCTCTCTCTCTCTCTCTCTCATTCTCAAATAAATAAAATCGTCAATAATAATAATAAAGTAAACCTATTTTTAGTCTGTTTTATTATTGTCTTTAAATTTTCTTGCAACTAATGCACCCCTCGTTGCCTGCTCCTAGAGCTGCTGCTTCCAGTCTCCTTTCTGCCCCACTGCTTGGCCCATTGCTGCTTATATATGAATCAGCAGTTGGGAAATAGAAATTAGAGGTATGTTGTAAGACAAGAAAAATTCTGAAGGAAAAAAGCCTAGACATGAATCTACATTCTCCATTTTGCCAACAAAATGACCTGGAGCTAATAACAACTTCTCTGAGCCTCAATGTCCCCATCATTAAAATAGGGTTAGGGGCGCCTGGGTGGTGCAGTCGTTGAGCGTCTGCCTTTGGCTCAGGGCGTGATCCTGGCATTCTGGGATTGAGCCCCACATTGGGCTCCTCCTTTGGGGGACTGCTTCTTCCTCTCCCGATTCACCTGCTTGTGTTCCCTCTCTCACTGGCTGTCTCTCTCTGTCAAATAAATAAATAAAATCTTTAAAAAAAAAAAAGGGTTAAAGGGACACCTGGGTGGCTCAGGCAGTTAAGTGTCTGCCTTCGGCTTAGGTCATGATCCCAGGGTCCTGGGATCGAGTCCTGCATCGGGCTCCTTGGTCAGCAGGGAGCCTGCCTCTCCCTCTGCCTGCCACTCCCCCTGCTTGTGCTCTCTTTGTCTCTGTCTCTCTCTGATGTAATAAATAAATAAATAAAATCTTTTTTAAAAAATTAAAAAATAAAATAGGGTTAAAATATCTATTTTGGGGCGCCTGGGTGGCTCAGTGGTGAAGTATCTGCCTTCGCTCAGGTCATGATCCCGGGGACCTTGGATCGAGTCCCACACCGGCCTCCCTGCTCAGCAGGGAGCCTGCTCCTCCCTCTCCTGCTCCTCCTGCTAGTGTTCTTTCTCTCTCTGCGAAATTAATAAATAAAATCTTTTAAAAATAAAATAAAATAAAATATCTATTTTGTTGAAGATTAAGTAATGTAATCTATTTGAAGTACCTGACCCTTAGCATATATTCTCAAAATATTAATTCTCTCCTGTAGAAAACATTTTCATATTATCTGGCTGCCCAGGTTGTTTAGAATATACTTGCTACATTTAGGGAATTCCCCATCTTAATGTAAGTGCTGTTTCCCCAAGGTGAGCTCTGAAAAGATTTCCAGACTCTTACAGCTAGGGTGCAGACATAGGACCTGGCCTTCGACATTCAGCACACCTGCACAAGACTTTGACTGGAAATGAGTAGCTTGAGGAAGGAAAGATTCTGCTTGGAAACCAATTTGCTGGCAAAAGCATCTGACATTTGGTGGTGGAAGTGTTTGCAAGGTTAAATTCCTAGCACAGAAGCGGCCTTGGTGGACGGTGGAATTAGCAGCAGTTGCTTTTAGTGTTTGTGGGGGCAGTAGCTAGTAGTGGGCGTGACCTCCTTATAGGGCCCCTCCCACGGGGTGCTTGTGAGCACTGCTCCTGGAAGCTGAGTTCCATACCTCTCCCTCCAGCCTCCCAGCTATTTCCTGAGTCTTTCCATCTCCTCTTAAACTTCTTTTCTGCTCATTCAGCCAGAATTGGCTTATGTCCTTTGCAACTGGGAGCCCTGACTGATCTACATGTCTCTATTGGTGTGACTACCTGTGAGTGACAGGCCAAGAAGAATGTCATGATAGAGACAGTAATGGTGTAATTTATAATTGCCTTGAACAGAAGTACATATTTCTGGAGAGCAAATCTTAGAAAAATTTAATGAGCTATAATTGAGTGGAGATTGAGGACTATAACTTTTGGGGAAATCATAATATTAGGATACTTGTGCCCAGTTTTACTATCTCTGTTACTGTTGGAAATAGGTAAGAGAACTAGATTTTCATGCTCCCCCCAAAAGAAATTAATTCAGAACCAGTTTATAAAAAAAATTTAATCCCTGGGTGTTGATTCTGCAGAGCAGTCCCAAGAGAGTTTATCAATTCAAGTCAAAGCCAGAATCAAAATAAATCAGGCATTATATGGCATATTAAATTTCTGGAGCTCAACTCAGTTCCCTTAATCTCTTAGCAGCAGTAACAGAGTGGCAGCTCTCACTCATTGCAGTGGGGAAATAACAAAGCAAGAGTAAAATTGCTGTTGCAAAATGAAGCACATCACCACATTTCCATCTAATGCATTATAGTTCATGAATCTCCCAGGAGCCAGAAAAACAGTGAAGTCTTTAAAAGTGAATCCAGATGTCAGCCATCACCATGGCAGTGCTTTAATTATTGAAAAACAAAGAAATAACTCCTTAGGTACATTCTAAGCAGGTGTTCCTTCACAAAAAAAAAAAAAAAAAAAAAAGCTACAAAAAAACCCCCAGAATAGCTGAAGAAGCAGCTGTGGCATTATACCCGCTTCAGTCTAGAGAAGAAAAGTACAACCTAAATAACAGAAAACCCAGAGGGAGCTTAGAAAAATCACAATTATTAGGATTTTGCAAGTATTAATCTAGGCAACATAATGACTAATTAATATTAATTACTCCATTTTACAAATGGGAAAACTGAGTGCCTCCTACGGCAGCCACTTTGAACTCAAAGTCTGTCAGTCTTGGACGAGTTCACTGTATAATGAATTTATTTTGCAAGATCTTTTAAGTATACCTTTATGGCATGGGGTGGTTTTTTAGAAAACATTTATTTTAACACAAATAATCCAATTTCAATTTTCGGAAAGTTCGAAAATAAAGATCAAAAAAGGAAACATTTAAACCATCTCCAATAACTGCTATTTTAAACTGGAATTTCAAAACTGGGTCCACGGTTGGGCTTCAGAAGATCTGTGAACCTCTGACACTAAAGCAAAAAATGACAATGTGTATTTATTTTTCTGGGGCGGGGGTTGTATATAACTTTCACCACATTTGCAAAGTGTCATCATTCAAAGATTAGAACTCTATCCTTCTGGACTTAATATATGTGCCTGGAGGAGCAAAGACACCACCTACAGGTCACAGCCTGAGAAAGAATGTGGCCTTTATCTAAAATGTTAAATGGGCCAAATCAAGTAGTTATTTCTAAAATTTGGCTTCTCTTTTGCGCACTAGCCTTGCCAAATTATAAAATATTAGGAAAGCATTTCCTTTCTTCCTTAAGTGTTGTATTTTTGTTTTGTTTTGTTTGTGTGTGTGTGTCTTTGTATGTGCAGTCTTGACAGCTGCTGCTGGACAAGCAGAAATAGATGCTTTTGCAACTCACATTAGTGGGAAAATCTGACAGAAACAATAAAGTATCTACAAGAAGCAGCAGAGTCAAGCTGGTGATATCATGGATGAATAATTAAAACCTGAATCTACTTGACGGCAGAGGGAAAAAGCCAGTTGAAAAAAAAGAGGGAGGACATAAAGGAGAGAATGAAAGAACCGATAGCGTCTTTTGGAAGAGCTGAGGGTAAGAGCTTTGTGACTGAACAGGACAGGAAATCGGGACCACCTTCCTTTGATGTTAATGAAACAGGAAAAGGAAAAATATTGAGAAAGACTCTGTGGTGTAAAGAACACTAGACGGAGGAGTTATTTGATGAATTACACCATCCATTCAACAAACTTAGTGAGAACTTACTAGGAGAAGCACTGTGGATAGAAATGTGTACGAAATAACTCTCGGCCCAAGGAATATACAGCATAAGTGGGGAGACAAATATAAATCAGTTCTGCAAGGTAGCAGAGTCACAATTGAGGAACAGTAATGTTTGTGAGATCTTAGCGGGGATGGTTAGGAAAGGCGTTAAAGAATGGTACTCAAAATGGGTCTCGAAATAGGAATACAATTTGCTGTTATCTGGCAAAGGAGAAGAATGAGGACAATACTGGAGAAGAGAGCAAATCCAAAGGCATGCAAGGGTGAGGAAGCATGGCCTGGGTAGAAAATGCCTTGTACCTTGACCTGGTGGCAAAACAAAGAACTCAATAGGTGGTCCAGGGCTAGCAGTGATGTTGGTTTCTGCAAAAACCTGGGGAAAAGAAAAAGATCCTTGCTAAGTGACAAGTGGGGAGAGGATTAACTCGAGAAATAGTTGGAAAGTCAGAGTATCAGGATGTATACCTGTTGGGAAAGCCATTATGAACCCTTGCCAAAGCTGCATTACCAACAAAGATATTGATAACTTCAAATTAGAATCAAAATCCCACCCGCCTTTAAGAGACTACAAGAAAGAGGGGTGCCTGGGTGGCTCAGTCAGTTAAGTGTATGCCTTCAGCTCAGGTTATGTTCTCGGGGTCTTGGGGTCGAGCCCCAAGTTGGGCTTCCTGCTCAGCTGAGAGTCTGCTTTTGCCTCTCCCTCTGTACCCTCCACCCCCTGCTCATGCTCTCTCTTTCTCTCTCTCAAATAAATAAATAGAATCTTTGAAGAAAAAAAAAAAAGACTACAAGAAATAGTTCTGTGTCTCTCATCTCTTTTACCTCTGTTTATCTATTGGGCCAAGCTTCCCCCAAACGCCCACTCTCGTGTTGCTCTGTTACTATCTCCAGGGCCTCAGGATGAAAACTCTGGGAGTACTATTTACATTGTATTCTGTGTTTTCAGGTTTCAACTTACACTTCTCTAAAGAAGTCTTCCCTGACTCACGATTTAAGGTAGGTTGTCATCCTCCCATTATGCTTATCTCAGCCTCTTGTGGAGTTTAACTTGAATATATTGATCTGGGTCTCAAAGGAAAAGGCATATACTAATTAGGATTTAAACATATGGAGGCCTATAAGATGGCCCAAGGAAACAGTGTTGGATAAGTGGAAACAGTGTTGGCCAAGATCAGAACCTTGAAGAACGTATAAGAATTATTTCCAGGGGCGCCTGGGTGGCACAGCGGTTAAGCGTCTGCCTTCGGCTCAGGGCGTGATCCCGGCGTTATGGGATCGAGCCCCACATCAGGCTCCTTCGCTATGAGCCTGCTTCTTCCTCTCCCACTCCCCCTGCTTGTGTTCCCTCTCTCGCTGGCTGTCTCTCTGTCGAATAAGTAAATAAAATCTTTAAAAAAAAAAAAAAAGAATTATTTCCAGGGAGAGAATTCAATGATGGAACTTGACAATGAATGGTCTGAGAGATAGAATTCCTCAAAACAGGTGAGGAAGGGGAGCTCTTTAAGGAAGTTGTAGTTTACAGTGTAGAAAGTAGTGCTGAAAACTGTTGAAAGGAATCCAAAGTTGGGGCCTGGGCCTTTGCTACCTTTTCAAGAGAAATTTTAGCATAAGTAGGGGAGTCAAAGCCAGGTTACAGTGGGTTGGAGACTACATTAAAGATGTGGAATAGTTTAGAATAAGTATTTTAGGAAACTTGACAATGAAAATGAGAGAGGTGAAGCAGACTAGCTAGAGGGGAACTTAGGACCAAACAATTTTTATTAAGGCTGGAAAAGATCTCACCAGTTTATAGGTGAAGCTAACGTATCAGAGAAATTGACAGTACAGATAGCATAGGTGCTAAAGAAGACAGAAGGGTTATTATCCTTAAAGAAGAGTAGTGTACTCCTCCTAACATAGGAACACTTCTTCCTCTGACACTGGAGGGAAGAATGCATGTGGCATAGGTCAGTTTAGCAGACAGATGAACAGGAAATCTGTGAAGAAGGAAACAAGGCCATCGTTTGAGAATGTAAGAGTTGGGGTCCTCAGGAGAATGGCAGAAGTTTCTGATAGCTGCTCGAGATGGTAGGTGGGATGAGAGAGGGGATTTCCACCAAGGATTAGTAAAAGGATTGGCAATTAGTATTAGCACTCCAGCTGAGGCCACTATGATTCTTTATCCACTAACTCAGGTCTGCAGAAAATACCACACCAATTTTTACGCCAATTTAAATTTAACTCTGAGCCTCAAATTAGTAAAGCTGGAGAGTAATTCATTCTCAGTTATTATTGGGCTCCCAAACCTTCTCCCCCCAGAATTGTACAAAAGCCACTACCACAGAGACTCCTCCAGAAAACTAGATTTAAATTATTGGCTCATTCTGTTTGCTACTGAAATAACCGCTGCCCAGCCCATTAGCCATCTTTCAGATCCGGCAACTCTGCTGCCTGCTTGGGGAATGGGAATCTCTTGCTGATCAGTAGCTACTGTGCCTGCAATCCCATCTCCCTGTATGTCTGCTGCCATATGTATCACATACTTGGCACTGACACTCTGGGATCTGTCAACCTCTGACCTTTCCCAATAAAGGATGTAATACAATGATTTTAAAATCATGACTGGAGGGGCAGATAAAAAGCAAAATTTAAATAAATCAGTACAAGCCATATCGGGGGTAGTGATGGAGTATGAAATTAAATGAAGTCGTCATTTACTAAGAGATTAACTGCAACCTGGGTAGGAAGTTCAGAATCCTATTTTCCCAGATCAGGTGATTAAGTTTTAAAGATGTTTACAGCAAAAATTAGGAAACTGTGAAACTCAAAAAGATATCTAGCCACACATGATTTTCTGGGAAACTAAATTCTAGAGGATAGTGTGAGTTAGACAGGGTCATAGGTTGACATAGCAAGCAGAACTCACCCATGGTGGATTGACGATAACTCAAATTCTTTGACATTCCTCTCATTGAGAGGTGGAGTTGAATTGCTCACTTCTTGAATCAGTGGACTTAATGACTTCCTTAATCAGTGGGATCTGGTGGAAGTGACATTCTAGAACTTCTGAGGCTAAGTCATTAAAAGCTCAGGGGCTTCTTTCTGTCTGGGCCTCCTGAGCAGCCATGTAAGAGGTTTGGTTACTCTGCAGGAGAAACTACCTGGGAATGGGTTCACCTAAGCCCAGGCTTCTAGACGTCCACCTTAAGACAAAATGAGTGAGTTACACTGTCTTTGACCCTTCAACTCAGCTCAACAGTCAGCTTACAACACCCAAATGGCTGCCTCGTCAAAGCTATATGGAGCAGACAAGTCTCCTAGTCAATCCCTGCTTGAATTTGATTTTAAAAATCATCTGATATAATAAAATTGTTGTTGTTTTAAGACACTAAGTTTTGAGGGAGTTTTTAAGCAGCAGTAGATAAACTGAACATCAATAGAGCAAGCAGAAGTCCCAATAAGGACTCCATGAATTAACTTATAACTTTGGTAGAATGATCCTGGAAGTCACATCTAATCTTGACAGTGGTCCCAAATCTCTAACCAGTGATCCATACAGCAGTTTGGAATCTCTGATCTAGCCCGCCTATGATTGTAAATTATGCCCTATAGTCAGGGAAGTCAATTGTAATGATGAAATAAATCAAACTCTTCATAATAATAGATTAGGAATGATCTTTGTAATTATTGCTGTTGTGTTTGTTATTGTGTTTGAAAAGATAAAGAGAATTTGATATGTTACCTTGCAATTTAAATCAGAAAAGTAAAGATAATTTGATGTTAGACTTAAGGTTTTAATTTGAAATGTATAAAAGAACTGGTGAATTTGTAAATAGTGCTTGAATGTGTAAGAGAGTCCTGATTTGATACATGCACGAGTTTGGTTCATTAGACTTGTAATAGCTATGAATCTTAGACCTTGCTTGTTGAATTGTTAGTTTGCCTTGTCAGTCATGTAAAGTGGCTCAGATAATCAGATATCTTAAATTTGTCAATATAGTTTAAAAGATTTATTTTTTGTATGTAAATGGGGGCTAACTTTAAGGAATTTTAATCTGTTGAATTTATTAATTGATTGAACATTCATCAAAGAATAAATGAAAGTGATTTATAAGGGATTTTTACTTCCCAGTACACTGGTAATGAATAATAAGTCTGACAATACCAAAAGTCTGGGGAAGACCACTTTGTTTAAGGGAATGTAAAGTGATGCAGTCCTTTGGAACACAATTTGGTGTATCTTACAATCTAGTGGTTCTACTCCTAGTTATTTATGCAAGAAAGATTCTTGCATGTATACACTAAGAGATGTGTTTAAGAATGTTCATAGCAGGGTGCCTGAATGGCTCAGTCCGTTAAGCGTCCCACTCTTGATTTTGGCTCAGGTCATGATCTCATGGTTGTGAGATGGAGCCCCCTGGCGGGCTCCCGGCTGGATGTGGAGCATGCTTGAGATTCTCTCTCTCCTTCTCCTTTTGTCCCTCCCTCTGCTCACACATGTGTTCTCTTTCTTAATAATAATAATAATAATATAAAAAATAATAATATAATAATAATAATAATACAAGACAAAAACTGAAAACAACCAAAATGTCCATTGATAGAAGGATGGGTATATAAATTGTTGTTTATTCAAATTATGGAATAGTATATGACAGTGAAAAATGAGTGAACTATAACCAGATGCAGTAACTTAGGTGATCGTCAGAAATGTTATGTTAGTAAAAAAGCAAATTATAGACACATATAAAATATGATATATAAGTTCAAAGATGTATCAAACTAAATATGATTTAGGAATATACACACCCATTTGTAGATAAAACTATTATGGAAAGCAAAGGAATTATAAACACAAAATTAAAATAGGTAGTTATTTTTAGAAGAGGTGATAAGGATGATCAGAGAGGCTGGAGGGCTTCAAAAGTAATGTTCCTTTTCTTAAACTGGGTGGTAGCTGTAAGGATGTTTATTTCATTGTTCTTTAAATCATGTCTGTTATTTTCTATGCATCATTTTATATGTGTGTGTATATGCACATGTATATACATGTATTCTTTTGTAAGCATGAACTACTTCATAATTTTACAAAATTCACAAAGTGAATTTATTAGATTTCCAAGTTGTGTCTCAAAGCTTCAGAATAATTAGTTTTACATTTACAACTTGAATGAATTGGCAGCTATTAAAAGCACAACAGTTGTTAGGTACTGCCGTCCTGTTCACCCATAGAAGCCCTGTAGAACATTTCAAAACCCAGCTGGAACAGTTCCTACCTTTCTTGCCATTTGCCCTTTCTCCTCTCCCCAATGGGGTTTCTACCATAATATTTTTGATGAATTTTAGCTTTTACAAAAGATGGAAAGAGTTTGAATATATGCAACTTTTGCTTTTAAATTAAACCTGACAAAGGGAACTATAGCTTCAAAGCTTCCCTGACAAAGGGAATCCAAAGCATGGCTGTCTGCTTGAAATGGAAAGAGAGAGAAATATAAGGAAATAGAGAGGACAAGCACAGACTCATAAATCAAATTATCTGGCTATAGATGTTTTATTACATTTTTATAATTTCTTTTTCTACATTCAATTTTTTTCAGGATTTTTACCATTTATGTGATCCCTTCCTATCAGTTTGTTATAAATGATATGTTCATTTAGAAACGCCATATGCTATTTTAATAGCATTAACAGCCAGAAGCTTCTCTCCCTTCACAAATATTTTTTTTAAAAATTGGTCTATTCCTGAAAGTCAGTTTTTCATCCTGGCATCTGAGTCAATGAAAGAGCCTTAAACCATCCCTTGTGACTTTATAATCGGATTTCCCTCAGTGAAATCCTTGTGTGGGTATTTGCTGCTTAAAAATCTCCCAGCTACAAATTGCCCTTTAGGTTCTAAGTTCTGTGCTCTCTCCTTCAGAAATTCTGCTTAGTTCTTTTCCCTCAGCAGACTTTTCTTTTGTGGATTTTCAGGTAATCATTAGGCAAGAGACAAATTTCGGAACCCCCTTGCCTTCCTTTTCTTGCATTTGACCTTCAGTTTTCCTCTCATGTATTCATTCTTTCTCTGCTTGTACCTTTTGCTGCTTTTCCTTTGAACTGCTTCCCTTTTCTGAGTGTATGGCTATTAATTCCCCAATTCCCCAAATAAGCACCCGAGATTGAGTATTTTGTTGCTAACCTGCCCCTTATTTTTGCTGTATCTTTATTTTGCTTGTCTCCAGTCCCTTTTCAATTTTTGTCCTGACTCATTCCAAACATAATTTTATGCCTTTTGCCAAATACATTTTCTCTTGGTTTTATTCCTTTTTAAAATTTAACTCCCCTTTTCTTGGCCATTATTTGAAAATTTAACAAAAGTTATTACTTCACATATATTAACTTTATAAGTTATTGACTTACAAAAGTTATTATATTATTTGAAACTTACCAAAGTCTCTTCTGGGGCCAAAACAATAGACTTGATCTCTAAATTCTCATTTACAGATGGCCAAAGGAGGGGTGGAAAGGGAAGTATCTTGCCTTAAGCCATATGTTAAGTCTGTTAGAAAGGCAAGCTAGATCAGAGAGCAGCTGCCCTCACACCTGCCACCACCTGCTGCACTATCACCTGAACCACTTCTTCCTCAAGATGGACCTAGGGACCACCTACATCAAAAGTCATCCTGCTCGCTTTTCTGCTCTAAACCCGAGGATTCAGCTTTAAGAGATAAGGCCCAGAAATCTCCATTTTTAATAACTCCAAGATCATTCTTAGGCACAGTAAAGTAAAAAAGAAGGAAGGAAGGAAGGAAGGAAGGAAGGAAGGAAGGAAGGAAGGAAGAAGAAAGAAAGAAAAAAGAAAGAAAGAAAAAGAAAGAAAGAGAAAGAAAGAAAGGAAGGAAGAAAGAAAGAAAGAAAAGAGAAAAAGAAAGGAGGGGAGGGAGGGAGGGAAGGAGGGAGAAAGAAAGAAAAAGAAAGAAAGAAAGAAAGAAAGAAAGAAAGAAAGAAAGAAAGAAAGAAAGAAAGAAAAGGAGAGAAAGAAAGAAAGAAAAGGAGAGAAAGAAAGAAAGGAAGGAAGGAAGGAAGAAGGAAAGGAAAAATTGAGAGGGAAAAAAGCCACTGCTCTACTCTAGCTCGGCTTCCTAAGGTAGTGAAGTAACTAATCCTTTTTGTGCACATACTGTGCATCCAGTATTGTGGTCTATTTTTACATACACATGTTATTAGTTGATTTAATTCCATAAAAATCCATTGAGATAGGTTTTTATATCTATTTTATAGTAGAGAAACTGAGATTTGAGCCAAGGTCATTAAGCTGGTAACTCAAAGAGTCCATGTCTGACTCTATCGCCCTGGATTTTAAGAACCATGGCATGGCACGTGTTTTAAATGTAGCATAAATAGGGGTGCCTGGGTGGCTGAGTCGGTTAAGCATTGGCCTTCAGCTCAGGTCATAATCCCCAGAGTCCTCGGATAGGCCCTGCAGGCTCCCGGCTCAGCAGGGAGTCTGCTTATCCTTCCTTCTTTGCCCCTCCCTTCCAGCTCATGCACTCTCTCTCAAATAAATAAACAAAATCTTAAAAAAATAATAAATGTAGCATGAATAACTATCAGATATAATAATGTTACCATATATATGGGATTATATTAATCTCATACTGCAAACTATAAAACGGATAAATTGATTAAACTTAAACTTTTTTATTGATATGATTGACATGAATATTTTATTAGTTTCAGGTATACAACATAATGATTTGATATTTGTATATATTGTGAAACGGTCACCACAATAAATTTAGTTAATGTACATCACCACTCATAGTTACAAATTTTTTCTTATAATGAGAAATCTCTCTTAGCAACTTTCAAATCTATAATGCAATATTATTAACTATAGTCACCATGCTGAACATTATATTCCCAGGACTTATTTATCTTATAACTGGAAGTTTGTAACTTTTAACCACCTTTACCCATTTCACCCACCCCCAAGCCTCTATTGGCAACCACCAATCTGTTCTGTGTATCTATGACTTTAATTTTTTTATTTTTTTGGATTCCACATATAACGGAGATATTTGTCTTTTTCTGTCTGACTTGTTTCACTTAGCAGAATGCCCTCAGAGTCCATCCATGTTGTTGCAAATGGCAGGATTTTCTTTCTTATGGCTGAATAATATTCCATTATATAAATGTACCACGTTTTCTTTATCCATTCATCCATCGATAGACACTTAGGTTGCTTCCATATCTCGACTACTGTAAATAATGTTGCAGTGAACATGGGGATGCAGATACCTTTTCAAGTTAGTGGGGTTTTTTTTTGTTTTGTTTTGTTTTTTTTAAATATTTTATTTATTTATTTGACAGAGAGAGACAGCCAGCGAGAGAGGGAACACAAGCAGGGAGAGTGGGAGAGGAAGAAGCAGGCTCCCAGCAGAGCAGGGAGCCCAGTGTGGGGCTTGATCCCAGGACACTGGGATCCCACCCTGAGCCAAAGGGAGACACTTAACGACTGAGCCACCCGGGTGTCCCTCAAGTTAGTGTTTTTGTTTCCTTTGGGTAATTACCCAGAGACAGAATTGCTAGATTATTTGGTAGCTCTTATATTAGTTTTCTGAAGAACGTCTATTCTGTTTTCCACAGTGGCTGCACTAATTTACATTCCCACCCACAGCACAAAAGGGCTTTCTTTTCTCCACATTCTTATTTAAACTTTATTTCTTGTTTTTTTTTTATATACATAAAGACTTTATTTTTAAGTAATCTCTACACCCAGTGTGGGGCTTGAACTTACAACCCCAGGATGAAGAGTAGAAACTGAGCCCACCAGGCACCCTGTCTTATCTTTTTGGCCATAGCCATTCTAACAGGTATGAGGTGACATCTCATTGTGGTGATATATCTTTTCGTGTATCTGTTGGCCATCTGTGTGTCTTCTTTGGAAAATGTCTGTTTGGATCCTCTGCCCATGTTTTTAATTGGATTGTTTGTTTTTTTCCTATTGAGTTGTAGGAGTTCTTTATATATTTTGAATATTGAACCCTTATCAGTTACATAATTTGCAAATATTTTCTCCCATTCAGTAGGTTATCTTTTCATTTTGTTGGTGGTTTCTTTTTCTGTGCAGAAGCTTTTCAATTTGATGTAGTCCCACATGTTTATTTTTGCTTATGTTGGCCTTGCTTTTGGTGTCAAATCCAAAAAATCATTATGAAGACTGATGTCAAGGAGCTTCCTGCCTGTGTTTTCTTCCAGGAGTTTCATGGTTTAGGTCTTATGTTCAAGTCTTTAATCCATTTTGAGCTGATTTTTGTGTGTGGTGGAAGATAGTGGCTCAGTTTCATTCTTTTGCATGTGGCTGTCCAGTTTTCCTAGTAACATTTATTGAAGAGACCATTTATTTCTCCATTATCTATTCTTGATTCCTTTGCCATAAATTGGTTGACTGTGTATGCATGGGTTTAGTTTTGGGCTCTCTATTCTGTTCCATTAATCTATTGTCTGTTTTTATGCCAATGCCATATTGTTTTGATTACTACAGCTTTATAATTTAGTTTGAAATCAGGAAGTATGATGCCTTCAGCCTTGTTCTTTCTCAAGATTGCTTGCATGTGAGAATCATGATTTTACCTTTTCCTGAAAATTATCTTTTAACGTAGAAAATGTGTAATCAAATACAATGACAAAAGAGTTAAAAATTATGAATATACTAGCTATGTCAAAGAATCATGATCACATGTTAGTCATGAAAGTTACCATGAATTGTTCTGGGTAGGAAATGCCTCCTTTTTTCTTCCTGCTACCCAGACTATGAATGCAATAATTAGAGGTGCATTTAAGGTGGTGGCTTAAATCACAAATTGGAAACTGAATATTGAGGATGGTTGGAAAAGCCTGATTCTGAATGTCTATCCATAACACCCTGAACTACTTTCTAGATTTTATAAAATTCGATCATGTAAATATTAATGATTGTAAAGGTTAACCAAGCTATATATACTTGGTATTATTTCAAAAGCATAAATCAACACTGAGAATGTAATATTTTAATAATAATTAATGCATATGTTACCATTTTTATAGGTTCTCGGTTATAACTATTAAAATTCTGTTTTGTGGTTAACAATCAAACAGGAGGTTAGCTACAGTTTGTAGCACACTTCAAATTTAAAATAAACTCAAGCTGAAAATGACATAAATCCACTGTAAAAATAATTATTTCTGATTCCATGGTCACCTTTTAGAGATAACTTTGCTATGTCAAGAACAAAATTTGAATTTTATAGGATGAGTAATACATTGAGACAACAAAGGAACTTTCTGTTTTCCCAAAGTTTCCAGCCAGGTTTCTGGCTTTATTGCACCAAGCCAAATGTCCTATATCCATATAAAGTACTCTAGCAGATTTAGAATTGGAATGCAAGTATTATGCTGTAATGCTGGATAAAACTGGGGCTAATGGGGGGAAATATGAACTCTTGGAGAAAGTTCAAGTATCAACTAAGCTAGTCACAGAATTACAGTTTATCATTATAATTGATACTTAAAAAAACATCTGAAGAATGAAATGAAAACCCTACATTCCCTATTCTAGAAGTTGACCCATTGTACCTAATTCTGTTATAGCAGAATTTATTCCCGTAGTTTACAAATCTTTTTTCCACCTTACCCTTCTCAGAGGGACAGCATCACATGCCTAGGAGGTGTTGTTGTTTTTTATCTATGTCCATTGTATATTTAGGGAGTGGGTAGGTAAAGGAGGGTTGGATTTGGAAACACATAGAGAACACGAAGAATCAAATAGTTTGATTTTTAAAAAGGGGAAATTTAGTGTTTTATAACTAAAGCAGCAAATTTTAAGAAATTACTCTCTTTCCTGTTATTGTTTTTGATTGCAAGATGCATTGAACAGGCCCAAGCGGGAATTGAGACTTCAGTGGACTTAATGCAGGACTAAATTTCTGCATTTAAAATAGAAACTACTAATATTTTCCTAAGTGTTCAGGTTTTAAAAAATAGATAACTTTAATTTCATGATCTTTCTAAGTTGGATTTCCCCCTTTTTAAATTTACCATAAATAAATGTTAAAATCCAGAGGCATTCTCTGAAGCTATTAGAGCTCCTGCAAGCCACCACACAAGGATTCCATTCGAAGATCCCCCCCAGAGGACATATTTAATGAAAGCTCAATTCTAATTTTCCTCCTATATAATGCCAGAAGACCAAACTGACCCTGTCAGGATTTGATCCTTTAACTCAGTGATTTCTCACCTGAGATTTAGACCATATAATCGTGCTTTAAGTACTTTAGCAAGGCATTCTGACACTGCATTTCTAATCAGGGAAACATAAAACAAGATTTTCCTTAAGCTGTTTTACTTTGCCTTATAATGGTCTCCATTTCCCTTCATGAGGCATTATCTTGATAAATTGCTGTTTTTAAAAAACCACTTTTTGCCTGGAAAATGTGCAATATATCAGACACTGAAGGTTCTTGTGGAATTGAGATTTTGGCCACATGTTGTATAACCTTACTGCATGCTATACTAATACCCCATGATACTCCTGGTTTTGCTCTTTGTTTCTAATTTGTATACTGGCTATTTTAGCCCGGGCAGATTCTCCCCATGATAAAACATACTCTTTAGCTAAACTAAGGACTAAAAAGCATACAAGAATATTATTGTACTCAGAAAAATTCATAGAGTACTGAAACTCAGTGAAAGAAAGAAAGAAGAGAAAGAGAAAAAGAAAGAAAGAAAGAACGAAAGAAAAGAAAGAAAAGGGAAAATAGGGAGGAAGGGAGGAAGGAAGGAAGGGAATAGTCCTTTAAGTCAGGTCACATTCCTTGGATTCAAATGTTAATTATCCCCCCAGTGAAAATTACTGTGCTAACTGATTTATCGAGGTATGTTAGAATTTGCATCACTTACCTACATTCATCCCTAGAAATCTAGCAGTAGTTTAAAGAAAACTTACATGGTAATTTGTCTGTACTTATTACACTTGGAGGAACACTTAAAAAACACTACACATAAACAAAATACAAAGCAGGCACATCGCGGTGGAGTACAAGTTCCTTAGAGTGACAATAACAATTAGTATAAAAAGAGCAGCGTTGGCTCCATTGAGGACTACTATTCCTCAAAAGCAAAGGAGCAATTTAGAGGAAAGCTATCGGAATTAGTCACCATTTCAGTGAGTTGATTATTAAATAATGCCTTGAACCAACTTTGAAATAACATATGGGCAAAGCAGTGTTACCAGCAAATGGGAAAGAAAACATTTCTGAATTCATTAATATTTACCTGAACTTTCTGTCAAGTAAGTTTTTTTATCACCAAGTCAAGAAAACACCTGTCCCTCTGTTAATTTTTTATAATATTAGATCTCTACCTCCAACAGAGGATTAAAAGACTACTTTATAATTATCAAGCATGAATCTCAAATTCGTTTTTAAAAATAAAGTTCATGTCATGCCCAAAGTCATGGAGAAATTTAGAAGTAGTGTTTAAAATAGAAATGTAGACTACCGACTTGAAATCTCATGCTCTGACCACTAGACCACACGCCTGCCCAAGGATACTTACATTTTTTTACTGTGTTATTCTTCTTTGTAATTAGATGCAGTGATTAGAGTGTCTTTTGCATTACTCTGCATTTTTCTTTTAAGTCAGGGTTGTAACCCACAGAGGGCAATGTCCCTTACAAAACTAAACAAGGGATTTTCAGTCTTGCAATACAATCTCTTGATATTTGTTTATAGGTTTCACACATCAAAAAAACAATGAAATCTGTAATTTTTCAAATTACAATCTTCTCATTCTCTAAGTTATGTGCCTATGAGAATTTGCAAATCTTTTGAAGAGAATGTAATCTTTATGCTTACAAAATGTAGGCTTTCATATTTGGGTACAATTACAAATCAAGGCCTTTTTTCCCCCCATAATAATCAGTTCTCAGAGTTGTGGGTTTTCCTCATTTGAAAATAAATTAATGGGAATTTAAAAATATAATTCATCCAGTTATTAAATCTTTTCGATCCTTAAAATTAGAAACCATTTCTATTCTCAATCTGTAAGGAAGCAATGGCAGAAGATGCCCTATAGCATATTACAATTTAGTTTTTGTTGACTGAGGAAATAAAAATAAACAGCTTAAACCAGATTAATTGGAATTTAAAAAGAGAGAAAACTTCTATGATTCCTATTGTTTTGCTTTTTTTTTTTTTTTTTTTTTTTTTAAGGACAGGTATATATTGTGTGCTTAGATATTGAGTTTTTCTCTATAAAGTACCTGTCCAGAGAGAAAGTCAATTTTGGAACAACAAAAACTCAAAGTACTATAGATGGCTTTCTAAAGGAATTTGAATTAGATAGTATTCCATGTTGCAAAAAACAATGATAACTTTTATAGCTTTAAACATCAGTTTTTTAAATTAGAGATTGATATGTAAGGGGACTGATTTTGCGCACTCATTCATTTTAAAATAACACATCATAGTTACTAAATTATACAGTTTTATGTAGAGACGTACGTATTTCCTGAAAGCTGTCATGTAATTATTTAGAAATTTCATTCTCAAAGCCATGCATTTTAGACACAGGTTACTTTTTTCCCTATTAATACTTTATTTTGTCATTCACATTTTTTTCCAGACCTTCCTGGAGCAATCTGTAGGACAGGCAGTGGGAGCTGGGGGAGCAGGGTGGCAACAGACATATGTAAAACTTGTGAACCCTTATATAAAAAGTGTGGGCTTGTTGCGAGGGTGTAAAGAGTATCCCAGAGGGAAAATAAAGTGCAATCAGGAACATCAATGCTTCTGTAAAGAGGTGCTCTTCCACGTAATGATTGCCTTTTTATCAAAACTCTAGAAAATAAGTTTGGAGAACAAGTTCTTTATTTGATTTGCTTAACACTGTACCTCTGGTGTCTAGAACAACAAATACTTATTGAATGAATAAATGAGTGAATAGATGAATGGGTGAGTGGTGATTTGTCTAGATACCTTTTAAATCAAACTGCCATATTAACATTAAGAATCATGGGTAAACTGAAGGTAATACCACTGACAGTGAGTGGTGTAGGAAGTATACACACTGAAGATGTTTGAGAGAACATGTGGCTAGGATCAAGGATTCTTGAGAGCAAATGGCCACTTGGGCAAAGTGAATTTTTCCAAAGCAGTTGTAAGTCATCGAGAGACCAGTGATCTCTTGACATCAAAATCCCTTCTTAAATTTATGGATGAAATATGATAACTGGGCTTGCCTTTAAAATCATACTTTGATGGGGCATCTGGGTGGCTCAGTTGGTTAAGTATCTGACTTTGGCTCAGGTCATGATCTCAGGGTCCTGGGATTGAGCCCTGTGTCAGGATCCATGTTCAGTGGGGAGTCTGCTTGTCCCTCTGCCCCTCCCCCTGCTTGAGCGCATGCTCTCTCCCAAATAAATAAATAAATAAAATCTTTAAAAAACATTAAAATAAGATTAAATAAAATCATACTTTTAGGACTAAGGTGGGGGGTAAAGAAAAATAGATGAGGTATAGATAAAATCAAATTCACTTCTTTGATAGTGGTTGAAACTAGGTACATGAGATCCTTTATACTCTTCTCTATTTTTGTGCTTGAAATGTTAAAAGTCAAGAAAACACACTACCCTCCACTTAAGCATGACATAATAAACAATTATATTGTCTACCATGTAGGTAGTCTAATCTTAGGCCTACTTACATTATGTAGATTAAGAAAATTTTTAAAAAGATTTGTCTTCATGACGAAAAATTACTTTTAGCTCTAGATGCAATAAATTATGATGGAAATCATTACCATATCACTGATATCAGGTTTTTAATAATCTTGGTGGGAAAGCTAGGGAGCATGGACAAAGCCCAAGTTGTCCTCAGCACATCTTTCCACGCAGTTGGATGAGGGCTGAGGAAGTCAAGGAGATTAGTGGGAAGGTAACCAGTAACCAAGACAGCCTTGCAAACCTACCTGTTGCTGCCCATTTGCAGAAGACTTAGGTGTGGCCCTCTCATCAGGCTCTGGAATTTATTACTTTGTAGTGCTTCTGTGTTATTCTCATTGCTTGAGCATGAGCCAGATTTATTTATCAAATAAAATTAATCTTAGATTCTGGCCTCACAACCCTGTCTTAGTCCATTCAGACTGCTGTTAAAGAATACCAGGGGTGCCTGGGTGGCGCAGTCGGTCAAGTGACCAACTCTTGGTTTCAGCTCAGGTTGTGATCTCTGGGGTCATGAGATCAAGCCCTGGGTCTGGCTCTGTGCTCGGTGCAGTCTGCTTAAAAAATTCTCTCTCCCTCTACTCTCTGCTTCTAAAATAAATAAATATATCTTTAAAAAAATACCATAGACTGGGGAGCTTATAAACAACAGAAATTTGTTTCACCCAGTTCTGGAGACTGGAAGTCTGAAATCAAAATGCCAGTGTAGTTGGGTTCTGTGAAGCCCCCTTCCAGGTGACAGACTACAGACTTTTCTGTATCCTTTTGTAAGGGCACTAATCCCACTCATGAAGACTCCACCCTCATGACCTAATCATCCCCAAAGTCTCCACCTCCTAATACCATCACCCTGGGCATTAGGTTTTCAACATATGAGATTTGGGGGGTTACAAATATTCAGACCATAGCAAACCCTTTAATGATTCTGTGTTTCTCTTAAAGTCTAATTCTTTAACAAGGGACACATGTTTTTTCCCTGCCACTTCAGAGGATTTTATTCAGGTCTTTTTCAGCTCAGTGATTTGTGACTTCATAAATAAACAGTCTAATATATATTAAGTAATTAAGGTAAAATGAGTTTGAATTCTCAGTGTATCTTTAGGCACCATCATAAGTAATGTGATGCATTCAAATAGGAGTTGATGAGAGGAAATGAGGTAAGTTTTCTAGCCCAATTCCCATGCTTTCTTACTCAAAGAGAATTTTCATTGAGATTGATTTGCAAATGTTTGGTTTGAAAGCTTTAAAAAAACAGCCATGTATTACAGGGTCCTCAAGGGCAGGAATTATCTCTCCACAGGTACCTTATTTATTTTCTCATAGCACTTAATCTGTTGCATAGTAGACCCCAATACCTTCCTTCGCACTATTAACTATCACTATCGCCACACAGCCTGATGTGAAAATACATGATTCCAATCTATAATAGTTTTAATCTGAAAAATTTTAAGCCTATCTTGTTATTGAATTAAGAAAATATACAACAGCATCATTGTACAATTGAAACTCACCCAGTGTATGTTTGGTACTAAGACTGAAAAATCACTACTGTAACGGAAGAAGGCCAAAATTAAGTGAGCTGTTCACTTCGAATTGTACCATAACTCTAGTATGCATACAATATATTGCAGTTTCCAGCTGACCTCTCAAATCTACTTACAAGAAGAGAGGTTTATAATTCAAATATTATAGGAAGAGGAAATCTAATTTTGACCTTGAGTCAAACTGATGCCAAAGGAACTTTATGGTTTTCTTTACTTTATAAGCTGTAATTGCAAATACAGTTTCCTTCATCTAAAAAACTATTCCACCCTGAAATTTTCAAACAAAAATAGTTTGCAGAAACATTGGCAAAAGACATCTTCAAAGGAAACTAACTAGTTTGAATTAGAAGGAGAGGAAGGAGAGAGACGGTAGATATTTTTAAAGGGATTATGTTTTCAATATTT
This sequence comes from Ursus maritimus, assembly GCF_017311325.1. Lineage (NCBI taxonomy): Eukaryota > Metazoa > Chordata > Mammalia > Carnivora > Ursidae > Ursus > Ursus maritimus. The sequence goes on from NW_024423343.1 coordinate 34,776,243, forward strand.
TGGGCATTCGATGTCTAATTCCTGTTGCTTTTTTAAAAAGCATTTCTCATTTAAAATTTAAAAGTAGATTAGTAATTTAAATGTGCTTAATTTGTAAATAAGATAAAAATAACATGTGTATATGATAACTTGAAGAGAAAAAACATGTGAAAATCTTCTCTTTAAATATTAAATAGAAATAGAATTTTCATTAGTAAATGCCATAAAATACTAAAATAGTTGTTATGGTATTAATAAAGACATTAATAAAGACAAATGGTAAGAAGTTCATTTACCAAAAATATTTTGACTGATTATTTTTGCCAGAATACTTGAGAATATAATTTCATGTTCGATAACAAAGAAAAAAAAACAAAGAATTATGTTGGTTGCCCCAACACTGTTCATTATGGTGTGTCTATAGCTTAAATTTAAAACCATGCCTAACTTTGAGATTAACTGGCTCATTACCTTTGCCACAACTATTGCCTAATGTTCAACGTTAGACGCCTCAGGATTCTGGTTCTATGCAGTTAGTGTGTTATTTCAGTAGGTGACAGGTTAGTGCAGGGTATAACATTAGCAGTAGGTAAAAATGTTATCCCTTTGGGGCCCCTGGGTGGTGCAGTCTGTTAAGCATCTGACTGTTGGTTTTGGCTCAGGTTGTGATCTCAGGTCGTGATCTCAGGGTCGTGCAATGGAGCCCAGTGCAGAATCTGCTTGAGATTCTCTCTCCCTCTGCCCCTCCCACTCACATTCTCTCTCTCTCTCTCAAATAAATAAATCTTAAAATAATTTTTTAATTAAAAAAATGCTATCCCTTCTTATTTCCTATTGTGTCAGATTCCAGGTTATTACACTAATCTCAGTTCTCAAATGGATAACTTGTGTGTGTGTGTATGTGTATTTAATTCTCAGACTCAAGTACTTTTGATTCCAGTGAATACTGCACGTGGATTTTCACTACCAAAACCATGTTTGATCAAGGTAGCACAAAGGAACCCACCAAGTTCCTCTCAAATGTTTTTGTTTTACCTTTGAATTAAATGTATAAAATACTGAAATGATAATTGCAGCAATGAAAACAGAAGGTACCTGAATCATTGGGAATACGTAAATGTTGGATTAAGGTAAGTTCATTTATCTGTTAAATGGCCATAGTATTAAAGAGAAAGTTCAGAGGTTCTTACTTGTTTCTAGGAAGACATAATTAAATACGATAACAGCAAAGGAGCTGGGAAACATCCAGAGAAGCATCACATCTACACAGGAATGGTTTTTGTGTCAGGTCAGGATAAAATGATAGGTTTAGAAAGATCAAGCCATTTCCTGAAGTAATAGCCGCCCCCACCCCCACCCCATGCCCCCCAAAATCCCACCAGATTAACAAAACCAGAATAAACTACACCAAGACAAGAACAATAAGAAAATAAAGATAAAGATGGATTTCCTAATCATTAAAATTATAATGGCTATTGTACATATTCAAGAAAACAGTATACCATGTGGTGAGACCTGATCTTGTTTTCATTGTGGAAAACTTACACCTCAGGGAGTAAATGCTCTGCAGGCCCTCTTCAGGAATAGATTGTTGACAGGATATATGATTGTGGTCTATAAAATATGGAAAGTTCAGAGAATTGGAAACTAGAGTTTTTGAGTAGTAGAATTAGGAGCCCTCTTCTGAAATTTGAAGGAAATATTTACAAGTAAAATGAAACTTGTCAGCAGAGATGTATATATGGAAAATAAATGGTACTGAGAAAAGTTTAAAAAAAGAAACAACTTCCCTCTAATCACTAGAAGAAGAAGTTAGAGATGGTCTTGTTAGGTTCCTAAACTGTGCAGGGCAACACTGCTTAACTGATCCCTTGGTACCCAGTCTCAGAAAGAATATGCAGATTGGGGTATGTTTCTACCCAATAGGGCACGTCATAGAAACTTAGCCTATTAAACTGGAAAGGACATGATAGAATCCCTCTTCCAACTCCCTCATTCTACAGATATGGAAACAGAGGAGCAGAGAGCCTGAGTCATTTGTCCAGTGTTACACACTTGATGATAGGCTGGAATAAAAACATGGCTTCTTGATCTCTGGTCCAGAGTTTTTTCCACTATGCAGTATTACTAATCAGGGACATCTCTATATCAATTCAAAATAAAAAATGTGTTATACATAACATTGATTATTTTCTTACAGAGGTAATGTGGGACCTAAACGCCTTAACAATTATTGCCGTCGTGGTTGTTAGAATCCATGGCCATTCTCCACCTGCTGGGGCTCCATTTTTAGGCACACAGGCAAGCAAAGTAGTCTACTGTCCTGTAACATAAAATAGTTACATTGGGGTCAAAACAATTACGTGAAAGTTCCTGCAGGAAAAGTTCTCTTTTTAACACCCTTGCCTTATCCCATTTTCCGAAATAAAGGAAACTTAGAGAAGAATGGACTTTGGATACCAAAATGCGCCCCACTGAACCTGGCTAGCAGTTCTTGGTGTTTCCATTTGAAGAGATGAACAAAGGAGATGATGAGGTAACAAAACCTTTTAGTGTACGACTGTCCTTACTTTTTCGCAGGGAGAAGAGAGGGCAATTGCGTCTTGGGATGGGAAAAACAAATAAGAATTGTAACCAATTGAATATTTTGTCTATAAAATTAGAATTTAATTGCAGATGTGATTAGTAGAAATGCTTCTTCCATATCAGTAATCCCATGTAGGCTTCCCCCACTTCTCTGAGCATTTGGTCCTCCTGGTCGTTTGTGCTGAATATTTTCTTTCAAGTCAGAATAGAAAACTTACATATTTGAAAAAGAGATGAAACTTCAAATCTATTATGTTTTATATTACCTTCTTTTCATTGTCCTCTCCTTTTAGATTTAGAATAGATTTATATAAATACATATTTAGGCTGAATGCCAAACGGCTTAGTATTACAACACTTGTCAGAGGCTGAAGTTAGATATCGTCATAGAATGAACTTCTTGGATACAGGAAGAAATGTGAAATGTAATCACAATTACACTTTTACCGTAAAAAATGCAGTAATGGAATTTTTAAAGTTTGATGGTACAGGCACAAATATTCATATTTCTGTCAATCTATTTCCCTATTTCTCAATTTAACAACTTAAAAATTCTTATTTGTTTTCTATATAACATTATCAGCCTTCACAATCTTCCCTAATTTTGCAACACTTTGCTCTTCCAATACTTCCGGCATATAAGGAAATTTTAGTTCCAAGTTATGTCTGTACATTCAAAGTGAATATTCAAATGTTAGCCAAAACCTTAGAATGGCCTTCCTTGTTGGCATTACGCCCCTGCTTTACTGACTGTGCATGATGCAGACAGGATGATGAAGACATGGGTATGTGGCTGTTTGATTTTCCAAAGGCTAAAGGGAGGCTGTAGCTGAAGCCGACTAGAAATCTTGGCCAAATACCAAAGTCAAAATCAAACTTTAGGAAGTCCCTAATTCAGAGTTTGGTAGAACATTTCAATAAGAAAAGAATGTCCCAATTTTTTTTTTAATAGTTTTTCTATTCTTATTGTCTCCTTTTCTGGAGAAGTAACTAGACATTTTAAACTGAAATCAGTGAATTCCTCTAAAATCCACAAGATGGTGCTATGATGTGGCATTTAGAAAATTTTTGAAAACCGTATGCTTTGTAGGAGCAACTTTTAGGCGGGGCCAAATAAGTACCACTTAATAATATCGACTACAGGTAAATGCCATTTAAAAAAAAAAGTAACATCAGCCAGATTAGTTGATATAAGGAAGGCATGTCTTTATTCCTAATGTTGCTTTTTTAATACTTTGTCCCAGAAAATTATACTTCTGAAATTTTGTTATTTGTCTCAGGTTTTAAAAATGTCTTATGAGAAGTTTAAGAACTGAACTTGGATCTTAGCAGAGCTAAGTTGTAATGGAGAAAGTTCTGGACTGAAATAGAGACCAGAGTTCTAATCTCTGCCCTCCACCTGAAATTGCTGCATTCAGCCAGGCTTCCCTGTATTTCAGCTGTTCTCCAACCCCGGGGGAATACTTAGCAATGCTTTGGAGACATCTTCGATCGTAACAGCTTGGGTGACGGGGCTGCCACTGGTACCTGTGGGTAGAGGTGAGAGATGCCACTGAGTATCCTACAATGCACAGGAAAGACTTAACCCACAACAAAGAATTATCCTGCCCAAGATTAATGGTGCCCAGGTTGAGGAACTTGACCTATTCGTTCACTCTTTGTTGGTTTGTCTGCTCATTCATTAATTAGTTCACACATTCATTGACTTCTGTGTGTACATATTCACCCCTTCAGTGAATTTTTACAAAGCATCTACTATGCCTAGTATGATTCTAGACCAGACTAAGGTCTAGGGATTAAAAAGACAAAAATTATCCTACTCCTGTTTAATCTTACAGGGAAGAGAGACACTTATGAAATACTGTAACGATATGTGATCAGTGTTTCAGTGTTAAATGTAGGATTTTCTGAGAACACAGAAGAGAATGGTAAGTACTGGAGAAGAGGGCAGAATTCAGGAAGGCTTCACAGGGATGGAGGTTGTTTATGGTGGTCACAGAATGAAATTTTGAGCAAAGCACAAGCTAACCCAGAGATACACAGTAGTCCAGAGTGTGCTCGGAAAGCGGTATGCTGCTGTGGCATGAAATTAGAGAGGGGAGGGAGGTTGGAAAAGGGGAAGGTGAAACTCTTAAAAAGGTAGAATGGGGTCCTGCTGAGGAGGGCCTTGGACTTCACCCTCCAGGAATCAAAACTTAAAATAGAAAAATGATATTAAACATGTGGTAATCACTTTACCTCTTTATGTCTGGGTTTCCCACCCCTAAAGTATTTGATGAGATATGTTTCAGGTTGCCTTTAGTTATAAAATTACATTTTGTAATTTTGAAGTCAATCCATTAGATATATTAAATGCTGTATATTTTTACACTGATATTACAACTATCAGTAAAAATCACAATATCTATAAAGAAAATATCTTTATACACTAAGTTGTGTTGTCGCAGATATGTGCTTTCATTATAATGAACAAAATATAATATATTCCTATTAGTATATTATTTGGTGTTTGGACATACTTGAGAAGATCAAGTTATTCTGGAGAGTATAGTCTTCCAATTGGTTAATTCCTATGTCAATAACTACTTTTGGTTGTACCTGGGATAGATTTTTAAAATATTTTTTCCTTAACCTTCTCTGCTTTTATCAATAAATTTTAGACAAACTAACTAGATATAAGAAATTTAACATCTGTTTTATAATTTGAGTAATTACTTTAAAAATATGAGTGTTTTGGGGCACCTGGGTGGCTCAGTCCGTTAAGCTTCTGCCTTCAGCTCAGGTTGTGATGTCAGCGTCCTGGGCTTGAGCCCAGCGTTGGGCTCCTTGCTCAGTGGGGAGCCTGCTTCTCCTTCTCCCTCTGCGTCCCTCTGCCCTGCCTGCCACTCCCTCTGCTTGTGCTCTCTTTCTCCATCAAATAAATAAATAAAATCTTTAAAAAGATAAAAACTAAATTTAAAAAAATATGAGTGTTTTAGGGAAATAAAACACTGGGGTCTTTTATATTGTACATTAATAAATGAAGAGACTCCAAAGATTAACAATTGTTTGAATTTTACTTGAGTAAAATTTGTAGTTATCAACTGAATATTTGATATAATTTGATTATGATTTATAAAATGTATTTTTAATACTATATTTCTCATTTAATATTTTATATTTGTAATTTAAATTCAGCTTTAAAATATAGGTAGCTAAAACCCCTGTTCTAGTCCAGTTCTGTTGTCATTCCGAATTTAGCCCATAGATCAAATGACATACCATGAGATAAAAGAAAAAAAACTGGATGGGGAAGGTAGAAAAGAAAAATGGGCCCCATATCTAAATAGAATACAGAAATCTCCTGTGGCAAAACACTGCCATCATTGTACCCCAAATAGAAACGTGAAAATATTGATGGTAAAGTTGACAGAGGCACTGGGAAAGGCAGAGCTGTGTTACAGCCTTCTGAACTGATCTGGGAGACAGGAACTAAGCCACTCTCATCCTCACTTGTTGTCTCACTATAACAGTCTGATTGCATCTTTTTGAACCCTTTTTTTCTTCTTTCCCCCATTCGCGATCCTTCCGGGTTTCTGTATCATACTTCCTTGAGTATTAATGAAGACCTTTGACGGATCATTTCAGATTTGAATATCCGTTCATGTTTACTTTCCACCACAGAAATTATCATTAAAACCCAATAATTTAAAGTAGTGTGGATTTTTCACAGTGCTCGTGTTTTGAGATGGCATCATAGACTTGTTTCAAGATAGTTAATCTTCAAAAGATGAGAACTTTATATGCTGTGGTAAAAAAGAATTTCAAGCCCCAGAAAAGTGGTTGAGCTAGTTGGTGGTTTTCAGAGGCACTTTAGGGTTCAGGGAGGGGCCATGGAAGAAGTAGTGGCAGGGGCAAAGAGTGGGGGTGTCCCGCGGCGCCCACCCCTCCCCCTGCTTCATCACAAACTCCAATTCCACCCCTATTGTCTTTTTGTTAAGATCAGACATCATTTGAACAAAGGTTATGATGAGGTGCCAGATGATCTTTGAGGTCTTTTCTGACCTGAACTTCTATGAATTTGTATTTTCAAATCTTCTCCAAAAAACGGAGAACTTCAAGCTAAAAGAGTTGCGTAATAACTGAGAGGCACAGGTAGGATAAAGATAACATTAAGAACAACAGCACCAACAAATTAATCTTGCTCACTTGTTCTTAAGAAATTAGACACTTTCTATTTAAATGTAATGAAAAATTACATTTAAAAAGTGAATCCCTTCAAACACTAAGATATGCAACACAAGACAAATCAGCAAGAAAAACATCATTGGAACCTTCAGTCTGAACGTCCTGCAGAGACAGAGCTTAGAGATCTGACCAAGAGCAGAACTGGTTCTCTCCCAAAGGGCTCATTTTCAAAGAAAGGAATGGTTCTGAATACACATGTGAATCAGGACATGCAGACATCACAAGAATGCTTCTGTCCAAGGTTTCTGAATCCTGTGCATATAGGAGGTTACTCTCCTGGTATCAATAAGAGTTGACATTCTCTTGCATTTACATGGGACATTAAATGACAGCAATACAGAAGTGCCTACAGTTGCACAGAGCATGACTGGCCACTACTGGGATTGTCACAAGATATATTATCTTTCTTAATGAAAATTGGCAGTCATCACCCAGTGGTGGGCATTTTAAAGTAAATATTTCTTGACAAAACTTCACGACACAACCAAAATTCATGTTACTTAGGGGAAGATGTTTCTGAACATTCCCAGCATTTTTCTGGATATAATAAGATACATTTTGTGAATTTTAGTTTTAAGAATAATTCTAATGTAGTCCCATAAGTTAAAAACAAATTTTCAGCAAAAATGCAAAGTCTATTTTAGGAATTGTTTTTCATCTGCAATATGACTAATAGCTATAAAAAAAAACAGCGTTGGAGAGAGGCCCTAGGAGACACTTCATTCCATTCAATGCCTAGGTTCCATAATAAAGGAATGCACAACTGACTGACCACATGGAATAAAAGGTATATATGGTATAAAACATGGTGTACATGGTATAAAAAGGCAAAGAATAAATTAAGGTGTGGATAGGTTGTAAACTTTTAATTTTTGGCTAGTTACTGAGATATTCCTAGTATGATTGAACAGAATGCATAACAAGTGATTCCAGCTGAAGCTAATAACTATGCTTACATTCTAGTCTACTGGTCTTTTATGATAAATTCAGCCAACCAAATCATATTGTGTAAAGAGAAAGACATTTCCCAAAAATGTAGGTGAAGAAGGTTAATTCTGGAAATCTTGTGAGTTTTTTTCTTCCTTCATTAAGACAAAAATGGCTGGAGATTGTTTCCCACAATTAAGGCAGCAGTGTATGGGAAATGGAGGTATTTCTGTTAGTTGTTATAACTTCTTTCTGGACATGAAGCTCCTTTTACTCATTTAAAATAAATTACGAGCATAACTACAAACTAAAAATGGCAGCAGTGAAACCCAATTGCTGTTTTAGAAAATGACTAATAGAACAGATATTTCATAATATCACATGATTCAAACAGTTTTAAACAAGTAATTAAAACCACTTCTGTATTTAACTTGTCCTGGAATGATAACTAAAGTCACTTTTTGAAATTATTCATTTATTAGACCACATTTACATGAAAGAAGAAATAAAATCTTTTTACATTTCATGAAGAAAGAATGCAGAATGAAATCTGATATAAGGCAAAAAGAGGGTGAAAGTAAAATCTTCAAAGAAAAAAAAATTGCATTAGGAATCAGATTTCTGGTTCAGCAGCTGACTCTTGATTTTGGCTCGGGTCGTGATCTCAGGTCCTGGGATTGAGCCCTGAGTCAGGCTCCATGCTCGGCAGGGGTTCTGCTTGAGGATTCTCTCCCTCTCCCTCTGTCCCTCTCTCTGCTCGTGCTCGCTCTCTGTCTCTCTCTCTCTCTCGCTTAAATAATGTTTTTTTTTTAAAGGAATTAGATTTCTGTCTTTCTAAGGGGAATTCTCATGTTTTCCTGAACAGAGGTAAGTGCTGGAATATGAAGATAGAAAACAGACTTGTAGCATTAATTTAAAATGGTCTTTAAAACATTATTTCAAAATTCCTAAGTGCAATAGGAAAGCTTCTAATTACCATATTTTGACATGTGTCAGATAATAGGTAAGGAAATGTATTTAGTTAATAGAGTTGATTCTTTTGCTTGTTCTAATAAGGGTTTGCCTTCTCTTGAGATAAGTTGGCCAATTCTCCCCTATATGGAGGTCTAGAGAACTCTTGAACAGACTATAAATTATATGTAACCACTGGCTTGGAAATTTCTACCCTTGACATTTCTGGTTTTGTTGCCCATTTTGGGGGCCCAAAGAAAGGATGCAGGCAGGGCAGAGTGGTGCAGTTTTCTCGTAACCCTTCAATCAGGAACAGACTGGTACAAAGGGGAACGCAACCACAGGGCAGGGATCAGGGTGAGCGGAGGGTGACCGGGTTGGACAAGTATGGGGTAGGTTTCTGTCTTTACTTAAAATGTTGTTATTTTGTTCACCACGGATTTCTTATTTTGCATTAATTTTGACTTCTGAGGATACTGCATTACCAAGTTTTTTGGCACCCACTTAAATTTTGCATGTGAGGTGAATGCCTCACTCCCTCACCCTGATCCCGGGCCTGCTCAAGCAGCGCCTGCGTGCTCTGTTCCCGTAGCTCTGCGGAGCCAAACTAGAGCACAACCTCTCCCTTTTATACACCTCAGCTCTGATGGGCCAGGGAAGCTCCTGTAAGACCTATGCTTTTCTGGCTGCAAAAATGAGAATAAAGGGTATAGAAAACTATCTTCGTCTCACAAGGACCCATGGGAGTGTTAGGAAACAGGTCTCACAGATAAAATTGACACTGGGACTTGTAGCTATGCTCTCTTTCAGTGCTTATTTGGTTTTGGACAGGAACTCTAACGATCAACGTCCCTGAATGTGGACTTAGCAGGAGAAACATGTAGTCAGAATAACACATTCACCCAAAATGTATGAAAAACTCCCCCAAAGCATGCTAAGTTAACTAATGAGAGGTTTGATGCTCACACATTGTAAATGTGACATAGAGCTCTTTTAAATAACAAAAAAGGCAGGCTTACATGTGACTGAGCAAAAGTAACACCAAGGGTATTTTTCAATTCTTTTTTTTTTTTTTTTTTTTTAAGATTTTATTTGTCAGAAAGAGAGAGAGAAATACAGAGCACAAGCAGGGGGAGCAGCAGGCAGAGAGAGAAGCAGATTCCCCCCTGGCAGGGAGCCCGATGTGGGACTCAGTCCCAGGACCCTAGGATCATGCCCTGAGCTGAAGGCAGACGCTTAACCAACTGAGCCACCCAGCCATCCCATACTTTTCAATTCTTGAAGAGAGCAAAATGAGACTTTCAATTTTACTGCTGAACTTTTCATCAGACTTGCTGGTATCCGTTTCCTTGTCTTTTCCTAAAAGACATGCTTACACTCCTGAGGCAGGAGCAGATGCTGCCCTCATCCACAAAGAGCACTGGGACCCTGCCTTCTCTCCATTTCTGTCTGACCTCAGCTGAGTGGAGAAAGGGATTAAGGTTTACTGAGCGCTGGGTGTTGATGCTTTCAGAAATGTTATCTTAACACCGCAGCAGCCCTGTAAAGGGAAAGACGTTCTCACAGAGAGAATTAGGAGACGTGGGAAGAAGCTTTAGTTCTAGCAGTTGTTACAGCTAGAACCACGAGCCCCTACGTGTCACACTGTTTTCTCTGGAAGGACAGATAACACCAGATGTAATGTTACTATGTCTTCCATTGTAGCAAGTAGTCTCATAGGACTGTTTGGAAGGGTGAGATACAGGGCCTTCAGTTCCACTGTCTTCCCTTGGAAGGAAATGTTGGACACTGAAGTACTTTTTGTAACCTGGAAGCTAATGCTATGGTCAGTAAAAGCTCTCAAAAGGACAGAAGAGAAAGTTAGGGACATCCACCTAGTTAAATTATTTTGAAATTATCTGCTGACATTAGATGGGTATTGGTTCTCAGGCATTAACATGGGTATATGTCTATTTTACACATTTCTATGGCACATTCCGTAGAAAAAATACCTAAATATATATTTAATTCCACAGGATCCCAAAGCACTTTGAGGATTTAAATTGATAAGCCAACCTCAAAGGGACTGATTCTTGCAACTAAAACACAGACACCTCTGGGGTGAAATGTGGCAACAGTTTGACAGGCATAGCAGTAGCTTAGGCCAGAAAGGATTTATCCAATTAAAATATGGGATGAATTTTGGCTGGCAGAATGTAATTACCAGCCTTGGAATGAATCCAGGATCCTGAGGTTAACACCCCTCCTCTTGCCAACAACCCTCCTACCTGCCAACACTCCGAGATGGAGAAGGCTGGATCTGACACAATCGCACATAATACTGTTGTGACATCTAAGTACAATGATGATGATGTGAGAAGCATCATGAACCTGATTTTTTTTAACACTCATTATGTTACTTATTTTTATGCCACATTAGGCTAGAAACCAAATGTCCACATAAATGTTAATTTCCTCAAATCTGTGTTTAAAAAGTATAATTAGAAAATAAAAAATAGATTTAAAAATTAATTTATTCTGTCAAAGTAGTTATTTAGTGATTATTTCACTTCAGGAAGAAATTGGATCAAAATGGTGACATTTAATCCTTGCTATATATATTTTTTAAAAAACCAGGTTTTTGTAGGGGAAATGTGTTCTCAAGGTTCACTGGCCTAGAAAAAAGGGAAATGCTTAATGCCTGGTTCATACTGCTTGTAACTTCGAGTGAACGGGCAGGTGCTAGTACTGCTTTTGTCCTGGGGTGGGTCCAGCTCCTACTCACAAGCGCTTGCGGGCAGTATTTCCCAGGACAGACTTTACTAGAAGGGTGCGTCTCCGTGTGCGCCAAAGAGCCCCCTGCTGGGTGTATGATTAATGGGTAATGACCTCATCATTAGGTTCTAATGCCCTTTTAAAAAGTCATTAATTTACAAGAGACAACTGTGGAGAATCCCAAGCTAAAGAAGAGGGGGCGAGGAGGCAACTCCAAGCAGAATGTTAAGCTTTCGGGGCCGCCGGGCTGCGGGGGTGCGGGGCAGCCGGGGACAGGCCAGGAAGCGACCCGCCGAGCGTTCTCAGGGCGAAGCGCGGCGGACTGCAGCGCGAGCGGGGCGTCCGGGGGGCGGGGCCGGCGGCGGAAGCTGCGCGCGTCACGCGCGGCGACCCCGGCTCCGCGCCGTCCTATCCCGCTGCCCCTCCGCGCGCGCAGGTCGGTTCCCTCCCCAGTGCGGAGCTGCGGGCGCCAGCGCCGGCTCGAGAGCCGGTCCCGGGCAGTCCCCTCGCCGGCCGTCCCTCGCAGCCGGGTCCCGCGGCTCGCAGACGCTGCTCCCGGCGGGCCTCGCGGGGCGGCGGGGGATTGCCCCAGGGCCGCCCCGAGTTCCTCGGGGTAGCCTTCGGCCCACGTGGCCCTGAGCCACTCCACACCGGAACCGGGGCGGGGCCACGCAGGGAGTCCCAGCGGCGGGTTCCAACCGCTGCACGCGCTACCGCCCCCTCGGCGAGCCTATTTTGCGGCCCTAAAAGCGCGAACGGCGGTGCGTGCGCAGGAGGCAGGTGATCTGGCGGAACTGTCGCGAACTGCTTCATTCCGCGCTGGCCCTGCTAGTTCCTCCCCGGGAGGCAGGTTTTTGGTTTATGGCCGGAAGTAATCGAACTGTGATTGGAGGGATGGGCGGACCAGGAGCGCCTTCTTCCAAACCACTGAATGTTTGCGAGGTTGCTCTGGGTTACTTTGTAAGTGGAAGAGGCAAAGAAACACTTACCCTTTTTGCTAACAAGCCTGACTGCTCTCCAAAAGCCTGGTGGCCGCTAATTTCAGTTTTTGCTGTGAAGGTAGATTTTTCTAACACCATCTTTGTGTGATTTAACTGTCCACAGGGAATCAAAATGTGGAATGAGAGGATGAAACTAATCCTTTCTTTTGCACTGTTAGGGGTTGCCATAAACACCATTTGTTAAAAAGCATAATTATGTTGGGAAAGTGCCTGATGAGACAATTAAGCTACATAAACACACTGAAAACAAATGAAAGCCAGAAGACGCCCACACCCCTTGTGTAAAGCAATTTTTTGTTTACATAGAAATGAGAGAGGTCTGAGCTGCTTTATTACAACGATGTTATTAATGTCTACAAAAACCTAATGACCATATTTTTATGAATTTTCAATCATGAGATGATGGTCACAATATGAAAAGTTGCTTCGAAACCTAAACTAGCCACGGAGCCCTGCATTCCCTGTAGGTTAGGACGATTAGGCCAATGAACAATCCTAGTGAACAGAAGCCAGAGGATTTATGCATCGACAGTACTGCTATTTGCACCAGAGCACAGTTTAGCTTAAACTCATAAGCTTAACGTTTGTCTCAAACCTGGACACCATTCACTGCAGTATTCCCCACCCTGAGAACATTGCCTGACACAAAATAACCCTTATGAAATAATTTGTTGAATGAATTCATGAAGGCCATATCTAGTTATAATATTTAAAAGAGACCAAAATATGGCCTGATCTTTTAAACTGATAAGGAACTTTGGGGATTAAACTATGAGAGTAATTTAGTCAAATAGTTGTTACTTACAGCACTTAAATTAGTCCCTTTTATTTGTTCATATATTGCTTATAGCATGGCCCATAGAGATATCTTTTCTTTTTGCCAGAAAAGTGGTTTTTATAAGAATCTTCATTTCTCTTATCTACATTTGCCTAGTAAGTTTCATTTAACAAGAGGATCAAGCTTATTTGGTAAGTAGGATAGACCTTGTAAACAGGGATACTCTAGGGAAGATGATGTTTAAAAGGGAATAAAATACTTTAACAAATATTTTCATTTATATGACAATTCAGGATGAGTAACTTGCCCTGTATTTTCTAGTATTGTCACTATGTTTGTAGGTTCATATGTGCATGACAACATACACGTGGTTTCCTGGTTGACCCAATCTGAGGATTTCTTCCTTTAGGTGTTCTCCAGGAATAAAATAGTGAAGTGTTCATATTATGACTGCCTGGTTTCCAAAAAACTGTAATTTCTTTATGGTTAATGAACATGAAAATATGAATGAGCCATAGAGACCAAAATGAACAATAATTTTTCTCTTATTCTAGAAAAATCACCATGTCTTCTTCCAGACTGGGGCTCCGTTTGGCTGCTTGTTTACTAAATATTTCAGAAGCCAGAAGAAAATACGTTGTTGAGAACATAGCAAAAGCAGCTCTTCTTGAAAAAAAAAAAATGGTAGGAACAACAGACAATTGAAGCGAATATGTATGAGTACAGTGGTTTTTGTATTCTGCAGACAGTGCTATAGAACACTCTTCTTTCTTCTTAGACTTTCCTTCTTGTTCTTGGGCTGTTACAGCCTCTGCAAAACTCGGGATACTGAGATAGATCAGTTACTCATATGTGCACATGTGCTCTTTCCAAAAGCTCCGCAGTGTACTTATTCACGTTGGAGAAGAGTGTCTGAGATGAACATTGTTCAGGAGTTCAGGCTCCTAAGGAGGATGTATTTACATAAAGGTGTAATGTTTCCCTCGTGGGCCATTTATTTGATCATTAAAAGAATGAGCATAATTGTACATTATGCTTTTTATTCAACAGGTTAAATAAAAAATAAACTTGCCAAATACCAGCTACTTTTCAAAGCTCTCCTGCCAGCAAAGCCCATGCTTTCATTACAACATTATTATTTCTACTCCATTTTCTCCATATAAAAACTCGTAGGCAATTGCGTTTAAGTGATGTGTGTAAGATCACTCAGCAATTCAGAAGACTGGACCTCAAGCCTCCTTACTCCCTGGGCCAGTATTTCCAATGAGAGATATTACTGTTTATTTTACCTTTGTTAAAATGTTCATGTGATGACACACAGTTCTGGATACCAGTTGTTTTTGTTTTCACACACACACATACAAAACACAGTGTATTCGGACTTCTAATCATTTAAGTAGAAATGCTTTGTTATTAAATCAACTTTTTGGCAACAGGTGAGCATTAGGGTCACAATCTTAAAGCATTCGAGACAGTATATTTTAATTTCTGAGTCAGTTTTGATTTGGTGACTACTTTTCACGAGCAAGATGTATTTTCCCCTAGCCCATTTCTAATCATGAGCACATTGAAGTTACTGTCTTACAACTTTGCAGGAGATGGAAACGTCTTAGAAAATTCCTAATAATTACTGATAAGAAAACTCCTGGAATCAGTATGCAGCTGTGCTTTTGCATTCTCTTTGTGGGAAGAGCCAGCTTGGGCCCCTCATTGTCAGACACAGTACCTCTAATGGGATTGGGTTACCTGTCTCTGTGATTAAGTGACTGTGCAGAGACATTTGTGGAAGCCATCTACTGATGGACACCTGGGTCTCAACTCACAGTTTTTATCAGCTTATTAGTGGCAGCAGCTCAAGTGGAATTATAGCTATTATACTCCATTACAAATACCAAACAATTTACTTCTGCTGAGATTCATACTGACAGTTCCTCCTGCCAGCAGTAATTTTTTTTCTCTATGCATGCTTAAGAAATTGCAGGAGAGAGTGTTTCATTCTTTTAGCATTTGATTCAATTGTATCATGTGAAACTGAGAATAAAAGCTTTTCAGAGGAAGATTTAGGATAAAAAAATAAAATCATCTCTTTTCTTCCAGGAGCTAGAGTATGTTGAAAAAATACATAAAATAAGAGGTTGTATAGTCTTGTTCTTGCTTCATCTTTTATGGTTTTAAAGATGAGGGAAGGTGGCACTAGCTAAGAAAATGACCTGATGTTTTACAAATATTTTAAATGCATTTATTTTTAAATGAGTGGAATAAAATTATGTCATCTGTATTTTTTCTGATTAAGCAATATGAAAATATTTAAATAGCCTAAAATGTCTTAGGTAAAGGAACCTGAGTTATAAATTTTAGACGTACACCAGGGCAGGGCTCTGTAGATGCTCATTTGGCTATGAGTGAGTGACATATGTTTATCTTTTCATGTTATTAAAATTAATAGCGTAGGGCTGCTATAAGCTCTGTAGTTCCTGTGTGTAACTTATTTTTCCTCTCTTCTGAAAAGATTAATTGTTAGACTGCCAGGGGACAGGGCAACAAAGGTATAATAGCATAGCTAACGGTTTAATTACTGCCTGAAAACTTTTGTCCTTCACTTTGAATTTGCTTTTGTAGGCTTAAGGGGGACTTTTAAGGAGGCTGAACCAGGCTTGTAAACTTTAAAAATAACTTTGGGGTAATGCGCGGGTGCCATACAAGTGTATGGCAGCTTTCTCCTTCAGGTTACACATTCGAGTGAGTCACAAGCCACCAAAAGCTGGAAGTCGTTAACATCTGAAGGCTGTTGGTGGCCTCTGAAAAGGAGATGGTGGAGACAGAACAGGTTCTAACAGACAGGTGCATTCATCCCAGGAACCTGTGCTTCAGGCACTAATTGGCCTATCTTAGCTTTTCCAGATGTCAGATTTTGATCCAGGCAGTTTGATTTGTGGGTTTTGGAAGGAAAAATTGACAAAGCCTAGAGGATGAGATTGAGAAGGACCAGAATTTAGAGTGGTGTGATTTGGCAATTGAAAGAAGAGGCTACCATCTTAAACTGAGTTGAGAGAACTTTGCCAAGCCCAGTAGCAAGTCCAAGAGATGATCTGTCATAGACACCAAATGCTGGCCTCTGAACTGAGCCTCTGAACTGTTCTAACTAGATAACATATCTAGTTATAACTATAATCTGGTTATATAGTAATGCTGTAAGAAGTAGACATTACTACCAGTGAATTTCATGATTAGTCAATGTCACTGCAGAGGTCAAATCCCAGAATTTTTCTATCAAGCTAAATTTAATTGTATCAGAAGAAATAGATGATTAGGATTTCATCACAGAAAAAAAAATTCTTGCATGTATGTGTTGTTTTCTTTGCAGGGCAGGAATATCCTGAAGTATCAATGCTCAATGTATTTTCATTTTCTGATCAAGACTACATCAGATCAGTCATTACTATAGCAGCTTCTATTAATGAGTTAGGTAAGATTTCAGTTTCTTTGTTTTTGTATATGCCTTTTGATGAAGGATAAGCTTCAGGTAGACCTGAATGCTCTTTAATCATTGATTTCCTGTATAAATCTGAATACTCGAGAGAGTGTACTCCAAAACTTCATTTCATTATTCTTCTGAACATGTATATTTCAAACATTTCCCATTTCCTCTTTATTGAAATGAACGTTGGGGTCCAAGATTTAATAATATTCTTTCACTGAAGATGATGATCCCATATCTTATGTGGTTAAGGAAACCTTTTGTAGTTTTAACCTGTGAAGTAATAGTGTTGAAGTCAACCTTGATTTCACTGATAAGATGGAATGGAATGAAATATACCAAACAGTTGTGTTTTGGGTCAGGACCCTAAAATCTTAAGTTAGTTCATGGGTTGAAATGAAATGAACTCCATGTCTCTGGGATGTTGTCGGGTTTAATAGGACAACTTGAATTGGAAGGATCGTAATTGTTTTAAGAAAAGCTATATTATCTTAATATTGTTTAGTAAAGGGTTCAAAATATTTTCAAATAAACCTGATTTCAACTTAGCAGAGTTTCTTCCTTCAAAAGGCCTATTTGGAGAGCAAAGAGCTGACTGATAACTTCTAGCAAACGTAGGACAGATTATCTTGAATGTTAATCATAGGATGTAAAATTTGCTTCCATGTTGTTTATTGCTATTGCTAAAATGGTCATACTGCATTAATGAAAACTCAGAGTAGTAGTAGTATAGGTGTATAGTATAGTCTATCCTATATACTATATAGTATATATCTAGTATAGTCTATAATATGTACGTAGATATAATGATTCAATAAAAAAATCTAATTATGAACAAGAGCAAAATCAAATACTTATGCTTCAGAAAAATGTATGTATGTATATTTTATTTTATTTTATTTTTTTAAGATTTTATTTATTTATTTGACAGAGATAGAGACAGCCAGCGAGAGAGGGAACACAAGCAGGGGGAGTGGGAGAGGAAGAAGCAGGCTCATAGCGGAAGAGCCTGATGTGGGGCTCGATCCCATAACGCCGGGATCACGCCCTGAGCCGAAGGCAGACACTTAACCGCTGTGCCACCCAGGCGCCCCTATGTGTGTATATTTTAATGTCATTATTCATAAAGCACTCTGAAAATAACATGGGATTTTATCAGATTAATTTGATAAAATTGAAAAAAATTAAAGTAACCAACTGAAAAATATAAAGTTGTTTAAGACCAATGAACATTGCATAATTCCTCCAAATTTGGGAATAAAGAGCTGGCAGAAATGTGAAACTTTATGACAATTGGGAGGTGAGGTGCAGGGAGATGGTTGGATCTTTTATTTTTCTTTATTTGCTAAAAAACCTCCTATACGGATTGCAAAAGAAAAACAACTAGTGCTTCAGTAAAATTATAGCTACTTCTTCAGATGCAAGTAAAAGTTTAGTGATTGCTGTTTACAATTTCACATTTTAAAGCAATTCTCTTCTGGTTGCCAGCTTGGAGGCCTTCAAGTCTATCACTCTGCAGGTTCGAGAGGGGATCCTCTCTTGCCTGGGAGCAGTGAACCTCTTTCCCATTTACCTTCTCTCTGGTGTCCAAGGGAACGAGTGTGGAGCTGTGGCCAGAAGTAAGAGAAGGTTTAGGGAAGTGTGTCCTTCCTGACTGGAAACCACTTTTCACAACTCAGAACAGTTTGTAATAATATAATCATTCCTCAACTCCCTGGGAAGAGCTGACCTTGAAGACTTACATCAACAATAGGATCTCATGGGTCGCAGTGCATACCGTGCCTCTGTGACTTATCTTTCCACTCTCCACCCAACAACACTGTGGAACTCTAAATGCCGTGGGATGGGGCAGATCAACCACTTTGTCCCTTACAGATTCACCATAGATCATGAGAAACAACAGTAGTTTCTAAGGAGTTCCTTAGGCTCTTCAGGGCAGAACAATGGTGTGTTTTGCCCATCTGTGTCCTATTTTCTTGAGCAGGGGTAATGATGAGGTTGAAAAACCACTTAAATGTTAACTCCTACCCCTTTTTCCTCTGATTTTTTTTCTTTCTTTCCCTATGCACAACTCTTTTTAAGATTTGCTTTAGAACTGAACTGTCACATGCTTGATTTCAGCCCCAGGGGTGAGTTTAATTTGGAAAATTTGAGCTATGTCACTTGAGGTGTTTTTGAATTAGGCAAATTGGGAGAAAAGAAAGACCTTTTGCCTGCACTGTCTAGCTGTAGCGTGGTTAATTACGAGATGCAGAGGCTCATAACCTTTGGGGGAAAGTCCGCCTTAGGATAATTGCATTCTTCTCTGTGTGACCTCCGAAATCCCTGTATGATGTTGCCTCATTTTTATTGGACGCTGGCTTGTCTAACGTTGGCGCTGTAGATTTGGACTCTGGCTGAGCTACAACAGGTACTAGCGAGAGGAAAAGAGACTTGTTTCCAGAGGAGCACCTCACTGCTTACACTGCATTTTAATGTGACTTGACAATCAAAGATTATTTCCCAGGGGAATCCTGGCCCCAAATTTGCTGTACTTTTTTACCCAAAAAGGGCTAAAATTCAGCGTGGGGGGAAAATACGGTTCACACAAAAATGAAGAGTTCAGAATTGTCTAGACCAGAATAATGATTTTAATTGTCTTCGAAACAATTATGTTCAATTACATTAAATCTCAAATTAACTAGTACATGAAGTTCTTCATTACATCAGGACTAGTCCACCCCCAGATGTTCATCCTGCGTAGGAGGCAGTTGACAATCGGAGGGTCTGGACACAGTATTTCTCCCTCCCCTTGCCCTTTTGCTTCATTGGCAGCTACTGTACCTCATGATTTAAACATGGACATTTCTAATTAAATGAGAGCTCAGCTGCATTCTTGAACTAATTTATAACATTTGATTTGAAATGTAATAGCTTCAATCTTCATCTGATTAAAAACAGTCATACTGTATATGGTTACTATTTTGATGCTGCAACATGCAGTTTTTATTTTTACATTCCCCTTTCTACACAGCTGTTCATCTAATATCATTCAATTTTTTTAAAGGTTTTTGCTTTTGTTTTTGTCTTAACAGCATGCTCAGGCATTCTTTTGAGGTAGAAGTATTCAAATTCTAGGATCTTGCTGTTCTCAGAACAGTGAAGGGATGTTTTTCACTTAAGGCAGCTGCTTCTCACAGAAACTAACTTTAGGATAATCATTTAACCAACTTTCTTTGGGAGGAAGGGCAATGGAGAACATTCCAGTGACATGAAAAATAGCTAATATTGATATGTGTAATTCATGTATGCTTTATATGCAAATATTCTGAATAATGTGTTTCAGAACTTTTTTATAGCAGCTGTAAGCTTGCTTATAACTTAAGGAATGTGTTCTTAAAGTAGGGTCCAAAATTGGTGTTCAGGGGACTTATAAATAATGTCAAAATCATTTGCAAGTTTTATGCATGTTCATTTGTGTATGCATACATCGGCACAGACACACATACTTTTGCATATAATTTTCGTTGAAGAACTTTTAGGCTAATGGGCACAGCGATGTGGAGGCTCAGATGTGAGAGCATCCTGGGTTTGAGGACCTGCAAAGGACTTCAGTGTGGCAGGCTGGAACTTAGAGATGGGGTGGGATGAGAGANATTCCTGGGCATGTTAAAAAATGAAGCTTCAGAGGTAGTAGAGGTCAGAACATGAAGTCGTATATGCCAGGTTAAGGAGTTCAAACCTTATCCTAAAGGCAGTGAGAACCACAGAAGAGTTTTAAGCAAGAGTGCTGTGATTGGCTTTGAATTTTAGAAAGCTTACTCTGTCTGCATGTTAAAGGATGGACAGGAAGCAGGCAGACCAGTTTGGAAATGTGATGGTGCCCTAGATAATAAAGTGGAGAGAACGGAGAGAACCAATGGGATGTTTTGTGGGGGGGAGCGGCTGGGAACAAAGTAGTGGAATGAAAGTGTCATCACTTACAAATGATGGAAGAAAGGGGATTTGGGAGGAAAGAGCATTGAATACTTTTTTATATGCTGCCATTTGGCAATTAGATATAAAATCGAGAGCTAGGAGACACAGAGATCTAGTCTGTATTTATTTAAAGCTTATACTTTTCCAAAAATGTTTGGACTTTGTTTTCCTTTTCAGTAAAAACCACATTTGATCTCTTAGGCTATCTTTCATTTTTATCTGTATTATGTCTCTAAAATTTTTTCTTTTCCTTTTCCTCCCTGTGTCCTTACCTCTCTCTCCTCTTTCCTCCTTTTTCCTCTTTGTTATTATCCAAATGAAATGCACATGTGGCTGAAAGTTGACTGTTTCACAGGGTTTGTTCCCAAAACCCTAAGTACCTACATAACTCCCTTTTCCCTATCACTTTAATTTCCTTCTCTCCAGCTCCAAGTGCTTTCAACTCTCTTGTCTTACCATTTAGGATTAAACTCCAGATATCTAAATACCAACTCATATTGTGCTTCTTGGTTTTTTTAGTTTTAGGCATTGTATATTGACTTCTCCCTGCAGAAGTTGAAAATTTAGCTTCCTTTCACCACCCACCCATGACCCCCAGCATGCACACACTCACACCCTCTTCCTAATCCTCCCTCTTCTCCAAATAGTTATGTCAAAATTTGGATAAATATTTAGTGGTTACATTATTATAACTATGTAAACATTATTCACAATGAAGTATTTAGAATATTGTTATTATTTTACCCTTTCTGCACAACTTTTTCTTTTGGCTGAAATAGATCATTATCTTTTTGATTGTTTGTTTACTTAGTTTTTTATATGCCAATCAATGGCTTAACCCCAACTTGTCTGTTAATAATAGCGTCTCTCCATGCATTTAGATAAAACATTCCATGTATTGAATGTTCTATCAGTTTCATCTTCTTAAAGAACCATATTCTAGACCTCTCTGACCTGTTCCAATTAGGACTGGTTGCCCTCAATTTGTTGAGGATAACTGCCATCATGGAATCTCCCTTAACTATCATCTTGGGTGTTCCCTGCATCTCTCTCCATGTTGGATACACTGGTTCCACTGGTTCCTAAATTTCATATCTTCTCTTTTTTTTTTTTGTCCCCCTTAGTTTATGTCCTTGTTTTAGAGGAACGTATCTTCTATTAGCTTCCTTTAAAAAGGAAGGAGGGAGTATATTTTTGAGACCTTGCATGTCTGAAAATGCTATTATTCTAGCATCACACTTGTTAGTTTGGCTAGGTATAAAATTCTAGGTTAGAAATAATAATTCCTTTATTTTGAAGACACTGTATTATTGAATTCTTATTTTTATGTTACTATTGAGACCTCTAAAGGCATTATGATTCCTAATCTTTGTGTGTGAGCTGTCATTTCTCTCTGGAAGCTTGTAAGATCTTCACTTTGTTCCTAGTGTTCTGAAGTTTCTGTGATGCACCTTTGTATGGGTCTGTTTTCATTTATTATGCTGGATATGTGTTAGGCCTTTTGAGTCCTTGACATCTTGTTCCTTGGTGCCAGACAAGTCTTGAATTACCCCATTGATGATTTCTTCCATTTTCTCAGTTCTTTCTGGAATCTCCAATATTTGGATATTGGAACTCTTGTACTGGTTCTCTACACTTATTTTCTTTGTTTTCCCCATCACTTTATATTTTTATAATACTTTCTGGCAAATTTCCTCTATATGCCAAGCCTTCAGTAAATCTTTCATTTCTTCTATTATTCGTTTCCAAATGCTTTTATATACTCTCTGAATGGTCCTTTTATCTTATTATTTGAAATAACATCCTGACCATATCTCATGAATGCAGTATCAATGGATAATTTTTGATATTTTCTTCTTCCTGCATTGTGTCTGTTTTTCAATCCCTACCCCCACTGTCACCCCCAAGTTGCTTGTTTGTTTTAAAGGCTTTCCTTGGATATCTGATGATTTTTGGTTAGCTGCTTACTCTAAGAGTGGACACCAAAAGACTGAATGAATACTCTTAGTATATAGGTGGAGTTTGTCAGCTGTAGACTCCTCTGACTAGATCATTTCTTTGGGGAACCCACTTTGTCAGTATTCTTTTGGTCTTTCCTCTTGGGCTGTTCAAGTTCCTTAGAGAAGGATCTTCCAGTCTTCAGCCTGGAGGGTAGACACAGATGTCCATGTTTTAGGAAATGAATTGTAGAAGAGGGCTGATAGAGTCTCAGCATTTAGTTTGTAAGTATTCTTTTAGCTCCCCTCTTTTCATTACTCATCCCTGCCCTCAGCTGTGCCCAGTATTCCCCAGCCCAGATGCCTTGGTGCCAGATACCTCGGTGCCAGATGCCTCGTGTGTCTTCAGCCAGGGTGGGGGCAGGGCACTTGCCTATCTATGTGGAGGTTGGGTAGCATCTAACTGCTGCTTAAACAGACTTTCCACGAGCCTCCCTGTTTTGAGCTTTGCCTCTATCTTCCCTTCCAGAGTGAGGCTGCCATTTCTGATCATTGTCAAGTGTGGCATAAGTCAGGTTGCTTCTTTGCTCTTCCTCTTGCTGCCTTGGGTCTGCTAAATCACCTACCACTCATATATCTGTTTTCCAAGTTACAGTGCTATTGCCTCCTTTTCCATTTCTCTTCCATTTGTTTGAGTGAGTCCTTGCTTTTAAAAAGTATCCCTTTCCTGTCTTTTTCCTGGGATTTTGGGAAGCAGTGAAAGCAAACATAAGGATCCATACTCTCATCTTTACTTGGAAGTCCCTACTTCTGTAATTCTTCTCAATGATTTTTAATTAATTTGGATCATTCAGGAACACTTAATTCACCTAATTTGGTATCAGTGGTAAGTTTACAGGAACATATTCTTTTGTCTGATGTCCAGCTCAATATTGAAGATACTTAGTCTCAGTTTCTGGGCTTTTATAAATTTTTTATAAGCATTTTTCTCTGAAGGATTGCAGTGGGTTATACTGCTTCCTGTATGTTCTTCCCTTCTTCCTTGCTCAGTGTTTTTACATGTGGGAGCCAGTGTTTCTGAAACATGACCCTGTTTCCCATTCACACATAAATCTTCATGAGAAGGATTAAGTAAAAATGTGGGGGAGGGGTCAGCGCAGAAGGTGCTCAGGCAAGTTCTCCCTACGATTTGCCAGTGACAATGGGCTTACCTTACATTAGGCTCATAACATTCGGCCTTAAAAGTCTGGACAATAGCTATGAATTTTATAAATGATATGGAAACCTGCTTTTTGTTTTATGTCACTAATTAGATGAAATAATGTTTGTACAATGCCATCTAAATTGACATTATTTAGAAGACTGGGAAGATGAAGTACTAGCTAAGTAAGTTACATGAATAAAGAAATAGCTCCTACATGATTGATTTTTATTTTTTGATTTACCTCAAAGTATATAAAACATTAATGAATTTGATTAGAAATATCAGCCTTGTTAGATTTTTTTTGAGTATTTTTATAACTTGGAGGACACATGCCATGACAGATTCACACGATGTCAACACTTGTGTGATAGTCTTGAGACCCTTTGATTACCTTATTACAGATTGTCAAAACATGGGCTGATCTGGCAAATCAGGCACAACTTTCCACTTCAAGAATTTTCTACCCTGATTCTCTAGTTGCTATGGAGATTGTCTTATGAAACAGCCCTGGATTTGGTTGAGATTAGTCAATTTAGATGCTGGGTTCTGATATAATTCTCTCCACCATCAGCAATGCCCTCATTGCCATAGCATTAAAAACAGTGGTTGTTTTTATGAGCATATGTTAAAATAGTTTTAGGACGTAGCATTTAGTTTGAGAATTTTAAGGATACTGGCACTGTATTTAAGAAAACTGAAAAAACAAGGGATTGTGCATTAGGAAAGTACTTAAAATATTAAGATTGATTTAGTACATTTTAACTACAAAGGTGAATTACCAGTAAATGCATATTACTACAGGTTTAATAAGTGCAACAGGATTATATCTACTAATATAAACAGAGGTACTAATGAGGAAGGATAAGGCCAAATGGTTGAAGTGGGATAAACTAATTTGTTCTTCCACAGCAATTATGGATGAACCCAACCATACTTGAAAAACCTGCACTCTTTTCTTTCGCTTTGACTCTGCGGTAACCTGAAGTCCAAGCAAGTTACCCCATGGGGCAAGCCATGACCAGGGAGGGACCTGAGCTGGTAGACGCATACTTTCATCTTTTGTCCTTGAGATGGACAATTCTGAGGCCCATTCCAGCAAGGCCAAGACCCAGTTTCTCACAATGATGACTAGCTTGATAACACATCCTTGTATTAACTCTCCCTCCTTCCCTGTTTCACTCTTGAAGCATATTGAATAGGATTTATCTCAAATATTGACCAAAAAAATGACCATATTATAAGAATCTTGGGATGAATGGGTTGAGTGCATGAAATCTTTGCTGCCTGACTGCATACTTCTTATAATTCTTCCCTAATCTAGAAGTCACTTATAAGATTTAAAGTTAAAAATTGGGAGGCCTCCCACCGCACCTCTAAAGGATCTCAGAATACTTTATGATGAAGCCATGGGTCATTGTGGGAGACATTAACATTCACTACTTACTAGTAAATGCAGCCCTGGGGGCCTCTCAAAATTTAAGGGCTCTAGGTTTTCTGATTTTGAGTAGTTCCTTATAATACCCAGAGATTGATTTTATGTGATTGCTGATGGTGTTTCAGAGAATGTGAACCTAATAACGGATTTATAACAGGTCACTGATATCAAAGTTAACTTTTTGAACCCAGGTCTCTGGATCTTGGAAATTCTTTTTTTTTTTTAAGATTTTATTTATTTATTTGTTTATGAGAGGGAGAGAGTGTGCATGTGTGAGTGGGGGGAGGAGCAGAGGGAAAGGGACAAGCAGACTCTGCATTGAGCATGAGCCCAACTCGGGGCTTGACTTCATGACTCTGATATTGTGACCTGAGCTAAAATCGAGAGTCAGATGCTCAACTGACTGAGCCACCCAGGGGCCCCCTGACCTTGGCAATTCTTTTCCTGAGTTTCTTTTCTTTTTTATCCCTGCTTCCTAGCATTTGTAGTGACTCCCAATGTCAAAGTCACTAAGATTAGAAAATTCTGAAGAAACGACATAGTGATGCTAGTGACATTGATGGGCCTGTAAAATGAGCTACATCAATCCAAGTCTGTCCATACCCGTATGGATCCACCAGCCGATCTACCTGTTCTCCATTGGTTAAGTGGGGTGTGCTTCTTCAGGAGACATGGAGCATGTGATAATAGTAATGACAACAACATATGGTTATAACATTGTTATTAATTAGATCAATTATTTTTTGTTTTAGGAGGACACCAGTCATTTTGAATTAGGACCCCACCCTACTCCTGTATATGACTTCATCTTAACTAATTTTATCTACGGTGACCCTATTCCCAAATAAAGTCACATTCTGAACTCTTCTTTGGGGCAGCCCCAGCTTCTCAGTAGCCCCCTGAAAGAGAGTGAGAGGTCCTTACTAAGAGGGAGAATCTTAAGAAAGTGACAGGCCCAATTCTATCCCACATACACATGACAGATGTATGCATATATGCTGTGTTTTTTTGATCAGCATAAACTAAAGGATCATATCACATTGGGTGGCTAGACAGGAAAGCCAAATCGTAAGTGGTCAAAATAAGGATTTTGGAGCTGAATAAATCTGAGTTCAAATTTCAGATCTGCTACCTATTTGCCAGCTGATGTTAGGAAAATTTTTTAGTCTCTTTTATAGTCATTTTTTGGTTTTGCTCTATTCAGTGGGGGATAGTATCATCCAGCCAGGAGGATTATGAGAAGTCATGCCTGTTTATAAAGGTCCTTGTACACTGCTTCCCGCCAGTAAGTGGCTGTCACTGTAGCGATTCTCTGTGGCCTTGTGGGTCAGGGTGCTGAGCATTGGGGGCCCAGGCGATTGCCCTCCTCCATAAAGGAAATGGATCCCTGGTCTCCCTTTTGTGTTACCAGGATTCCAAATAAGGTGCCTTTTGAGAAAAAGGATTGCAGGACAAGATGTTTGAAAACCTCTTGAGCAGGAGATCTCTAAAGTGCTTTCAGCTCTAAAATTCTAAGTTCTATAGCAGACAGCTTCTTCCTGTTGGTTCTTCTTTGCAAAATAATATTCAGTGCCTATTTCAGACAAATGATATGAAGCTACATGAAGAGGTATTTGTGAACATCCAGATAGTATCGGAGTGCCTGTTATCTTTCCATTTACATGGTGATGCTATTGTGACTATCAGGCAAGTGTAATGGAGTACCTTCCCCTAAGAAAGATGGGGCAATGGAATCCATACCCAAAACAATTGGAGAACACCACAGGACAGATTAAAACATTTGTATTACTGAATACAGCACAAGTAACATATGCTAGGGCACTCAGGAAAGTATAATTCTTTAAATGAGTGAAAATCATGTCTGCACTAAGTGGTAATTATCTCAGCATATGCCCTACATGGGAATAACAAGTTTTGCATGTATGTCTCTATAAAAGTATATGTTGTATACAAGGAAATAACAAAATTCTTGGATTCTTGGATGTGAAAACACATATAAAATGTACCCCAAAACTACTAATATACTATATATTTTCATGGATACCTATTTCTCCATGAAAGTATATGATATATGAAGAATTTGGAGGCCTATAATTCTTAATGTTTCTAATAAAGATAGAGGATAGGTGAATTTTTTCATTCTATAGCTGAAAAACAGGCCTAGAAATATTAAGAAGCTCATGTTTTTCCATCAAGACAGCAGCAGAGTGAAGGATCCGCACAACTTTTTATTTATTAGACCTTGCCTAGGACTTCTTATTAATTCTCTTTTTCAAAATTTCAAGTGTTCCATGTAAGGTTAAAGTTCACCTCTGACCATTATCCCCATTCCTGGTTCCCAACCACCCCCTGCCAGGTTATAGTGTGAGGATATAATGTGCACTCTGAATTCAGAATTTTCCCCATGCTTTTGTTTACATATATGTATATACTCATAAAGCCAATATAGCATTGCTTGTGTGTGTTTGTAATATAAATGCTATCAAAATAGAACTTTTTCATTTAGCAAGATATCTTGGAAATCTATCCTTGGTATTACATATAGTTCTAGTTTATGCCTTTTAGTTGCTATATAGTATCATAGTATGAATATATCACTATTTGTATACGCATATACATACATGTCTTTATTTGTGGACATTCAGATTATTTCTCAAATTTCTCTCCTACAAATAATGCAGCAGTGAACATTCTTGAATAGTCTTTCTTGTGTACAAATGCAAGAATTTCTCTAAATGAATGGAGTCATTAGGTACAAAGATTTTAAAATATTTTGACAGATTAATTTTTACATGAAAATCAATCAAGTGTTTACCCTCATTTCTTCATTACCTCATTTCCATAGCATGTAACAAGTTTTTTCTTTGCACTTTATTTTTTACCGCCATGCCAATGATAAATTGACAACTCAGAGACACAAGTGTAATTATTTTTTCTTGGTAAATCCTATTCATTTTGAATCATAGATGCTTTTGTCAATGTATCATTATTTGTAAGCTTATTTGTCCTTTAAAAATGAAATATGACAGAGTAAACAGTAGCATCCAGAGATGTGCCGTAGAGTTTTGTTTCCCCCCCAAATTGTTCTCTGCTACTTCAAGAAAGAACAGGCAACAGACTGTGTCAGTAGAAATACAATTTAGAAATTGCACTTGATCTCATTTTCAGCCTGATGTTTCTGTTCTTTCATCATAAAGATCAGCTGCATTTTATTTTTTTTCAGTCCCTTAGAATAACATCCAGTTCTAGTCAGCATGTTTAATGTACTTCTCAGTGATGTTCTAGCATAATAGATTTCCGTATCTCGTGCATGTGTACATATGGTAAACATTTCTTCAAGTTCTAGCCGTGTGGGGGAGGAATCTTGTGGTTGCTTTGTTAATGCAGTGTTTGTGTTGGAGCGGTTAGGGCCCCGCGCTCTAACTCTCAGCGCTGGTCGTAGTGAGATGGCTTTGATGGCGGCTGCAGAGTCTAGTGGGACGTCCCAGCTTCACACTTCAAAGCCGAGCATATGGGGTGAACACTGGGTACTTCGTGCTCTTTGGGGATGGATGGTTGGGAGACAATTCTTAACAGCTCTGTTTGATGAAGATATTGGAAAAGAAATGGTCTATCTTTAAAATAATCTTGAATTGCAAAGAGAGAAATTTCCACACACACTCACCCCCGCCCCCCACCATGGATTGAACCAAGAATAATTTTTTCCTGGTCTGCACTTAATTAGAGGCAGTGCGGCATCACACTACTATGCTGCTTTTTCAAATGACTTCTCTTTTAAAGGACTGAGTGAGATGAATGGACCAGCTTTATTTTAGGTATGTGTATGAATTTAGGCAAAAACTTTTAGGGCTATCTGTTTTACCGTCTGAGAGATTTTTATGGCTTCTGGTAGAGAATCTTTTTTTTTTCCTTCTCATTAAAAAATACATAAATAAAAAAATCAACTAAACAAAAATCTTGGCTATATTAAGAGAGCTAGACTGAAACTAGAGGACGCTTGTAAGATTTCAAGTCTAGCACCGTTTAATTTTCAGATTCTGTGCTGCTTTCCCTTTACTTATTATTGGGTATGAGGTGACAGGGTTGAAAAATACTTTTTGATTGCTATGTACTTATGAAAAAATTTGATTCTTGTTTGAGTATCACTAGAATTCTGGTTTAAAAATAATAATAATAATAAATAATAATAATAAACCACATATCATACCATGGGTCAGATGAAAGAAAATTTATCTGTTCCTAGAGAGAAGGGAATGACAGACCTGAGTTTTTTTCTAGTTGTGCCTTTTGGCTGCTATTGAAAGTATAACAAAAGTGGGCTCATCATTACGTTCCTCGAGCTGCAGAAATGCAAGTCTGTTTAACGGTTAAATTTTAACTCCATTTATATCAGAAGTCCTAAATTGCTCCTAAAAGAAACAAAAGCAGAAGGGAAAAGGACAATAGTAAATACCACTGTAGGCATGAAGTGTGTATTAGTATAAGGCAGGCATATCCATTTAATTGAGCAGATTCTTAACTACTGTCTTTACATACAACTTTATTGTATCTTCTCTTGAAATACTACATTTCGGCCACACTTTTGTCTGTTATAGGCTCAGAGAAAGCTTAAGCTTCTCATTGCATGGAGGTACAGCTCATCGCATAGTCCTCTTTTTGCAAAGAGGTATAAGCAAACTCATAGAAGTCTCTAAAGTTGAGACTTAGAGAATAAATGTATGTGTATAGAAATGGCTAAAAATCATTTTTGAGTAAATAAAGTCAGCCAACCATGAGGGTTAAAAATATATTGAAAAATATTGTCATTTATCAGCCTTTTCAAAGTAAAACTAGTGAAAATGGAAAGATCAGAATTAATAATGGTGGGAAAAGATCGTCAAAAAGGGAAGAAAAATGAAAAAATATTGCTTTTTAATAGAGTGCAATTTAGGAAGCTGCAGAGTTTTGCTTTGCCTGTTTCAAGACAGCACGATGACATCATACTCTCTGCACAAGGTGATTCAGATGTTTGCCTTGTCTGATAGTACTGAATGATTCAAGTAGCCCCTCAGAGACAGGTGGCTTTGATGGCTGCTGATGGGACTAGTGTTCTGAGGACAGCTTAGAAAACATGAAAATACTGGTGGAAAATGGATCCCATGGTTTCTCACTTTGTTAGCATAGTGACCCCTTACTGTCATTTGTGTGCTTGGAATGGACCCCTCTCTTTGGGTTTGCAGTATCCAATACCTGCAAAGGGCTTAGGAACCAAATTCAATTCATTCAACCTAACAAATGTTAACTTCAAGGCACTGCCTCAGGGAGTATGAAACCTAGATGGAGGAGCGAAAGTCCACAATTAACTATATAATACAAGTAGATTAGATTTGATGTTATATCCTATAAAAGCTGTAAAACACTCTGTGAACGAGAGAGAGAGAGAGAGAGAGAGAGAGAGAAATGAATATTAGTGGACGGAGAGCACAAACAGGAAGTAGGGATTCTTAGTACAGACGTTCTGGGTTTTTGGGTTCATTGCAAGTGCTAAAAGTCCCTGCTCTGGAAGCATTTGACTTCACTCGAGAAGGAGTGGTGGCTTTACAGAAAATGCACACAGAGCTGTTGTTTTAAATAATAACCCACTTACCTGAAAACCAATGAGTCAGTTCCCACTGGGTTGAGCTTGAAGTATGCAGAATTTTTATCTTCTGCAAAAGGCCTGTTTGATTTGCAGGATGTGAGCATTTGAAGTTACGTGGGGTGATTTTAACGTAGATTAATTGTAAAAATAAAATGATAAAATTAAAACTAGCTCTTTTGAATATGTAATTTACTTCACAAATAAAATAACTTGCTAGTAAGCTTCTGACTAAATTTGATGCTTTTCTTTAAAATACAGGCAATCTAAATTTACTTTTCAGCAAAATTACAAATACCCACCTGCCATGGGCCCTTAAGTTGCAATTATTAGAAACATAAATGTTATTTCCTTGAATGTGAAGAGTGTAGCGTACTATCTCTATTACTAACTATCATTTTGGCTTTGGTTGTCTTCATTGTACTTGAATAATGAAATATTTCCTTTTCTGGCTTCATTAAAAAACAAAACTTAAGTTGGATTCCTTCCATCCTGATTTTGTGTAGAAGACATAATGGAAGAGGAGCGTTGTCAAAATATCCGGTTTCTAGTAGGTGCGGACATAGCAGTCCAGGAAGGTATTCAGAACTTTCGGAATTCAGATCAGTGGTGTGGGCTTGCCAAGGGGAAAGGAAGCTAGCGTCTACTGAGTACCGTGCAGCGGGCTTCGTGCCAGGTGCTTTTCTTAGCTTATTTAAGCTTAATTTCTTCATTCATTCTATGGAGTCATTTCTTTACTTTCTTTTTTTTCTTTACTTCTTTTGTTTTTCTCACCTTCCTCCTCCTCCTCCTTTCTTTTCCTTTGATTTTACTAATGTATTTTAAAGCAAGTTCCAAAGATCATTTCATTTCACCCCTAGTATTTAATATATGTTGCTAAGCACTACGGACATGCTCTTATATAACCACAGTGTCATCACACCCAGCAAGATGAGAATTCTCTGGCACCATCTAGTATCCCGTGTATAATCCGGGCACATGTCTTCCTGTGATGGGCTTATTTGAATCTGGATCTCCATGCACAGCATTGATTCATTGTATCTCTACCAGTGTTGATCTAGACCAGTCCCTCTGCATTGCCCTCCCCCTTTCTTCCAGCCCTTACTGGTTACGGAAACTGGGTCAGTTGTCCTGAATCTGCTTGTTTACTCCCTTGTGGTATCATTTAATTTCTATCTTCATGTCTCATATTTTTTATAAACTTTAAGTTAGATTTAGAGGCTTGATTGATTTGAAGCTCAATTTTTTTTTTTTTGGCAAAAATTCTTTGAAGGTAGGCTTAGAGCTTTATATGCACTGTAACAGGAACTGATAATGTTTGGTTATCTCAGTTCTGGTGATTCAAAGATGAATTGCCTTTGGTCCTAGTTGGCTTTTCATGAGGGTTTCATCTATTGTTGATTTTTGTCTGAAACAATTATTTCTTAGGGGCTGTAAAATGATGATTTTCTAATTATTTCATTACTTGCACATTTAGTAGTTGGATTTTTTCTGTTAAAAAAATCTTTCCTCAGTTCTGGCTCTCTAGCTACCCCGAAACACAGTTTTTACAGGAAAGGCAGGATAAACGCTTTTTTCCTACTCCTTTTAATTGCCAAATTTCTAGATAAGGAGTTGGTGCTTTAGAGGAAGCTTTAAAACATTTTTTTTTTTTAATTTTACAGACAGAGAAGTTGAAGCTCAGAGATGTCAAGTGAATTGTTCAAGATCCCAAATAGCTATTAAGGAGCAGAAATGGTATTCAAACTGATATCTTATGGCTTCAAAAAAGCATATGCGATTTGCACTAAACCAAAGTGCACCCTTGCCCTTGAGCCCCCATTGCTGACTAACAGCTGGGGGTCGCTACTGCAGGTATCTCCCACTGCTTTGCCCTTTAGGTTACCAGGCTCCAAAAATCCTTCTTTGCAGACATTCTTATAAACTTATGCAGTGCTCCAGAACTATAGTTCCGAATGGAGGTGCTGGCCTGGATAGGCCGAGAGC
This sequence comes from Ursus maritimus, assembly GCF_017311325.1. Lineage (NCBI taxonomy): Eukaryota > Metazoa > Chordata > Mammalia > Carnivora > Ursidae > Ursus > Ursus maritimus. The sequence continues at coordinate 34,809,060 of NW_024423343.1, forward strand.
TGGGCAAAGCCAGAAAATATGTCACACTATTCAGTAGGAGACTTTTTAGGCATCACAGTTTGTGCTTTAGGCTCCTGCAGCAGCCAAAGTGTGAGTCGTTTTGAGTTATGGTGGAGCAGGTACAGGTGATCAGAACAATTTGGAGAGTTGTCAGATGTTACGATGTCTTAATATCCTAACTCTCCTAAATGTTCTTGCAATGCCCACCCCCTGGCATTCCAGATTTGAGAGGAGAATTTAGCTAACCACCTAAACGTTATTTTACAGTTCCTAAACCTCAGTTGGCTGTACATGTCCCAGGCATCTGGCCCCACCCACCGGCTGTGTCCTGGAGTATCTTAATGTACTGTCAAAGAAGCAGAGATCACTTAGTAAATGTGGGAGATTTTCTTTGTGGTGTGTACAACATCATGAGTTTCCAATGCTGGAGTCCTAACCTGACTCAAAGAAAGAGCATTTCCCAAGATTTCATACAACCCAGGAGAACAAAATGTTTTTTAGTATCCTCCACAATTTACCCCTCCCATCAACATGGCAGTCTACGTTAGAAACAGAAAACAAATAACAAACCCTAAAATTGCAGTTGGTTAGACTTCCTGTGCTTATTGTGGCTAGAAGCCCATCGTAGTTAGCCTCTGCTGTTCCATAATGTACCTTCGAATAAAGAAGGCCCACACTCCTGCCACCCCAAGGCAATGCTACAATTCTCTAAATATCTAAATTTTATACATCACACAGACACACACACAGACATACAGACACACACACACACGTATGTTATCTCTATCCTTGCTTACAGGGGACTGTAATTAGACCCATAAAAAGATGCCATCAGCAGCAAACAGAAGTCTTCTGGGGCAGTTCTCCAGAAAAGATTGGAAAGCAATTCTGTAATCTGCCTTGGAAGATAAGGTTAGAGACAGAAAATCCAGATATGGGGAATGGAGGAAGAGGATGAAAACAAGTTGTCATTCAGAGTAGCCTCCAATAATGTTGAAATATTGGACTTCCTTACAGAATATCTGGTTTAGTGTTTACCCAATAGAACTTCCTGTGATGATGGAAATGTTCTATGTCTACACTGTCCAATAGGAAGACTACTAGCCATGTGTGATTACTAACACTTGAAATGTGGCTACTGCCACATTTAACTTAATTTTTAATTATATTTTATTTATGTATTTAAATTTTATTTTTTATTTTTACCTTTTGACTCCTATTTCTTCCACTCCCCCACACTCCACCTCTGACAGCCACCAATGTGTTCTCTGTATCTATGTGCTTGTTTTTTGTTTGTTTGGTGTTTGTTTGTTTTAGATGGAGTCCACATACAAGAGAGATCATATGTGTTTGTTGTTTTTCTCTGTCTGATGTATTTCACTTAGCATAATGCCCTTGAGGTCCATCCACATTGTTGCAAATGGCAAGATTTCCTTCTTTTATATGGCTGAAAAATAGTACATGTGTGTGTGTATCAGACACTATTTCTTTATCCATTCATCCATCAGTGGACACTTAGGTTGCTTCCATGTCTTGGCTATTATAAATAATGCTGCAATGAAGAGGGGGGTGTGTGCAGATATCATTTCAAGTTAGTTTTCATTTTTTTCGAATAAATACCCAGAAGTGGAATTGCTGTATCATATGACAGTCCTATTTTTAATTTTTTGAGGAAACTCCATGCTGTTTTCCATAGTGGCCTCACTAAATTATATTCCAATTTTAGTATATGTGCTGCCAAAGGGAGCACTGCACTAAATTATATTCCTACCAATAGTGCACAAGGGTTCCCTTTTCTCCACATCCTCGCCAGCACTTGTTTCTTGCTGTTTTGATGATAGCCATTCTGACAGGTGTGAGGTGATTTCTCATTGTGGTTTGATTTGCATTTCCCTGTTGATTGATGATGTTGAGCATCTTTCTATGTGCCTGTTGGCCATCTGTAACTCTTCTTTGGAAAATGTCTATTCAGATCTTCTGCCCATTTTTAAATTAGATTTTTTTTTTTTTGCTATGAGCCGTATGAATTCCTTATTTATTTCGGATATTAGCCCCTTTTCAGATACATGATTTGCAAGTATTTTCTCCCATTTGGTAGGTTACCTTTTCATTTTGTTGATGGGTTTCTTTGCTGTTCAGAGCTTTTTAGTATGATATAGTCCACTTTATGTTTGCTTTCATTGCTTTTGCTTTTGGTGTCAGATTCAAAAAATCATTGCTAAGACCTACATCAAGGAACTTACCTAAGTTTTCTTTTAGAAATTCTATGGTTTCAGGTCTTACATTCAAGTCTTTTTTTTTTTTTTTTTTAAGACTTATTTATTTTAGAGGGTGGGAGGGAGTGCTGTTGTGAGTTGGGGGAGGGCCGTGGGGCGGGAGAATCTTCACGCAGACTCCTTGCTGAGCGTGCAGCCCGTCTCAGGGCTCAATCCCATGACCCATGAGATCATGACCTGAGCGGAGACCGAAACCAAGAGTCAGACACTCAACTGACTGAGTCACCCAGGCACCCCACGGACTGGGTCACCCGGACACCCCACATTCAAGTCTTTAATCCATTTTGAGTTGGTTTTTATGTATGGAGCAAAACAGTGCTCTAGTTTCATTCTTTTGCATGTGGCTGTCCATTTTTTCCAGCTCCATTTAAGAGACTGTTCTTTCTCCATTGTATGTTCTTGGCTCCTTTGTCCTAAATTAATTGACCATATATGTATGAGTTTGTTTCTGGGCTCTCTATTCTGTTCCCTTGATACATGTGTCTATTTTTATGCCAATACTATACTGTTTTAATTACCATAGCTTTGTAATATGGTTTGAAATCAGGGAGCATGATGGCTTTAGCTTTGTTCTTCTTTGTTCTTCTTCTTAAGATTTTTTGGCTATCAAGGTTTTTGTAGTTTCATACAAATTTTAGGATCATGTATTCTATTTCTGTGAAAAATGCAGTTGGAATTTTGATAGGGATTGCATTGAATCTGTAGATTGCTTTGGGTAGTATGGATATTTTAAGAATGTTGATTCTACCAATCCATGGGCATGGAATATCTTTTCTATTTTTGTGTATTGTCTTCAGTTTCTTTCATTGATGTCTCATTTTCAATATACATTTTATTGGCTAAATTTATTCCTAGGTATTTTATTGGGTACAATTATAAACAGGGTTGTTTTCTTTATTTTTCTTTTTGATAGTTCATTATTAGTGTATAGAAATGAAACAGTTTTTGTGTATTGATTTTGCATCCTGCAACTTTATTGATTTTCCTTATTAGTTCTAACAATTTTTTGATGGAGTCTTTAGGGTTTTCTATATATAATATCATGTCATCTGCAAATAGCAACAATTTCACTTTTTCCTTTCCAATTACTTTAATGAAAATTTTAATTTAATAGTACATATAGCTACAGGTTCCAATTGCAGATCTGGCCCTTTTACTCTTAACTTTTTATTTTTCTTAACAATATACACAATTTGGTGCTGTTATAAAATTATTTAAAAATTGAAGGCACCAATTTCGTTGATTCTTGTGATGAATTTTCCATGTGAAACTAGATTTGTAATGTGTTGGAGATTTTAGCCTCCTTGTACAAAGACAAACTTTTATCATGAGACTAACTTCAAGGGAAAATTAATTATACCCAAACTTTGATTTTTAAAAATTGTATTAATTATATGGTAGAGTGGCGATGGTTACACAGTGATGGGAGGATACTTAATGTACTCTTAGAATTGTTTAAAGTGGTAGATTTTATGTTAAATGTGTTTTATCACAAAAAATTATGTTTTACTTTTTTATTGGGTTTGATTTCAATTTAATTTTGTTAAAATTTCTCCCTGTTCACGGTCCTTGCTGAGAATTTGGTCCTGCATTTCTCTGACTGTAGTGTGTTTCTCCTTGGTGAGGCCCACCTGCCTGAGAAGTGCGGTCTTGTCCAGAGAAGGAAGCGACTAGACTGGTTTACGGGGAGGGATTTCAGTGCTCTTGAATCTGACCTGGGAGCAACACCTGCCCACCCAAAGATATGGTTTAACAGGTTCTCAGTATGTTTTTGTCCTGCTTTTGTTTTTAAACTTATCAGCATCCTGAGATCCCCTTCAGTTGGTCTCTCCCACATCAGCAGAAAGGTTTACAACTGGGGTAGCTCCTCGAATCAGGTGAGGGTCTTCTCTTAGCTTTTGCTCTCACCCATGCCTTTATAAGCTGACCGGAGAAGCTAGATGCCCTGGTAATATATTCGATGAGAGCCCCCAAAGGTGATATTTGGGATCTTTAATGAGCCCTGCGGCATGGCCAGTGAGGAGAATGGTTGCAGCTCCTGACACTGGGGAAGGTGCCTGGGGGTCTGCTGCTATGTCTACGAGTGTGAGGTTGTATCCTGGTGTGTGATGGGGACACTTGAGGGGTAGGGACCTGAGCAGAGGCTACTTTGAGCTGGTAGGAAAACCTTTCAGTACTTGAACATCCAGAGTGGCCAAGTGGATGCTTACGGCTTTGAAATCAGTTCTAGAGCCACCCTGGCAAAAAGCTTTTCTAGGCAACAAGCTCCTAGAACAGAGAGAACAAACACTGGGAATGATATTTCTTTCCTTGGATCTGATCAACTCTTGCCTCTTTCTGCTACTCTAGTCATCCCCTGTGCTTAGGGCTGAACTTAGGAAAAGGCAGTGCCCCTCTTCAAAACCCAGCCCCTGTTCCCTGCACGTCTCCAGCCCAGTGCCATTTATTTGAGACTTAATTCTTCCATTCTCAATTATCTTCTGTGGGGGTCACAAATTAAATCACGTTAGGTAACATTTTGGTAGTTAATACCTACCTAGCAGTTATCACTAGATACCCAAGGAGCAAGAGGTGGGCTGGCACATTTCCTTGCGGCACAGCTCTGCTGCGGTTATATATAGGCCTTGTGCAGAATTCTGCTCTCAAACAAATGATATCTACAATCTAGTACAGTAGAACAGTGAAAAAAGCATAGGCTGTGAGGCTATGCTCAAATCTTGGCCTGGTTGTGTATTGACCATTAATCTCATTAAGCCTCAGTTCCCATATCTATAAAGTGGACATAATAATTTTATCTCACTCACAAGACTGTGAAGTTGAAATCATGTCTATTAAGTACCAGATATGATACTAAAGGGCCATTTTTTAAAAAAAGACTTTATTTATTATTTACTTGAGACAGAGATAGAGAGAGCATGAGCAGGGGGTAGAGGCAGGCAGAGGGAGAGGGAGAAGCAGATTCCCCGAGGAGCACGGAGCCCGATAGAGGGACTCGATCCCAGGACCCTGAGATCATGACCTGAGCTGAAGGCAGAAACCCAACTGACTGAGCCATCCAAGTGCCCTAACGGGCATTTTTAAAATCCACTGTGGAGAGATTTATTAAAGAGTGATTATAAATGTTTTTCAGTATTTAGTTATGGAAAAAAGGAAGAAACTGATTGCGCCCTGCCAATTTGAACCTCACATATTTTCCCACAATTTGTCTCACAAATGTAGAAGTGTAAGTTTTCTAACTTCCAGAAATCTGTTTCCTGGTTTCTAATTTGAGCTCACTTAAGCCTGAAGGAATGCACCGCAGACCAAGTCATTGCTATGCCAGGTGACTGGGATTGGTCAGGTGCACAGGAGTTAGAAATAGGGTTACCAGTATTGGGGGACAGAAGAACTGGCTTTAGCATTAGGTTAAGCAAACCCTTGAAAAGCTGAATTCTTGTTTTTGTAGTGCAGTGAGAATGAATGGGTCAGTATTTGGGAAGAACTTTAACATGATAGTAAAAGTAAATCTGAATTCAATGTCATATTAAGTCTCTTAGGAACAAACTTGGTTTGTAATTGTTGAAGCCAAAGTGCATATTGCTTCCCCGGCTTATGAGAGAATTGCTTATGGTTGAGATAATCTGTGTCTCTACTCCATCCTCACCTATTCTGCAGCGTTTGATTTGAAATGGACAACCCTTCGGGATTTCTAATTTCTTCTTTATTTTACTCCACACAGAGAGCTGTGATTTACATGAATAATTTCGTAAACATCTGCAAATCCTAAGTTAAAACTTTAAGATGCCAAAATTGGCACAAAAATGTTTAAAGATGGTATTTTAAAGGTAATGTGTAATTCTGGGAAAGATGTCGTTAGAGGCACTCATACTGCTAGTGGTAGTATAAAAAAAAACCTCCTGGAAGCGAGTCAGTGATATGTATCAACAGCTCTCAAAATGCATAGAACTGCCTTGCAGGAATTCCAGTTCTAGTGATAAATCCCAGGGAAATCATAAAAGGTGCATGTACTTGTCTACAAGTATGTTTATCAAAGCGTTACTTATGACCATGGATACTGGAAACATTGTAAATGTTCTGGATTTGGGAATGGTTAAATAGATTATAGCATATCCATATGAACGATCGTTGTACAAGCAATTAAGTGTGAAGTTTTGGAAGAATTTTTAGCGATATGGAAAATACAATACAATGTAGAGAGAGGATTTGTAATTAATGGATTAAGGTGACAAATATTTATTAAGTACCTCGTATGTGCCAGGCGCTATCATCACTGTGCAAAATAGAATTTACGTGCCCTGAATTTATAGTCCAGTGGCGAGGGAGTAAAAAGACAGATGATAAATAACAAGCTTAAAAAATAATGAATTATATAGTGTGATAGAAAAATGATTGGTGGTATAGGCAAAAGAAAAATTGAACAGGATAAGGGGCATCATCATGAGTTCTAGGATGGAGGTGAATTATGATTTTTTTCATTTTTATTTATTTATTTATTTTTATTATGATATGTTAGTCACCATACAGTACATCATTAGCTTTTTATGTAGTGTTCCGTGATTCATTGTTTGCGTGTAACACCCAGTGTTCCATGCAATATGTGCCCTCCTTAATACCCTTCACCGGGCTAGCCCATCCTCCCACTCCCCTCCCCTCTAAAACCCTCAGTCAAGCAGTGAATTTTGATTTTAAATGGGATAATCCGGGGCCGCCTGGGTGGCTCAGTTGGTTAAGCATCTGACTCTTGATTTTGGCTCAGGTCGTGATCGCAAGGTCGTGAGATTGAGCCCTGCATTGGGCTCCCTCTTCAGCGTGGAGTCTGCTGGAGATTCTCTCTCTCTTTCCCTTTGCCCCACCCCCAGCTCATGCACTCTCTCTCAAATAAATAAATAAATCTTAAAAAAAAAATGAGATAATCCAAAGTAGACATCATTGTGAAGGCAACATTGGAACAAAGACTTGAAGGGGTAAGACTGTTAGCCATGTGAAGATGTGAAGAGTCTTAGGAAGAGCGGATAGCCAGTGTCAAGGCCAAAGAATATAAAGTAGTATGAACAGTATGATTTCAGTATTGTAAAATATATGTGTATGTATTTTATTTATCTCATACATTTATAAGAAAAACATTTTTAAATTCTTAATGCTTCCAAATTACTTTCACAATTTCTCTGAATCAATTTTGTGATTATTTTCTATCATCTTCATAAAGGATAATTATTAAGGTTTTGCAATGGTCAGTTTTATAAAACCTGGGTTTCGGTGCATTCATTCAGTTTGGGTTAGATGGAAGATTCAAGATAAGAAGGAAAAACTAGCACAACTCTTCTCCCCATGTCTTTTTTTGCTACTATCACCTGACAAGTGGTAGAAATCTTAGTTTGTGGGGCGCCTGGGTGGCACAGCGGTTAAGCGTCTGCCTTCGGCTCAGGGTGTGATCCCGGCGATCCAGGATCGAGCCCCACATCAGGCTCTTTTGCTATGAGCCTGCTTCTTCCTCTCCCACTCCCCCTGCTTGTGTTCCCTCTCTCGCTGGCTGTCTCTATCTCTGTCGAATGAATAAATAAATAAATAAATAAATAAATAAATAAATCTTAAAAAAAAAAAAAAAGAAATCTTAGTTTGTGAAAAAACTTGAAAATTACAAGAGTAGCCAAGGTGGCCTGGACAGGGCTGGAAGCAGATGCTAATAGCAGAAAAATAAAATGTTTCAAGGAGGAACAGTGAATAAGGGATGTGAATAAACAGTTTCTAATATTTCACAAACCAGATTGTAATTCAAATTTAAGGAATATGATCAACTGAAATCTTAGGTGACTATACTTGTGTGAGTTCTCCCTTTTTAAAAAAAAATTTATGTGGGAAGGAGTAAATGCTTTAATTTTTTTACAGTAATATCTATTGAAGTAGAATTTTTAACACTTTTGTAATTAGGGTAGATGTTATTCATCTAGTTTTTCAGTGAATTTAGTTCCAAACAATGGCAATTTCCTTCCTTGTTTTTAGATTGAACAGCTTTATATACTTTTCTCACTTTTTAAAGTTACATCAGTGTTTCGCAGCATATTTTTTCACTCCTCCCAATAAAACAGAAAAGCCTCAACACATTGTTGCTGTGTTTATTTTTTTTTTCTTAAAAAAGTTAAATAGAAGTGTTCGGGGCTCTCAGCTGAACACGTCTAGCTCACTGTCCTACGTAGTGCCTGAGTGAAGGCAGGACTTACGAGGGAACGGGTTTCCGTTTCGAAGTTCCCGAAGAATATGATAAACAGAAGAGAAAAAAATGAGTTCAGAAATGATTAACAGCCCTAGTTAGTGCCAAACACACAAAATCTTTTAAGCCAAATTCCTTTCGAAAGTTTGTAGTTGGCCGGCTCATAGGGAACGTAAATAAGAGCGAAGCAGTAATAGTTGATACTTTTAGGTCTATAAATAAATACTTTATACATATATATTTAAAAACCCTAAACATTTGTGAGATAATTTAAACACTCCTGGATGATATGTTGTATGACTGGCTTTGCATATATGCATCATTTGTTTAAAAATACAAGGACAATTCTCTGAGCTGTAGTTTCATATGGTGCCTCAGGAATTGTCGTTGGAGGGAATTGGTACATCTTGGAATCAGGAACTTCCATCTAGTTATTTAAACGGGTTCCTGAGAGCTGCCCCTGCTTACTTTGCTCTTTGTAAATAAGAAGCGCAGCATCAGGCAGTTTTCTTGATGTTGAATAACCCAATTTAGTCCACACGAAAAATTTACCTAGCCTTTGAGAAATAATTTCTAATTTTAGAATGAGTCTTGTGGGTTTTTAAAAAGAATTTATCTATTTATTTGTCAGAGAGAGAGAGCGCACACAAGCAGTGGGAGCGGCAGGCAGAGGGAGAAGCAGGCTCCCTGCTGAGCAAAGAGCCTGATGCGGGACTCGATCTCAGGACCCTGGGATCATGACCTGAGCTGAAGGCAGATGTTTAACCGGCTGAGCCACCCAGGCATCCCCAAATGAGTCTTGTTTTAAAGAACCTGTTTTCATAATTTTCTGTGTTTGTTTGTAAATTTAGTTGGGATGATGGAAGATGAAGGTCTCAATGTGTAATTAAGTATGTAACCTGTGATTAAAATGTGAAGGACTTAGGTCTGGTCTCCGCATGAACTGGTGAAGGGAGCTGTTCTGCTATGGAATACCTGGGAGCAGGCAAGTCACCTGAGGTTTCCCCCTCACCTGGGCTGGCTTCATGCCCTGATAATGCTAATGTGTACCTACCTCTCTAATTTCCTTTCTTAGTTATTGTTACTCAGAGGGGTTCAAAGTTGAGAAATTGAGGCTCCCAATTCCTCACAGAGCAGGAAAGCATCTTAGTCATTTTGCAGGAAGACGGCTAAGCAGAGGCAGTGTCCTCAAGAGGTGGACCTTGAATTCAGACCCATGGGAAGCCACTCCCAGCCCAGGGCCATAAGATTCTCACTTAGCTTTATTTTCTGTGGATCCAGCCACATGCATAAGAGTCCTGCATTCTTCCTGCCATGGGAGCATCAGACTTAGCAATTATGTTTGAGTTTTATGGCTTTAGTCATCAAATGTCCTGTTTCAGCTGTGGTTTCCCTTTAGTACATGTTCTCAAAAATGTAAAGTACCGATATATAACGATGACTAATTGCTTTTGGTGTAATAACTATTTATGTTTTTGAACTTGAGTTCCGAGTCTGTTTGTTACTGTGTTAGTTACTCTGAAACAAAGACCACACTTAGGCTAGGTTTTATCTTATTTTAACCTTCTTTGTGTTTTTATGCCCAGGAATCTGCATGGTTCTTGGCACCCAGCAGGATTTCAGTAAAAACTTATTTAGTGAGGGAGTTGCACCTCGGTCCACAAGAGTCTCTCTCTTTATTCAAACTGTAACACAATCCACAGATTTGAAGTTCTCTCTTCAAATATAAAAATGCAAAATACTCCGAAACACCATCTTGACTCTTTCCTTGTGCATGTTTTGATACTACCCATCAAAGAGTAGCTTAATAAAATAAATGGAACTTCTAAAGACATCCCTAAGCAACTTTTGACCCCTTAAAATGAAAATCTTTCTGTAGAGGAAAATATATAGAATTTTTTCACCTTTAATTGATTGAAGATGATGGTGCCTGGAACTATTTTTGAAAATAATTTTGATCTAAAGGGAAAAAAATACATGTGTTTCTTCTGAGTACTGCTTTTTCATTTTTCTAATGGGCTCTTCACTATTGTTTTGTCTGAATGCAGTTTTTTATTTGTGTTATTCCAGACATGGTCCTACCACAAGCATCTTTAAACCAGACATTAATAGCATAGTTCACAGTCATTACTGCCAGTGCTCAAACACAAATATTGCATTTGTGTTTGCAAAAGCTACACATCAGATGTTAATTAAGTGCATTTGGGTTTTTTCTGCTTAAACAATCTGGCATAAAGAGTTTACATCTATATCAGTTCACCATAAGGTCTCTACAATATCTGAATCACCAGCCATACAGTATATGATAAATACAGTGTTTCCACACAAGAAAATAACAGAATTGTCAGGAAAACATCAGGCCTGTTATATTTCCCTGTGAAATAATAGCAACTGAATCTCAGTTTCTTTTTCTTTTTGATAAAAAAAAAAAAAAAGTATTTAACTAGGAGTAAACACCAATATTTAGAATGATAAATTTTTCATTAAAGAACACATGGAAAGTGAAATCATACCAAAGATTTTTTTCCTTGTTTTTAGCTTGCTTCAGGGCGTTTTGACAGTTGCGTTGGAATAAAATTGGAATTTCAGCTTTGCAGTGAGGAGATTCATGCTGCCGCCAGAGCAGCCCAGTGCCAATCTGCGGGAGGCAGGAGCGGAGCGAAACCGCAAACTGAGAAACAAACTTTCACATCAGGTTTCTAATTTTAGAGCAAAAAATGAAATTACTTTAATTGTGACATTTAACTAGAAATACGATTTGCTGGGATTAATTATCTCCCTTATTTAAAAATTCTCACTAAGTTTAAATTAGCATAAAAAATCAAATTCAGCATTTGAATAAGGTCAATGGGACTGCTGAATTTAAGCGAATTTAAAGAATTTGATTCTTCAGAATTGGATCACCATATTGGTGCTGGACTTGGGAAGGATTAAGTGGAGGAAATTGGAAAGCATGCCTTTGTGCAGAAAGCAGGGTTTTTTGTTGTTGTTGTTGTTTTTTCTCCCTCTTTCTTGCTCTTTTTTTCAAGGGAGAAATGGGTCGTGGCCTCATAACCCCACAGGGAAGAAACTACTACCTGATTAGCTCAGAAACTTCTCAGATTCATTGAATGTCTCTGTATTCACTGCTTGAATAAGGTAAAGCACTAAAACAAAATAAATTACTGTGTAACTAAAGTTTAACATAATTTAAAATACAAATAACAAGGGCATATACAAAAATGATCATTCTGTATTGTTTAAGTGGTTACCTCTTATTTTAGTTAAAAAGAATGTAAAAGCTATTTCTGATGTTTAATTTTATTTTTCTCAGAGTTAACTTTAAACTATGCTTTTGTAGGAATTTTTAAAATAGGGTTTTATTTTAATTAAGTAAATCAGTGTTGGGACAAGTGTATCCTTTATGGAACTCTAGCACTTTAGGCTTAACATCTAAACTTCTTAAATTTTTAATAATTTATCTTAGGCAATGAATTCATTTATTAGCACAAATGATCAACTTTACAAATTCTAAAAAAGATAGTTATTGGGATGCCTGGGTGGCTTAGTCGGTTAAGCATCGCTGACTTTTGAGTTCTGCTCAGCTCACGATCTCAGGGTGGTGAGATCAAGCCCTGCTCAGGGTGTGGAGCCTGCTTAAGATTCTCTCTTTCCCTCTCCCTCTGCCCCTCACCCCCACTCTCTTAAAAAAAGATAGGGGTAGTTATTAGGCATGTGGTGATAAAAGGCCCTTTAGAATTTACTGGGTGGGAGATTTAGGAAAAGTCCCATGGCTATACGGAATGGAATGGCCCATGCCACACTGTACTGTGGGAAGGAAGAGCACTGGGTTTCTATGAAGGAATTTCTGTTGAAAGTGACTTGCTTCCCTAGGGTACCTGGTGGCTCAGTCAGTTAAACATCTGACTTTAGCTCAGGGCACGTCCTCAGAACCCTAGGATAGAACCCAATGGCCCTGTATCAGGCTCTGTGCTCAGTGGGGACTCTGCTTATCCCTTTTCCTCTCCCTCTGCTCCCACACCCCCATCCCTGCTCGTGCTCTCTCTGTCTCTCTCTCAAATAAATAAAATCTTAAAAACAACAACACAAAAAAGGAAACTTGCTTCCCCAGTGGGATAAACTACATGTGAATATCTGAATGTTGATTGGCAGATCAAAGTTCTAGAATAGCAAAGCACAATAGGCACAATATGTATTTTGAATAGTTGTTCTTACTATAACCCAGTACATATATACTCCTTAGTAAAATCTGAGTGTGATCCAACTATTTGTTGGGAATATGGTAAAGATGAGGCCACTTCTTGAGTCAGAGTAGGGTATGTATATCAGCTTTGAGGAAATAGGACTATTTGTAACATTACCTGTTGAGGGGCAGAGGAGAGAGAAACCATGCTTGGATATTTTGTTAATGAATGACATTAGCATTGACAAAAAAATTTCCAATTGTACTCTGTGATATGTTAAAACCGATATAATTCTCAAAGATATTTAGAGTAAGTGATTGGTATATGAAATTATGAGAGAGAGATGTATTGACTGTTAGGAAATTTAATTTTTTTGAAATCAGCATTATGGAGAAATGTAATCTGATTCATTCCTGCAGAATTCCCAGTAGGAGGAGGCCCAGCTTCGGGAGTTGAAATGTTTCATTATGTACATGTGTGGGAAAAAGATGAAATGTGGTTTCCGTGTGCTGATTTTCCGTAAAACGTCTATTAGTATGAAAGTACACAGGCTAGGCAGCAAAACCCCCAAACCACGGCTGTCTGGGAGAAAGTGAACTCAGCAGGATATCTCTGATGGAGACTGACATCATGAGTAATAAGTTTGAAAGTAGCAAGGGAAGGCGATGGCAGTAAAATAATGTTGAAGTAGTAGCTAAGGAATTGTCATATGCTGAAGATGAGGTCAGCCTTTTATCCCCCATCAATCTCTAGTTAACTTTGCTTTTAGAAATGTTAAGTTCCCCCAAAATGGAGAAATTGCAAACCTAAGCTTTTTATACCAATGCTAATTTAACCAAGTTGTCCATCTTATAATGTAAACTATAATTAGAGCAGGGCTATTTATGTAACATGAGCTACACCATCCCTGAGGCAGGGAAAATCGGGACATTTGCCCTTGGGCTCTAGAGTAACAGGACTCTAGAGTGGCAGTGACAGTCCCAGTCCCTTGGGAAGCTGGAAAAGGAAGAAAGAGGTGCCTCCAACAGGTTATACCGAAGAAGGTATACATAATGCTCCAAAGCCTGCCAAATCCACATTGTCATGAGACACAAGTGTCTTTGCCCTTCCCAATTCCAAGGCCTTATGTCACTTTTTAGAAACCTTTTTTCCTAGTCAAGACTATTGTTGAGATTAATTTGAATCAGATGTTAACGTAACTCTGTGGTGACAGGTGTATATTTGGGGAGGAGGATGGGTACATAGTGTGATTACTCCTATGCCCCGACCCTGAGGCTTGGCACCGAATTTCAACCTGTGTGGAAATGGTCTTGGACATGCATGAAAGGCCAAGGGTTTTTGCTGCTGTTGATATTTAGTTATCAAGTGTGCTTTCCTTTCTCTGTTGATATTTTGGAAGGTCTGGGCTCTTCTTAACTATTCTAGAAAAAGTGTCTTTCAGGTACTTTTAGAGTAGATAAAAGTATCTGCCTTAGCTCAAATATAGCTCTGTTATATATAAACAAACAAATAAATGACCTTTAGAAAATTGTGGAGTTGATAATGAGGAATATTTGACTGTTTTTAAATAAAGTAAAGGAAGTTCCTTGGATTGAAATTGGCTAAAGGATAGAATCTTCAAAAATGAGGCTTCTTCAAAAATGAGGCTTTTGCTTTGCTTGATTAACTCGCTCTTCTAATGATGTAGGCATCGTCCATATGTGATGAGCTGCAGTGTTACCATAGACTCTCAAGACTTGGCTTTGGGAAAAGAAATCCCGAGTGCTATTCGGGGCTCAAATGCCAATGGATTTAAGGGTGTCCAAACAATGACTTTTTCTCATGAAGGGAAAATTGAGATAGCTTGCAATGTAGAGCGTTTTGGAGACCCAGAAGCTACAGAAACCTCAGAAGACTCTCAATACATGGCTTACAGTGACCTTGGGATCATTTTTCTTATGTATCCTCATTATATAGAAGCTCAAGTTAAAAAGTTGGTGAGTGATCAGGGAATTGATACTATGGGAAGAGCATTAATTGGGATTTACACCCCAAGAATGCAAGAACTGTGCTGAATATGCTATAAAAGAAAGTATTGGGGAATTCTGGAAGTTATGGGGAGGAAGGTATTTTCATGTGATCCAATCTAAGGCTTCACTTAAATTTTAAGGAATTTAAAATCATGACAAAGTTTTCTTTTGGTCAATGAAGATGAAAGGAGGATACAAAGAGCTTGGTTGTAGCTGTGTGGTGGAAAATTCTCTGTTCAACAAAAACAGGTGTGTATAGACTGTAATCACCCTAAGGTATTCTAGTTGTTAAAACTTCATGAGAACCTACTCTGTATCAAGTTGATGTCCTTGTGTACATTAGAAGCCTTCCTGAATTGGATAGATAAAATGGCCATGGTTGCTGAACTACCCTTAATGATCGTGAACAAACCTAAAAATGGATTCAACTTACTTGATTTTCCTGAGCTCTTTATTCCCAAGGTCTGTATTCAATTCTCAGTTTTTGAGTAATCATTTTTTAAAACGTACACTTTAAAAGATCAAGTAATAAGTGACTGAAGTGTGGGGAGAATTAGAAAATAAAATTCCTTTTTCAAAGCATGATTGTCTGTTTTTACCTTCCTACTTTTTTGATGACCTATTGTTCATTTTAGAGGTAACTCCAAAAGCTAGACTTGTCTAATTTTTTAATGTTTATATAGGGAGATGGAATGGTGGTATTGGGCATGACTTCAAGGAATTGTGTTTATCTTTTTTGGAATTTAAATGGAAAATCTGAAGGTTTAGGGAATGTATTGCTTTTGAGCAAAGAGAAGGGTATCAGTAGAAGAATTTTATTTGAAAGAAATCAAAATATGTAGCCTCTTTGTGAACTAAAAGAAGCCACTTGTTGATTCTGGCAATTTTATGTAAATCCTTAGTATTTTTATTGCTTTAGGACAAGGTGCTTTCTCTCCATAAGGCACAAAGAAATGAATTTTTTCCATAGATTTTGTTTAGCAAGAAAGATTATAGTCTTGTCTAGTAAGAACAGATAATGTGAATTTATTTTAATGAGTAAAAGAATAAAAAAGAGGTTGAACTCAATCTTTTTATAGAATTTATTCACCAATCTTTTTTTTAACTTACATTTGACTCTTGAATATGATTGCATTAATTTTGTTCCAGAATTGTGATTCTGTGGGTGTTTTCTTTTCACTGTCAATATAAATACAACAAAGATAGAGAAATGGTGGACTGAGTGTGGTTTCCAGTCATAAAGAAGTTTAATTGCTGTGGTGAAGAGAGCAAATGCTGTCCATTTAGATGGGCCAGTTTCTCAGTCTGTGAGAGCTGAGAAGCAGAAACGCTTCGTTCTTCTCTTACTTTGGTAGAGGCCACATGGCCTACTAGGGTGAGCACTGGATTAGAGAACGTGGGTTTTGGTCCTTGCTCTCACCCTCCATGTAGTCATAGTTCCATTACCTATTAAGTAGGGAAAATAGTTCCCGCCTTGATCAAGGGCTGTATTCTGGGGGAATAAAATGGAAATACTTGGTAGACTGTAGTGCGGAAACGAATATATTATTCATACTCTTGCAGATCTGTTGTAGAGCTTTGGTTCAGTTTTGGGCATCAAGAGTAAACAGAGGAGAGAGGGTAAAAGCACCTGATGCCACTGAGTCATTTGGGGCTGTCGGAGGAGTTGATTGGTTTGCCGGTTATATGAATTAGCCTCTTCAGGTTCCTATCACTCCATTCCAGGCCACTGGCTTCAAGTAAGGCCTACATAAAGCCAAACACCCATTTAATGGGTACCAAGTTTCGGTTTTTGAAGTTGAAAAAAGTTCTGGAAATGGATGGTGGTGATGGTTGTACATCAGTGTGAATACTAAATGCTGCTGAACTGTACTTAAAAACGGTTAAAATGGTAAATTTTATGGTATGTATATTTTACCACAATTAATTACTAAAAAAGTATATATAAATTTTACAGAGTTAAAACATGTGAGTAAGATAATTTCACTAAGCCTACACTTTCTAAAGAAAATCTTGGCAAATTTCTAATATCTGTTGAAGTATACAAACACATAAGACTGTTTTTTCCCTTTTAATCTGTTATGATGGACTCTGGCACTGCATGTGAGGTTTAGTTAATGGTTTAAAATAGAGTTAATTAAATTTGGCCTTTGATTCAGCTGTCTATTTAAAAGCAATAATTTACTATTTCTGTTAAATAAATAATTTTCAAAACCAGCAAAATCACATTTCTTACCTCCCGTTCATACTCTAATTCCCCTTTTCTTTCCATTGTCTTTCTCTCTTCCTTCCCCATCTCCCTTGCCCCACCGTGGTTCTTTAGAAAATCTGAAACAGCTGTGAGTTCCTGAAGGTTTACCCTATGGACAGATGCAGTATGTATCACTAGCTCTTTCTATGAGGGAGCTGGCGGAAGTAGTTGGAATGGATCTGTAACAACTAAAGATTACCAAGTTAGGTTGAGAAAATCTGACAAAATGAGCTAAGAAA
The DNA here is from genome assembly GCF_017311325.1 of Ursus maritimus. Taxonomy (NCBI): domain Eukaryota; kingdom Metazoa; phylum Chordata; class Mammalia; order Carnivora; family Ursidae; genus Ursus; species Ursus maritimus. The sequence goes on from NW_024423343.1 coordinate 34,826,227, forward strand.
TACCCTGACTCATATTAACCTTCTCTCTACTGGCCTCTTAAAAACAAACTGACAGTTTGTGGAAATGTTTCGGCACTACTTTTCTCTTCATTGGACCACAAAGTGGACATTGTATGGAGTGCGGCTTCCTAGTCCGTCTAACCTCCGGCTCCTACCAGAGGGCTTTGCCTGTGACTTGTGCCAGTTGTGGATAGAACAAAATCAATGTGGGCAAATAGATTTTACAATTTATCAACTCTTTGGTGTTTTTCCTCTATCCCACTTTAAACTTAAACGTTTAGTTTCTTAGAAGGACAAGGAAAGCAGAAAGCTCGGTTATGAGGGTGATAAGGACTCTTGATGTCATTATTGCGGGGAGGGCTGTCATTTGTTTCCAACCTGAATTTGGGCTTGACTCAACAATAAATTAAAATTATTTCAACATAAGGGGCAGGGGGTGGGCTAACTAAAATATAACTGCAAAATAAAACAAAATGGCGGGGGGTGGTGGTGATATTTTCATTCTTCAACATAATGAAAAGACTTGCTCTGTAATTGGTTTGTACTGTCTTGGAAGTGGCGTCCATGGCCCACAAAGGACCACTCTATGAGAGATCTGCAAGGAATTTATCATTCCCTCTGGCTGAGCCAAAGCAGGCTTGATATACAATTTTGTTTAGTATAAATATTCTCATGTTACTGTTTATTCTGTGGGGATATGAGGATCTCACTGACAGGGTACGTGCTCCACTGCCTTGCTTTTAAAAGGCATTTATTTGACTCTGTTGTTTGTACTTGCCCAGAAACTTCAGAGAACAGCTCGGGAACTTGTTTGATAAGCATCCAGACCATGCTCCCGGAGTATGTTGTGCTCGGGGGTTAGAAAAGCTTATTGTTTTAAGCAGGCCTGTATATGGCTTCGTAGGAGCCCATTTTTCATAGGTAAGAACAATTAGGACAAAATGAGAATACTTCTCTAAGGCATAAGAAAAGGTCCTGGCGAGTGTGGTTCTGTTGGACTCTGTCTGACATTGGATAACCCCACCACTTCTTTTGTCCCTGTTTGCAGTATTTTGAGGCAAATTAGTTTGTTGTAAATTAAGATGTGAGTCAGAGACCTAAACATGGAATAAATTTCTCTTTCTAAATGTGTAGTGTGTGCGTCGTCCAGCTATTGTCTCTCAGCCACACGCCCACCCTTCCATACGCGGCTTTATACCTCTGGGACTCTGCAAGCCCTCTTCCTTCCTGGCCAGCTGCTTTCCTGTTAGGCTCTGCCAGTCCAGTCCGGGGTGCTGGATGGGGAGGCTGCAGACTTGCAGGACGACAGGGGCTTGTGCGCTCCTCTTTGCACCCTGCTTCTGGCAGCCCCACCGCAACAGTGACTCTTGAACTGACAGTAGCTCCTGCTTCCAGGTTCCAGCATTTTTCCTGACACTTTCAGAACAGACCTCATCCTGTTCCTCAGAAGCCCCAGCAGCCGCTGAGCCCCGGCTCTGGGCACTTGGCAAGGGCTCTCCTCTAGCTTCTAGGCTCTGAGAGCCCCAGCCTCCCCGCTTTGTACCTGCAGCCTTAGGGCGTACTGCTGCCTGCCCTTGTGGGTCCGCAGCACCGTATTCTGTCTTTGCTCTTTTAGTTCTCCAACAACTTTTGGTTGACCAATTTTTTATGTTATCTCTTTTGAAATACTTAATGGGGTTTCTGTTTCCCTGACTGAATCCTGTCAGAAATAAACCTCTCAGTAGACTGAATTGAAGGAAGGGAGAATAAGGCAGAAAATATTCAGTTTGAGTATAGTTTAATTAAAAACAGCCCATTGAAGATTACTCACCTTCCTTTTCTCATTAACATTTTATTCTCAAAATTTCATTATTTCCTATGTTCCCTTTGACAGTCTTGCTGTTCCTTCAGCTAATAGGGAGTCTGAATATTGATCTGGGGTAGGGTGAGAAGTATTATGGTAAACTATCGGGAGGAGTTTTCCAATGAATGCCTTTCATGTAATAGCTTATTCTACAATTAAAAGTGTAGACTAATATAATTTTAAAACTTAAATTCTTTTCTGTTATAATTGTTATGTGTCTTTCCTTTGTACCCATCTTCCCCTGTCAGGTAGATGATACTTTTTAGCTGATGGTAGGCTCCCAGCCAAACACCTTTTCCAAAGCTTCTGTGTAGCATCCTATTAGCTTTTTCTTAGGAAACCCCATATGAAGCCAGACACTGTTTCCTAACTTCTTAGCTGCCTATATCTTCATGGAGACCAACTTGTTTGGAAAAAAGTCATCATTGTTACTGATACAGTCTAGTAATGACCTACTGTTATAAAACTATATCGTTTCTAGTGAGTGTAAAGAAATTTTTGGTAATTGGTATTACTCGCTATCCCAAACTTGTGTTTCATAGTTCATCTTCCTTCAACATATCCACACCAATATTTCACAAGGGTAAAAGAAGATAAAATAGAAACAGATGGGAACAGAAGTCTTTAGTGAACTCTTTTAGCATCATTAGTTGTGGCTACCTTCTATTGAGTTCCTAGTAAGTGTCAGGTGCTCTAATGTGATTATCCCAACTCTCTGGAGTAGGTGCCTGTAAAGTAATAAAATTCCCCACATTCTTTTTAGCCCACTGGGTTGACCAGCAGCCTCTTCTTACCATATCTCATATCCTGTAGATTCATGTCGCTGCTCTAACCCTGAACACAGTACCCTTGAACCCAGATCCTCAGAGCTCCAGGCCTCTCCTCTTAGGCCTAGTCAGCTCTTGTCTGTAGTTTCTTGTGATCCAGTTAGATTTGGACATCCAGTTGGTTGATCCTCCCCTTCTATGGTGCTTCTGTAGGATAGTGCACCTCAGAATCCTGACATTTCTTCCAGACCTTAGACTCTTTCCAATACTTCTACACTCTCTTCTCACTTAAAATTTCATCCAGATCTGTCTTTTACACAGTTAGAATATACTGAATTCTTGCCCATTTATTCCTTCCTGTATCTGGAAGACGCATCAGCATCTAGTTTCATAGCTTCTTCCCCTGGACTATCATTGCCTCCTATGCAGGCCTGACTCTGTGCTACCGGACACAGTCCTGCCTCATTGAGCAAGGAAGCAGAGGATGAAGCTCACAGCCTTAGATTTCTCCCCACTGAATTTCTCAGATTGAGGCACAAAACTTGCTACAATTAATTAGGAGATTCCTTAAATCACTCCCACTGTCCTGAAAGAGCCAAGTCAGCCACGATTCCAGATCTAAAATAGTCCCCTTCGGTGTTTAAATCAGGGAGGAAAATTGCCACCAGATGGTGCCAAAACTGCAGCTAGGACCAGGTGGGTTTGGCTTGTGCAGCCGATACCCCAGAACTGACTGCCTGACTGGATAGAGTCACTTGGGTTATTTCTTTTGTTGTGATTTTACATCCCCACATTTTATGCAGTAATGTTTTTTGGACTTGACACATTGAGTTGTGGCAGTGTTTTATTCATCTCTCATTGTCTTGTTGGCTAGACGGCACAGTCTCTTAGGCGTCGTTCACAGTATTTATTGAGCACCTACTATGTTTTAGTGCTGCCAATTTCCCCTGATGCTGAAGACACATAAGCCACAGGTACCATCACTTGCATGAAGCCCTTGTGAGGCTCGGGACAGGCCCGGGCAATAAGCTCATAAGGTTGTATGATTTTGTAAAACTGGCAAACGCATGCTATTTTAGCCATAGTCTATTGAAACTGCTGTCTCTTTCCAATTATACTTCTCCATTAAATGTCCTCTCCTGACTGGTGACCAGGGCCAGCTTCACGGGTGTGCAGCCTGGGCAGCGGCACGGCATCCTGTGCTTGGCATAAGTGCTCTGCTGTCTCTGAGATTCCGAATCATTTTAGGAGGACCCTCATTTTCATTTGCACCAGGTCCCACAAATTACATAGCTGGTTCTAGGAGTGGCCATGGGCGTTTTTGGACCCAGTTACAGGGGAAGTTGAGCTGGGAATAATTTGGATTTAGCAGGATGTATGTATGTGGTTCATAGTCCCTTCCATACATAGTTAAGTTAGTGCCAAGTCTTCCAGTGGAGGAATGGCCTCCGGGAATCCTCTCACCCTCTGTGATGGTTCACCACAAAGCAGGGCCAGAGGGTTGTCACAAATGAATGTGTTCTCTGGTGCCAGCACCAGAAATACATAAATTGTGGAGGAAAAACAAGATTCAGGAGGAAAAACAGGCTAGTCTGTGGAAAATCTTTCCAATTATTAGTAGCATAAAACTGTAAGCAAAGGATGTGGTTCTTAATAATGCCTATCCAAAACAGAAACTCTGTCCTGCAGAAATATATGTGTTCATGTAGTGTATGCAACTGTAAATCCACTAGGTTATTTCCTTTTTTCATGATAATCATATGAAATAGAACTGCTCAAAATTCCTGTTTTTTGGAGAAAACAAATCTCTGTTAGAACTACAAAGAGCAAGTGTGCCTGTGTGGGAAGTTGCATTTCAAACATTAATAATTATAAATGGATTTCTATCAACCATTCTAGAAAAAAGAATGAATTCGCTTTATAGTCTCTTTATATAAATGACAAATCATTGTCATTTGAATAGGTGATCAAAAGGTATGCAGCCATAAAAATGTGGAAAACATGTAGAGAAGTATTATAGAATAATTCATAAAAATGTCATGTTATTTTTTTAGGAATTTAAAATAATGATAATATTTCTCTGCTTTTAAAAATGTGTAATTTATTGTGATTTATTTTCTGATTCTAAATTCACTTATGAGCTTATTTTTTATTTTTCATTTATTTTTGAGGTTTGATTGACATGACATTATGTTTCACTTGTATAATGTATTGGTTTGATATTTGTATATGTTGTAAAATGATCACCACAGCAAGTCCAGTAACATCTGTCACCATATGATTATTTTTCTTAAAGATGGCACTCAACATTGTACAAGCTTCAGGCCTGGCCGAACCTGGACCTGCACCTGGGCGCTGAATACATGTGGGTTATTTGACTCCTACATTATCTTATTTAATCTTCACAACATCCATCTGAGATTGATATTATTCCTGATATACAGGCTCAGAAACAGGTTCAGAGAGGTTACGTTGAGGCCATACAGCTGGTAGGTTGTAGGACCGGGTTTAGGTCTGGCCTTTCTACAGTTCATGGTTTTTACACGTTGTTCTCTAGTTTCTGAAGCAATGAGACGTTTCCTTGAAAAGGTCTTGTAAGACCACCAGGTTAGGTTATATGCTCCATCATGCTTCTCTGTCCTTTCTTTCATAGCCCATATCACAGTTATTGAATTATTAAAGAGAATGTCATCACTGTGCTTCAGCCTCCATGAAGGAAGCTGTTTTGTTTACAACATGGGGTATAGTGGGTGAATTAGTTCCTGTAGGTTTACTAATTTTCAGAGGCACCTTAGAACAGCTTCATGCTTCATACATTTGCTCACTTTTCCTCCTCCCAGGCAGAGGAGGCGTCCGGGAACACAAAACACTAGGCTCAGAATTCATCCCCGAGAGAGTTAGGGTTCTGCAGTTGGTCCTGGAGAGCTGTTATTATTTACTCATTCACTCCCTCCTACAGATGTCTGGTACCCATTTTGGGTCCCAGGTACCCATTTCCAAGGTGGTAGGTATGGTGGTTTTCAGGCCATAAGTGCATCCATTTCATAGTTCTGTATTTTCGTAAACTGAGTCATCTTAAAATGGGGAAACACCTGTATCCAATTTTCCCTGGAATGTGCAACTTAGTTCTCTTATGCTCCCCATTTCAGATGAGGTTTTCTGGATGACACCATCTGGGAAATGTCACTTTGATTAAAGTAAATATGCAACATAGTTAACACTGGGAGCCTATTTGAATTTCCCTAAGTAGCCACATCTTACGGAAGCAGAAGGCAGGCGGCTCTTTGGACTGGGAGAGTTTGAGAGTGTTGCATTCCACACTTTGGTGTCAGTCGAATGGCAGTGTGTGGCCGACTAAGCTCTGAAGGGTTTTGTGTATTTTTCTTTTCTTACCATTGGGCAATTTTTTTTCTCTTCAGTTTATTGTGACACTAAGAAGAAAATATATAAAAATAAAAAACTTAGCTTTATGATTGCCAAGTTTTTCTTCCAAACTAAGAAACCAGTTGTTGAAAAATAAGATGAATGGTATCCTTTGTTTTATTTTTGGTGTAGCACATTAGGGCACTGCCACTGGAATGAGGCCAGATTCCCCAGGCAGGAGGGAGCATTAGCTGAAAGGAGACCTAGAGATTTGGGAGAAAGGGGTCAGGTTGGTGTGTCAGGATTTCCTCTCACTCTCAAAAACATCTCTTTCCTTTCTCAGATGCCCACCCCTCCTATCTTTCAGTCATTCTTTGTGTTTTCAGCACTTGCAACTGATGAGGATGTCATCTATTTGTATGAAAACACCATTGGTACACTGTGGGGCTTTCAGCCTTTTCGTTGTGGTTTTCCCAACTTCCCCAGCTACTGACTTATTTGACTGTGGGATCATGTATGGTTGAGCGCAATAGTTAGTTGTTAATGTGTAAGCAAACCCTGCGACTGTTAGCATTATTCTTCCTTTATTGTTGTCTTGTCACCAAGTGGTTTGGGAGAGCCAAGGGGCAGAGTCTTAAGTTCCTTGTTCTGCAAGTCAACCTCAGAGCAGTCCCTTCTGATCTCTCTCTGCCACCCACATGCTGGAATTAAGAGGAAGGGTTGGCTGGGAAGGGTCACATTTTCAAGGACGCAAGGGAAACGTCTCAGATGCTTTAAAGCATCCACGTGTTTCCTGAGAAGTTAAATCTAAAATTGCTCTGTGAACATGAGTAAACTATAACTCAGCAGAACCCGTAGCATTCCCCAATTCGGAAGTCTCCTCTGAAAACGTTATGCACCTTGGCTGGTGTACTTAACGCATTTATTATAAATTTTGTTTGCAAGGGTGTTTTCCTTGCTAGACTGTGAGCTCTTTCAGAACAGAGACTGCTTTGTTCGCCTTGGTAATTCCAATGTCTGGCATCAGAAAAGTTTTGTTGAATAAATTAATGTACAAATAACTGAATTCAGAGCCCTCATGTTGGGTCAGAACTAGACAGCTCTCTAGGCGTAGATGGTTTCATCACTTATCAACTGACCTGAGGTTTTCTTACATGAAGTCGACTTACGTTGCAAAGGTATATTTAAAGGAAGGAGCTGTTTGGAACTTCTAGGGAACACAAAATTTGGCTCAGCTTATGTGTGATGTTGGGGAAACGGGGTGGAGACACCAAAATTCTTCATAAAGACAGGCAGTAAAATGACTCCAGAGTGCAAACACCTGACTCTGACTTCCCGTGGAAACATTAGCAGAGGATGAAGTGTGAGCTTGAGTGCTCACACCTCTTCCTGTCATCTCTGCTCTTAAATTCAGGCTGTCTTTTAAATGCCCCATGATCCACTTGTAAACTCTTTAAGCAAAAATGATGCCAGGTTCTGTTCTGTGGCTACCAGATTGGAGCTTTCTCTCTCTGCTTTATTCAGTTAATTGAGCTGTGCTGGAAGGTTCAGTAATTTATTCTATGGAGTCTTTCTGTACAAACAATCCCAGGCAGAGGGAAAGAGACTTAGCTGAATCTCTCAAACACTTGAAATGCAGAATTCGTGTTTTGGAAAACACCAGTGAGTCACTGTCCTCAAATGTCATCAATAAAAGACAGTCTCCATCATCAGCTTTTCATTAACTGAGCTCAGAGTTGCCTCCTTTTATTGCTTTTTGCATGTTTATAGTATCTCATTCTTTCCTTGATTCTGGATTTTCACACCATATGGCCACATCTTTAAGTCATTTTTCAGCTGCTCTATTAAATAGTAAAATGAGATTCAGAACAGATTTCTTTGATTTTAAAATAGCATTTTGGGTGTGTGACTTTTTAGTAAATAAAAAAAGAATTAAAGCATTCAAAATTGCATGAAATTTCAGGTATTCCTACCCAGACAGTAGAATATGTAGTTTTCTACTTACTTCGAGTAAATATATGTTTATCTCATGGAATTTCACCTGTGGTATAAATTGATTCATTCATCCTGTATGTTGAAATTCATTTCTACTTAAATAAGATTTAGCCTCCACTATTGTTAATGAGCATAGATTGAAAATGAAATAGAAAGTGTATCTTTCATCACTATTCAATATTATATTTCTCATTAAAAATGATTGCCGCATCTTATGAGCTTACATACTACACATCAATAATGTTCTATTGCTGCAATTGTGGTTGTGATCCTAATATTTAATAAGAGAAAATGTAGCATTTGTTTTTGTTTTACTTTTTTTTTCTGGAATATTTAGTGCCAGTTCCCTGAGAAGCTGCAAGAAGAGGGAGTAGTACTGCTAACATTTAGATCTCATGGTGCGGAGTTGGTCAGTCAGGGCTTAAAGCGGATACTCCCACAATTTAGTACAGTTTGCTTTGTAACGGATTAGGCATTTAAAAGGCTTTTAAGTATTTATTGCTTGTTTTCTGAGCCAGAAGGGCATTTGGGCTGTGTGTGTGTGTTTTTTAAAAGATAGTACTTAACAAAAGGAAACCACTGCATGAACAAATTTAGTGATATGAGTAAATTTGCCATTGATCCAGACTTTAGCAGCAGGGACTGTGTCAATCACAATTAATCAGCTTATGAGTATGTGACCTGAAATCTTCAATTATCCATTAAAATCTGGACATCGACTTGAAGAAATGACTGACCTAGAGTTGATTGTTTAAAGTTAAAACCAAGTGCACTCAACATCCAGAATGTCAATAGTCTCTTAATTGTAATTCAATAAAGTCAATTTTAAGTAGTATACAATTTGTGAGTGTTATAAATATAGTTCACATATTTTAACTCCAGTGATGGTACTATTTGCTAGGGAAATATGCTTCAGTTTGGGGATAAGTCCATAAATGAGTATATTTTGATTACTATTGATTTTTTTAGTTCATTATTTAATATGACACGTAGGAAAGTAGCAGTTTGGTGCAACGTTCTAAATAATTCAGATGAAATGTTGGTTTTTCTGAATTATTTGGTATATTCATTGTTTTTATTGTCATCATGACAAACTTATACAAGATTTTTAAATAATAGTAACAAAAATGTAAAAAATCATTTTTAATCCTGTTTAAAATTTTTAAATCACTTAATTTAAAATCATTTCCACATGTTCTGCTGTATCCTTTTCATAACATAAATCTCTGGAAGAGATTGAAGATACCTCCCAACGTGTTATGTACCATTTCTAGAAATTAGAGATTGTCCTTAAGGCCCAAATTGAGAGGGCTGCATGTCTTCCACAAAGCAAAGATCATCACCTCTCAACATTTGCTAAGCACCTAAAAGTTAGTGGTGGTAGAGAGTTACATAGACATGGTGCTTTTTCCCTAAAAACTTGAAATTAGAAGAGATGGCACTTATCCAAACAAGTAAGAGAAGAATGAGTGACAGTGGGTATAGACGAGTGCACTGACAGATCAGAGGGACAAGCATTCCTCAAGCTGCATTGTCATTTTTGTCCTGAAGGCGAGCACAGAAAGTCTCCATCTTTGAAGGAGATCCAACAGGGGATTTGGAAGAGGTGCCAGTCTTCTGGCATTTCCAGAATAAGGCAGCTTATTCTTTCCAGAAAAGTATTTTTTCAGTAACTATTGAGGATCTATTGTATGTCTAAAAAGCAGAGCTCCCTGCCCTCAGGGAGCTTGCTGCCTAACCATAGTCTCCAAATAAACAAGGAAATAGAAAAATTGTCAGAAGTTGGTAAGTAGCACATAAGAATAGAAAGCAGAGTAAGATTATTTTTAGTCTTGTTTAAAAGTCAGGTCTGAGGGGGGCCTGACTGGCTCAGTTGGTAGAGCTTGTGACTCCTGATCTCAGGGTTTTGAGTTCAAGCCCAGTGTTGGGCATAGAGCTTACTTTAAAAAAAAAAGAAAAAGAAAGAAAAGAAAAAGGAAAAAATCAGGCCTGGAGTGTGTTTGCCTTTTTGTAAGGTGGTCAGAGAAGGTCTCATTGATAAGATGCCTTTTGAGCAGAGACAGGACAGAAAGAACAGAGTGTGCTAGTAAGCGAAGAAAGGCAAGGCAGTAAGACAGCTAGAATAAAGCAGGCAAAACCCTCCCCTCTAGTCACCTCCTATTCAGCGATCGTGTCTGATGTAGCGTAACAAGTGGGTAAGAGACAACTTACGAGAGTATTCTTCAGTACATACCATCCTGGAAAAACAGTTTTATCATCTACTATTTATTGAGTACCTTGTATGGTAGGTACTGAGTTGGGCATTTTGTAACAGTCTGGGTCAAAATTTTTATGATGTTCTTTCTCTAATAAGGAAACTGATGCTTAACCGAATTGACTGACTTGCTCAGGCCCACAGAGCTTTGCATGGTGGAGCCAGCATATGATCTGGGGTCAGTCCTATACCGGAGTCCCTCTGTGCATGCCATTGTCTCTCCAAGAGGGTAAAATGCATGGGAAAATGGCAACATGAACAGATTTTTTTTTTTTTTTGATTTTCAACTATTTTTATTTACATTAATGAAGTAAGGCTTGAGCCTGGGTAGGATACAATTAAATGTCTGGGGGAAGATCTGAAATGGGCTCTACCTGGTTATTTTCTAACTACCATGGTAGGCAGCATTTCTATTCAAAACCAATGGAAGGATAGACATCATTAGAGAAAGATAAATCTCATGGACATCCACATTATTCCAAATGAGTTCATAGTAGGCCCTTGCCTTTTTTATTCTCAGAAAACTGAAGCTGGGCTCCTTGAGAAAAATGACGAATCTAAATTCACCCACCATTAACTAAGGATTTGTTGATTTATACAGACTTGAAGGAAGATATTATCTCTTCTACTAACTTTGTTCTTGACAAGTTCTTAATCCTCAAGCCCAGAAAAAATGGAGTATCTTTCGAGTAAGCTTGGTATAAAATAATTCCACATCATTTTTTCCCACTGCTTTCCAATTTACAGAAAAATAAAGCCGAAGTGAAAGTAACGACATTTATCGTGTGCTTCTACTCTGCCCCGCACTGTGTTATGATGTGGATTCTTTTTTTTTCTTCCATATTACATGAACAGATTTTTTAAATAGCGTCTAAATGTGACAGATATTGATGTTCTTAACTAGTGAGAAAGGCTGAATTTTATACTGGAAAAATTCAGAAAAATAAATTGCTACCAACCTCTGGTTGGCTTCATTAAAGAAAGATTTTCTATCACAGAGAAGTGGAAACGTGACTATTATCTTGTAAGTTTGGACACGTAGGGCCACTGATCCCCATGATGCGTGGCTCCTTTCTCCTCTCAAATGAGAACTATTTGCTTTGGCCACAAAGCTTTTTTATTTTTAAACTTTTATGTACTTTATTAGGAATGCTGGATCTTCTACGGAGATATAGCCAGCCCACTATTATGAGTAAAAACCAACAGCTCCTTTAAGCAGCTTTGAAAATGTATTAAAAATTTGCCAGCTCTCAACTTTACTAATCCCTATTCAAATAGATGATAAGATTAATATCCATCATTATTTATCCAGAACCCTTTTCAGGGCATCTGTATTTTCAGTGATGAAGTGTAAAGATTTCTATCTATTTAAGATGCATCAGCTGGACTACTGATTCACTTGAACATTGATGTATGGAAAAGTTATCTTCTACCGGCTTAATTAGAGATACAGATCTTACTCTCTATGCTGCTGCTTTCTGTAAGATTTTGGTCCTACACTTTGAACTAACCTTGCAGAGGAAGAAGTGATAACGAAGTGAAGTGCACACATAATGAGTATCTGTTAAAATAATAGCTCTGGAAAGAAACTGAAGTTTAATGCAAAACAGCAATTTTCTCTACTTCTTTAGCAGATTCACATTACAGCTGGTTTTAGGTCTTGGCCCAAGTAGTTTTAAGTTCTTGATGTCAATGCCATATGTTTAGGGGGAATAAATATCATTCCCACAGCTATTCAGACCCTGCCTTCTTTCGTGTGTGCTACACATACATCTTGATACTGGACTCTGTTGTTGCTTTTTTTTTTAATGAAAAAGTCTATATCAAAAACTGGCTTAGAGTTTTAATTGTCTTTGTAATGAAATCATGATTAGCTTTGAAGAGTAGCTAAGACTTTGTGGTAGAGATTCACAAGGGCAAAATGTCTATATAAATACACTACACCAAACTTAAAATACTTTATCCCCCCTTTATTCTCTAGTTTGTTTTTGGTAATTTTATTATTTTTAAGATTGAGGATGAATGTTCATATATATTTTAAGTTCCTGTCAGTTCCTTGTCAAGTATATATCCCCCTCCCATAACTATTCCCAGGCAACTCGCAACAACTCTCAGAGGGTTTCTCTGGAAGACTAGACAAGAATTATGCCTTAGGTTATTTGTTTTTCATATTTCACCTGATTTTTTATTATTTCTTTCGACCTCATGTATCATTTCCAGAATAGTTTCATCATGTTTCTAAGGAGATACTTGCAGGCAGTTGGAGATGTGAGTTCCCCATGTACAAGTGTGGCAGTTAGGAGCAAGGGCTGTCTCGAGGAAGACAGAGCTTGGCTTCTCTTCTGGGGTGGTAGAGAAAGGCGTATTTCATCACTTTCCCAGGGTCTGCTGTCGCCATTGTATGATGCCAGATGCATTTTGAAGTCATTGTCTTTGTGTGTGTGCTCCCTAATCCATCCATTAAATACAAATCAGAAAATTATAAATTTAATAACATATTTGATGGTACAATGAGAATCTAGAGAGAGGAGGGGAAAAGGGTGTTCCTTAATTTAACCAGAATCAATGATGAAATTACTTATGCTTGGTACTAGGATATTTGAAAAATTTTAGATAGTCCCCATGATTTCTGTTTAGGATCTTGCTTTGGATATGAAATATGCACATATGGAGTAATTAGAGAGCAATTTCAAGCCGTGTGTGGACACAAGAAGGAGATAAATCTCTATGCTGGGCATAAATGGACTGTAGAGACAAGAAAACATCCGAGGGAAAGACAAACAGTTTTGTAGGAAACACAGATTGCTGAAAAGGTTGAGAATATTAAGTAATGAAATATGAGCAAGAACACAGAAATGGAAAATAAGTGATACAGAAATGGGCCATTGATAAGCATGTGTGCAGTCAACACAGAAGGGCCAGAAAGGGCCAGACCTTATTTTTTTTTCCCCTTAAGATGCTCACAGCCAAGCAGGGGGAAGAATATGCAAACCACTCATTATAGTACCAGTAGTAAGTGAGGATAGATAGAAAGCAAAAAATTCTCTAGTGGAGGGAGTCTGGAAGGCTTCTTGAAAGAGGAGGTAAAATTTGAAGAAGGAGACAGGGACTTTCACGCAAAGAGAGTATCAGATATAGTTGGACAGAAGTGAGATCTCTGGTGGGAAATAATCCTCCTTGTAATTTCTTTTTTTTTATTTTTAAATTAACATATAATGTATTATTTGTTTCAGGGGTCAGGTCTGTGATTCATCTAGTATCAACTATTTCTAAATTTACCAAAAGACCTACTACTTTATGAGACTTTGTTGCACAACTGCTTTGGGACTTCCTATTTCAAGTATTTGTGAAAATTGATAACAGTTCATCAAGTATAATAGAAAAAAAATAATTTTCCCCAAATATCATCTTCTATCCTTTTTAGATTGTTTTTGGGTTTTTCCTTTTCAAGAAAATTTGCAGTGCATTTTTTTTATGTATAAGATTGTAAGGAGAAAAAGGCAAAGTTCATAATTGAAATCACTCCATATCATTTATATACATAAATGGGGGTAGCATAGTTCATTCTTTTAGTACCATTATGGAAATTAACATACCTAAGGGATAGGATTGTTAAAAGCTGATAGTATATACAAATATAGCATACACTGTGCCATATAGTATATGTAAATAGGTATATAGACATACATGGATGTGTGTATATGTGTGTATTTGAAAGGGACACCTTACCTTTGCTTGTGGTCTCTTTCCTTACTTTGTACTGTAGCATCAAAAGTTTTTCTTTATACTATTAGTCCTTTGGAAACCAGTCATCAAAGTAAACAAAATAGATGGTCCTGACTATATAATATTATATGGATTTAACATAAATTTCACATTATGTACAATGACACTATTAAATGTGTTAATACAACACATAAAATGACCAATTCTCTTTAAAGTTTAGTGTTTAGCATATTTGTTTTGATTGTACGTGTGGGAGCTGTGAGAACAGCTCTGCAAAAATACTTTGCAAGTTACCATAGTGACTAAATTGTAGTGCTTTATGATGTTGTCTTTCCCCTGGGTCTTAATTCAGTTACATGTTTTTTCAATCACAATCCAATAGGTGACGTTTAAATTTTCCTATTAAAAAAGTGTATACACACATACAGTTTTATAACTTAACATAAATGTATAATTTGATCATATTACACATTCTTAAAGTCTTCTTTTTCTCTTTTTCTTTTTGCTGGACTCCTACATCCCTTCTTTCCTTTCTTCCTACCCCATCCCAGTAATCTGTATTAACAAATGGTGTGTAGTCTTTTATTTTTTTTCCCTCCATTTTCATACAGTTATATACAGACCTATATATGTGTGTACAGAAACAAAGCAGGATTTCATGGAAATCCTTCCAAATTAATTGATATACAGTAGCTCCTATTTATTCCTTTCAATGGCTACTTAATACTCCATGCTTTGAATGGGCCATAATTTATTTAACTACTTTGTTTCCATTTTTTTTCCTTCTATGAATAATGCTTCAATAAAAATCATTATACGTATGTCCTCACTTACTGGTGGTGGTGTTATTTCTGTGGGATAGATTTGAAGAAGTTGGGACTGTAATGTCAAAGAATATATTATGTATTTTAAACTTTTATAGAAGTTACCATATTACTTTCCAAAGGAACTGTAACACATTACATTTATACCTAGCAGTATTTGCAAGTATCTTTTCCCCGTGTCCTTACCAGAGATAAATATTATAATTCTCATTAGTTTTTGCTCCTCTCATAGGTGTAAAGTTTCATTGTTGGATGAGTTTAAAGGATATGTTTATTGAAAAATTATATCTGTTTTAGAATTGTATATTCATATCCTTGCCCACTTATTAGATTTACCTTTAAAAATATCAAATTGTGAGATCTTTTTGTATATTATATATATCCCTTTGTATATCATCTCTGATGCAAATATGTTTTTTTCTATATCCATTGTTGGCTTTCTTTGCCTTTCAGGCATTTTATGCTATACACAAGTTTAAAATTTTTTTTCATAACTCTTCAAAAATATTTTAAAATAAAATGATCTAATCCCTCTCTCACTGCCCCAAAATAAACCCTGTTGAAATTCTAATTGAATGACATTAGAAGATATAATTGACATTTTTATGGTTTAAGTCTTTCCAACCAAGAACTTGGTATGTCCTTCCACTAGCCAGACCTTATTTGATATCTTTCAGTAGTGTTATTGTCCTCTTCATACAGGTCCTGCATTTTTCTAGGAAAATTTCTTCTATGTATTTTATTGTTGCAATTGCAAATAGAGTATTTTTTTCATTTTTAGATCCCTAACTGAAGAAAAGATGTTGATACTTAGATATTTATTTTATATCCAGCTGTCTTGCCAATTTTGTTAATTTTGAAGTTTTTTTATTTTTAGAGAGAGAGTGCAAGCTATGGGGGAGGGGAAGAGGGAGAGGGCAAGAGAAACTCTCAAGCAGACTCGATGCTCCGCGCAGAGCCCCATTTGGGGCTTGATCTCATGACCCTGAGATCATGACCTGAGCCGAGATCAAGAGTCAGACATGTAACTGACTAAGCCTCCCTGGCACCCCCGAGTTTTTTTCTTAACTTGCGTTCTCATAGGCTCCTGGCCATGCATTCATGTTACCCACAAAATACACAGTTTTACATCTTCTTGTCCAATATTTAGGTCAGCTATTTATTTTCCTTAAAAATCACCAAGACAGTAAATAATAATGAACATACTGAGCATATCTGCTATGTTCCTAATTTTAATTAAGGTGGTGGCAATGTTTTCTATTTAGAATAATATATGCTCTTGATTTTTTTATAAGCATGTACTGTAAGTTATTTTCTATTGCTGTTATCCTTAGTTTTTATAATTGGAGAGGACTTCGGAGTCATATCAAATAACATTTTGACATTTATTAATGTTTTTAATGATTTTTCTTCTTTAATGTGTAGATGTGAGGAATTGCTTTGATAGATTTCCTACCATTAAGCCACCTTGCATTCCGAATTGGGTAAACCATCCTTGGTCATACTATACTAGTTCTTTGGCAAGTTGATTTTATTTTTGCAATTGCTTTGTTGAGACTTTTGCCTATATTCATAGTGAAATTGATCTATAGTTTTTTTCCTTGTATTACCATCTTTACTAGGTTTTGATATTAAGGTTCTGCCTCTTTATGAAATAAATTTGAGAGCTTTCATCTTTTTCTGTAGTCTAGACTAATTTAAGTTCACAACTATAATTGTTTAAAGATTGGATAAAGCCATTTTGCCCTGGTGACTCTTTCAAAATGATAGTACTTTCTGTGGTAATTGCCATATTCAAGTTTTTACTCTTTAGGTTGATTTGGTGATTTATAATCATTTAGGAAACCATCCATTTCCTTTAGATTTTCAAACTCTTTTTCTATGGAATTATATACAGTATTCTTATAATTTTTTATCTCTTTGTATCTGTGGTTATTAAACATCTTTTTGCTTTTTTTTTTCTTGGCTATCTTTCCTTTATCTTTAATCAAGGTTTTGATTTTTTTTTTTAAATCACATTTTAGGTCTTTTCAAAGAATGAACTTTTTATGATGTATTTATCCTTTACATTGTGTGTTCTATTTTATTAATTTCACCTGTTGTTATTGTTCATTCTTTCTTCCTAGTTTCTCCAGGTTTATTCTGGTTATTTCCCCCCCCCCTTTTTTTTTTAGAGGGATCACTTCTCTATTTTTAAGCTTTTTTTTCTGTAAAAACAAGTAATTTAAAGCCTTAAATTTTCTCCTGCAAAGATCCTGCTACATCTCATAGTCTTTATGACCCAATGGTTTCTAGTTTCTCTTTTTACTTCATCTTCAGGGTTTACTTAAGGCTTATTTAAGACAGTATTTCTAGATGTCCCAACTTGTTAAGATGATTTGGGTCACCCTTCTCTTATTTACTTTTAATTTTATTGTATTGTGATTATAGCGTATGCCCTGTTAAAATTTCTACTTAAAAAAAAAAAAAAAGTCCCTTTCCCTAGAATTCCTCTCTTTGCCTTTTCTTCAGATAAAGTACAGTTCTGCCAGCTCCTGCTTCTTGCCAAGGGCAGGGCTGTCCTAGGGGAGGGCAGAGCAACAGGCTGGAAAGAAGCTGGTCCCTGAATAGTCCTGCGGGAGAAGCTGCATCCCTGCCAGGGCCTCTCACTTTAGCACTATTACGTGAGAGAAAAATAACCTTCTGTCTTTTACAGGACACTGTTTACATTCTCCTTCTTATAGCATCTTAGCCCTTGTATTTATGAACCTTATCTGCAAACTTGTGTTCATGTTACCTTTTCATAATGTTTTGGCTCTTATTCTTTAATGCAGTAATCAAATTCCTTACAAGACATAAAAAAAAAGCAGTGCTTATAATCCTGTTACATTTGGTGGTAATGACACTATAACCACAGGCATACAAGACAAAATTATGTCCTTGGAAAAATATAAATGTGTACATTTACATTCATATAATTTATATTTTTGTGTCAATATGAAAAGGCTGTCTGTGGATGCGTACTGTGTTTTATTCAATCTAAGATACCATTGAATCTAGGTCATAACATTATTTTCTGTACTATGGAAAAAAAATTTGCCAGCTATATAATTCAGTGACCCAATACTTCTTAACACTTAGAATTTTTATTTTGTACTTACGTAGAGATTGCTTTTGGACTTCTTTATTTCTTTATTTTATTTTTATTTTTTAAGTTTTTATTTAAATTCCAGTTAGTTAGCATACAGTGTAATATTAGTTTCAGGTGTACAATACAGGGATTCAACACTTGCATACACCACCCTGTGCTCATCACAACAAGTGCGTTTCTTGGGTCCCATCACCTATTTAACCCATTCCCCCAACACCCCCTTCTGGTGACAATCAGTTTGCTCTCTATAGTTAAGAGTCTATTTCTTGGTTTGCCTCTCTCTCTCTCTTTTCTCCCTTAGGTCATTTGTTTTGTTTCTTAAATTCCACATATGAGTGAAATCATATGATATTTGTCTTTCTCTAACTGCTTATATCACTTAGCATAATACTGTCCAGCTCCATCCATGTCATTGCAAGATTTCATTCTTTTTATGGCTGAGTAATATTCTATTGTATATATATATACCACATCTTTAGTCATTCATTTGTCAATGGACATTTGGGCTGCTTCCATAATTTGGCTATTGTAGATAATGCTGTTATAAACATAGGGGTGCATGTATCACTTTGAATTATTATTTTCGTATTCTTTGGGTAAATACCTAGTAGTGCAATTGCTGGATCATAGGGTAGTTCTATTTTCAACTCTTCGAGGAACCTCCATACTGTTTTCCACAGTGGCTGTACCAGTTTGCATTCCCATCAACAGTGCAAAAAGGTTCCCCTCTCTCCACATCCCCACCAACACCTGTTGTTTCTTGTTTTGCTGATTTTAACCATGCTGACAGGTGTGAGGTGATATCTCACTGTAGTTTTGATTTGCATTTCCCTGATGATGAGTGATATTGAGCATCTTTTCATGTGTATGTTGGCCATTGGTATGTCTTCTTTGGAAAAATGTCTATCCATGTCTTCTCATATTTTAATTGGATTATTTATTTTTTGGGTGTTGAGTTTTATAAGTTCTTTATATATTTTGGACACTAACCTTTTATCAGACATGTTATTTGCCAATATCTTCTCCCATTCCATAGGTTGTCTTTTAGTTTTGTTGATTGTTTCCTTTGCAGTGCAAAAGCTTTTTATTTTGATGTAGTCACAATACTTTATTTTTTATTTTGTTTCCCTTGTCTCCCTATCTGGAAAGAAGTTTGCTATCACCAGTGTCAAAGAATTTACTGCCTGTGTTCTCTTCTAGGATTTTTATGGTTTCAGGTCTCACATTTAGGTCTTCAATACATTTTGAGCTTATTTTTGTGTATGGTGTAAGAAAGTGGTGCAGTTTCATTCTTTTCCATGTTGCTGTCCAGTTTTCCCAACACCATTTGTTGAAGAAATATTCTTTTTCCCATGGATATTCTTTCCTGCTTTATGAAAGATTAATTGACCATATAAGTGTGGATTCATTTCTGGGTTTTCTATTCTGCTTCATTGATCTATGATTTTTGTGCCAGTACCATACTGTTTTGATTACTACAGCTTTGTAGTGTAACTTGAAGTCTGGAACTGTGATGCCTCCAGCTTTGGTTTTCTTTTTTAAGGTTGCTTTGGCTATTTCAGGTTTTTTTGTGGTTCCATGCAAATTTTAGGATTGTTTGTTCTAGTTCTGTGAAAAATGCTGTTGGTATTTTGATAGGGATTGCATTAAAAGTGTAGATTGCTTTGGGTTGGTACAGAAGTTTTAACAATATCTGTTCTTCTATTTCATGAGCATGGAATGTCTTTCCATTTCTTTGTGTTATCTTTAATTTCTTTCACCAGTGTTTTATAGTTTTCAGAGTACATGTCTTTCACCTCTTTGATTAGGTTTATTCCTGGGTATCTGACTGTTTTTGGTGCAGTTGTAAATGGCATTTCTCGTTGTGGTGCTTTATTATTAGTGTATAGAAATGCTAGAGATTTCTGTACATTGCTTTTGTATCATGTGACTTTACTGAATTTGTTTATCAATTCTGGAAGTTTTTTGGTGGATTGTTTCAGGTTTTCTATGTATAGTATCATGTCATCTACATATAGTGAAACTTTTACTTCTTCCTTGCTGAATTGGATGCTTTTTATTTCTTTTTGTTGTCTGATTGCTGTGGCTAGGACTTCCAGTACTATGGTCAATAAAAGTGGTAAGAGTGAACATCCCTGTCTTGTTCCTTACTATAGGGGAAAGGTCTCGGTTTTTCCCCATTTAGGATAATATTAGCTGTGGGTTTTTTATATATGACCTTTATTATGTTGAGTTATAGTCCTTCTAAACCTACTTTGTTGAGGGTTTTTGTCATGAATGGGTGTTGTACTTTATCAGATGCTTTTTCTGCATCTATTGAAATGATCATATAGTTCTTATCCTTTCTTTTATTTATGTGATGTATCACATTGATTGGTTTGTGAATATTGAACCACCTTTGCAACCCAGGAATAAATCCTGCCTGATTGTGGCAAATGATTTTTTTAATGTGTTGTTGGATTCAGTTTGCTAGTATTTTATTGAGAATTTTTTCATCTAGTTCATCAGGGATGTTGGCCTGTAGTTCTCTCTTTTGGTGATGTTTTTATCTGGTTTTGGCTTTTATCAGGGTTATGCTGGCCTCATAGAATGAATTTGGAAGTTTTCCTTCCTTTTCTATTTTTTGGAATCGTTTAAAAAGAATAGGTATTAAGTCCTTAAATGTTTGGTAGAATTCTGTGAGTCATGTGGTTCTTGACTTTAGTTTGTTGGGAGTTTTTTGATTACTGATTCAATTTCCTTGCTGGTTATTGATCTGTTCAAGTTTTCTATGTCTTTCTGTTTCAGTTTTGGTAATTTATATTTTTCTAGGTGTTTATTCTTTTCTTCTAGGTTGTTCAATTTGTTGGCATATAGGTTTTCATAATATTCTCTTTTAATTATTTGTATTTCTGTGGTGTTGGTTGTGATTTCTCTCTCTCATTTGTGATTTTATTTATTTGGATCCTCTTTTCTTTTTGATAAGTCAGGCTAGAGGTTTACCAACTTTATTATTTTTTTCCAGGAATCAGCTTCTGGCTTCTTTGGTCTGTTTTGTTTGTTTGTTTGTTTGTTTTTATTTTTGTTTCAGTTTCTGTATCATTTATTTCCTTCCTTCTGCTGTCTTTGGGCTTTGTTTGTTGTTCTAGCTCCTTTAGGTATAAGGTTAGGTTGTTTATTTGAGATTGTTCTTGCTTCTTGAGGTAGGCCTCTATTGCTATGTAGTTCCCTCTTAGAACTGTTTTTGCTGCATCCGAAAGGTTTTGGACTGTTGCATTTTCATTTTCATTGGTTTCCATATATTTTTTATTTCTTATTTTACTTCCTGGATGACCCATTCATTGTTCAGTAGCATGTTATTTAACCTCCATTTATTTGTGGTCTTTCTAGATTTTTTTCTTGTGGTTGACTTCTGGTTTCATAGTGTTGTAGTCAGAAAAGGTGCATGGTATGACTTCGATCTTGAATTTGTTGAGGCCTGTTTTGTGGCCTAATATGTGATCTATTCTGGAGAATGTTCCATATGCAGTTGAAAAGAATGTGTATTCTGCTGTTTTAGGGTGGGATGTTCTGAATATATCTGTTCAGTCCATGTAGTCCAGTGTGTCATGCAAAGCCATTGTTTCCTTGTTGATTTTCTGCTTAGATGATCTGTCCATTGATGTAGGTAGAGTATTAAAGTCCTCTACTATTATTGTATAACTATCGATTAGTTCCTTTATGTTCGTTATTGTTTTATGTATTTGGGTGCTTCCACATTGGGTGCATAAATATTTACAATTGTTATATCTTCTTGTTGGATTGTTCCCCTTTATTATTATATAGTGTCCTTCTTTGTTTCTTGTTACAGTCTTTGTTTTAAAGTCTAGATTGTTGGATATAAGTATTGCTACTCAGGCTTTCTTTCAACATCCATTTGCATGATAAATGTTTCTCCATCCCCTCACTTTCAGTCTGCATGTGTCTTTAGGTCTTGTTGGCAGCATATAGATGGGTCTTGTTTCTTTTTTTAATCCATTCTGATACTCTATGTCTTTTGATTGGAGCATTTAGCCCTTTGACATTCAAAGTAATTACCGATAGATATGTCTTTATTGCCATTTTATTATTTGTAGTTGTTTCTGGAGCTTTTCTCTAATCCTTTCTTGTCTTTCTCTGTTTTATGTTTTGCTCATTTTCTTTAGTGATATATTTGGATTTCTTTCTCTTTATTCTTTGCATGTTTATTAGTGGTTTTGATATATGGTTACCATTAGGTTTGTTTATAACCTCTTCTGCATATAGCAGTCTACATTAAGCAGATGCTTGTTTAAGTTTGAATACATTCTTTTCTCCTCTCCTCCCCATGTTTTAGGTATATGTTATTATATTTTATATCTTTTTTGGTGAGCTCCTTGACTTATTTTTTTACAGAAATAGTATTTTTTTCTGTTTCTGTTTTTCCCACCTTTATACTGTTACTTTTGGTCTCCCCTTTCCGCTTAAAGAGTCTCCTATAATATTTTTGCAGGGCTGATTTAGTGGTCACAAACTCCCTTAAGTTTTTGTTTGTCTGGGAAACTTTACCTCTCCTTCTATTCTGAATGATAGCCTTGCTGGATAGAGTATCCCTGGCTGCAGATTTTTCCCATTCAGCACTTTGAATGTATCATACTGTTTCCTTCTGGCTTGCAAGTTCCTGTTGAAAAATCTCCTGCTAGCCTTATGGTTTTTCCTTGTAAGTTACTGACTTCTTTTGTCTTGCTGCTCTTTTTTTTTTTTTTTTAAGCTTTTTATTTATTTATTTTAAAGAGAGAGAGTGTGCAGGGGGATGGGCAGAGAGAGAGGGAGAGAGAGAATCTCAAGCAGACTCCCTGGTGAGCATGGAGTCCAACCTGGGCTTGATCCCATGACTCTGAGATCATGACCTGAGCCAAAATCAAGAGTTGGACCCATAACTGACTGAACCACTGAGGCACCCCTGTCTTGCTTCTTTTAAGAATTTTTCTTGGGGCCCTTGGGTGGCTCAGTCTATTAGGTGACCAACTCTTGATTTTGGCTCAGGTCATGATCTCAGGGTTGTGGGATTGAGCCCCTTGTTGGGCTCCGTGCTCAGGGGGGAGTCTACTTGAGATTCTCTCTCTCCCTCTGCCCCTCTCCCCCACTCTCTTTCTCTCTCTCTCTAAAATAAATAAATAAATAAATAAATAAATAAATCTTTTAAAAAGACTTTCTTTATCACTGTATTTTGCAAATTTAATTACAATATGTCTTGGTGTAGGTCTGGTTTTGTTGATTTTGATGCTGTGCCTCCTGGATCTGGATGTCTGTTTCCTTCCGCAGCTTAGGGAAGCTGTTTTTCTTCAAATAAATTTTCTGCTCCCTTTTCTCTCTCTCTCTTTTTTTTTTAAGATTTTATTTATTCGACAGAGATAGAGACAGCCAGTGAGAGAGGGAACACAAGCAGGGGGAGTGGGAGAGGAAGAGGCAGGCTCATAGCGGAGGAGCCTGATGTGGGGCTCGATCCCATAACGCCGAGATCACACCCTGAGCCAAAGGCAGACGCTTAACCGCTGTGCCACCCAGGCACCCCTCTCTCTCTTCTTCTTCTGGGACTCCTATGATACAAATGTAATTATGTTTGATGGAGTCATTGAGTGCTTTTGGACTTCTTTAGATAGAGATTTTTAATTATACATTATTCTTGTGCATAGATAAAATGGAATGGATAAATGTAATAAATTAGATGAGCTATTCCCCCAAACTTCTTCCTAGACAGAGTGTGACTTTTCTGAGTCACCTTCAGATCATAATCATTGGTATTCACTCCCCCCCCCCACATAATATACTCTGTGACATTAAGTGTCTTGGAAAAGCAGAATATTTTAAGAGAATGCTTCAATATTGTCTCTGAGATGTTCTTCCAAACCTCTGACACCAGTTCTGCGTGTTTTGATATACACTGTACAGTATGCAGAGTGATGGCCACCAAAGCTATCTGCGTCCTAATCCCTGGAACCTGTGAATAGGTTACATGGCCAAAGGGAGTTAACACTGAAGATAGAATTAAGCTTCTTAGTACATCGACCTTAAAAATATGGAGATTTTCCTTGATTATCCTGTGGACCCACCTAATCAAAAGATTTGCAAATGCGTGAGAGGGAAGTGGAATAGGAAGTCAGAGTGATGCAATGTGAGAGGAATTTGACCTGTTTTGAAGGTGGAGGAAGAGGACCATGAGCCAAGGAAAGAGAGCAGCCTCTAGAAACTGGCACAGGCATTTTTCCAGGGCCTTCATAAGGAATACTGTTCTGCCAACACCTTGATTTTAGCCCAGAGAGACCCATTTTAGACTCAAAAGCCCGTGGCAGTTTGTTACAGCAGCAATAGAAAATTAATACAGTGTGCAAACAATGGTAATGTTTCAAGACTGACATCTGGCTGACAGCAATTTGATGACATACCCTGATTTCAGAGACATTAAAGTGTGAAGAAATATGTACCTTAAAATTGATGAAATATGGCAAATGTATAGGGTGCCTGGGTGGCTCAGTCAGTTAAGCGTCTGTCTTTGGCTCAGGTCATGACCTTGGAATCATGGGATCAAGTCCCCAGTCCGGCTCCCTGCTCAGCTGCGAGTCCGCTTCTCCCTCTGCCCCTCCTCTTCCACTCATGCTCGTGTGCACGCGTTCTCTCTCTCTCTCTCTCTCTCAAAAATAAAATAAAATCTTAAAAAAAAGGAAACATGGCAAATGTATATTAAATAGGTATTGTAGGAAGGATTGTTTTATAAATTGTGACTGTAGACTCAGATGATCTTGTGATACTCAGAATCCAGTTAGATGTCATTTAATATTGGTAGTAACTGTGTCACAAATAAAAATATGGAATTGGGATTCCGAAAGTTCAGAGGTCTCTAGGGCTAAGTGGGAATATATATAAATACTTAAGAGCCAAAAAAAAATGTAAACTTTAATCAAGTGATGTGGCAGCTGGGACACAGGTTAAGTGACATCCTCTTTAAAAGTTCTGGAGCCACCATACCCCTCCCCCCAACTATATACTATGAATAAGGCTGGAGGCAGCCTATTGTTGTCCTAGACAAGAATTGAGACAATATTCATGCCTGTGGTCATTGTACAACTACCCAGTCAGGGGTGTAACACAAAAATTGTTTAGGACAACATTATTGTTCTATTGGTGATTAAATCCCATCATGTGAATTACTGCCAGTAATAGCTAAAACCTTACAAAAATGTAATTTGAAATAATATGCAGGTTATAAATGAAAAGTACTACAACTTAAGAATCTTTGAGGATTCAGAGACCCTTATAGAAAGAAAAGTATCTGATGATACATAATAATTCACATGACTTACATTTGAGATCTGTGAAAATACACAAGAATATGCTTTAACAGTGAAAGAAGCAGAACAGAGAAGAGATAAGCTGGGGAACATGAAAGAGGTAACAGTGGTGAGCAACCTTGCCATGTCATTATATAGTTGGGAAATCCTAGTTTTGAGCTTCAGATGAATGGCCTTAAGTACTTTTATTATTTTTGTTCAAATGAATATCAGGCTTCTCCATCACTTCTAGCTAGCTGGGCATGTGTTCTGTGTGTTCTAACTGTTCTCAGGCTACCCACCCCTCTTCAATCGCATAGTAGGTGCTGACCCACTCATGGCTCCCTTTCAGGAACCCTCGGTTCCCAGCTGCTAGGACAGTTGGTTGCTCATAGCTCACAGATGAGTTTCTTCCTGGGAATTGTCCCCAGACAAACAGAGTTGCCTTGCCCAAGTCACGCTTCCTCCTTGGGAAGAACCTACACAACCACTGGCTGGCGTGTGCTACCAAGCCCTGGCCTCCTTGCTTCAACTGGAGCAACTCTGAGGGAGCTTCCTGGCTCCAGTTCCCTCTTCTAACCCCAGTGGATGGGCTGAGGCCTCCACTGCAACTGCAGGACGTTTAAACTCCCTCTGCCTAATCCCTCTGCCTTTACCCCTGACAGTGTTTCTGACAGTGTTCCTCAATAAACCCCTTGCATGCAAGTCCCAGAGTCTCAGAGTCTATTTCCCAAAGAACACAATCTACAACAGAGATTTTGGAGCTGATTCATGTGCCACTGGTTGACAGTGAGGACCCCCATTGCTGGTGTTAGATGGCGTACTGATAGCCCTCTGGCATACGGTTTTGGTGCAGTTCATACACTTTACCTAGTGGTGAGCAGGGAAGGAATATGTGTAGACGAATGCACCGTTGGAATTTGAGAGTAGTAATTACAAGGATTTGGGAATCAGATTGGTGGGAGCCATTGATACATTGGAACAATATATCAGGGTACATTGGAGCAATGTTTAGAGGGTAATTATTCACCAAGTGAGCCTAGTTGCTAGCATGTAGGGACGCTCTCATCTCCTATAGTAGGAGGGCAGAAAAGGCTAAGGATCAGAACCTGACCTAACTAATAAGGGCTGTGGAACATCACACAGATTCATCAACCCTGAGAGTTTGGATGCGTTGAGGTTAGGGCCCTGGCTGGGAATGAATGGGACCCTGAGATTTGGAATAGAGACCTATGGGGTGAT
Source organism: Ursus maritimus (assembly GCF_017311325.1). Classification (NCBI taxonomy): domain Eukaryota; kingdom Metazoa; phylum Chordata; class Mammalia; order Carnivora; family Ursidae; genus Ursus; species Ursus maritimus. The sequence continues at coordinate 34,852,675 of NW_024423343.1, forward strand.
ACACTTGAAAATCTTGAATCCCCATATTAATCTGCACTCTTTAGCCCTGTGGAAATGGTCCATTCCTTCCTGTCCAAGGTTGGCATCCCCTTCTCCCTTGAACACGATGCAGTCTTTTTTGCAGCCCAATATGCACCCCACTTAGAATGTATACCCTGCCTGCCCACAGGCTGCCAGACCAGTAATGTGGTGATTTACAACGAAACCTGGCGAGGGAAGTTCTGGGCCTGTGGAAGGAGAGGAGTTGTATCCTGAAGATGCTGCAGGACCCAGCCAACACGTTTGGGCTGTTGTTCTGCTATCAAATAGCAGACCCCGAAGCCTCCAGCATCTCTTTGGTCCAAGAGAGGTCTATAGATTGGAATCGTGAGTGTGAATGTGGGTGATGGGTAGATCTTCCATATGAAGTGTTTACGCCCGCCCTAGATAATTGGCAAGAACATTTACATATTGTCCAGTAAATTTGGGAAGTTTAGATTCCTTGGCATACCAAATAACACTTCTAGAATATGTTTCACTTCAACTTCATAGTTCTCGCCTTGAAATTTTACTTGAGAACATTAATGAAATCTTTGGCTCAGATGATTTAGCCAACTTACCGAAAAAAAAAAACCCCTCATTCTCCGTGTAGCTATGATTTGACTGTAGTAGTGGATATTTCATTTAGACTTTCTCTTAAATAATAAGGAAAGCAGTACTATGTTCAGTCTTTGTTTTACTGTCCATCTTTGTACTCATGAACTTGCAGAGGTGTCATTTAAGACTGAGCATTGGAAAAATAAAAAATTGAGCAAAAGTTTTTAGTTATAATGTGATGGGAAAATACATGACCAAGTGCTTTTTAGCAAAAAAATTGTTGTGATGATTACTTGATACTGGTGTCTACTGATAAGGCCACTCTGAACCATTATAAATGCACTTCATAGATCATTGCAGTCAGTAGAAGTTGTTTGCCTGTCACAAGAATTTGCAATTACACTAGAATGTCATCATTTCAGGAAACTATAAAGCAATGAACATGTTTATTTTCAGCCGCAAAGGAAAAAAATATCCTGAGAACCAGATTTTCTTGGCAGTTTGAAGCATTTATTAGAAAATCTGTAATTTCTTTTTGTAATCCCACACTCAGTGGGCATCCCCTTTAATGGAGGTATGTCAAGCCTGGAGAATTATGTGGTACATTCTGAACTTGCTTTGCTGGGAAAATAAGACTCATGACTTAATTTATAGGCTTGTTGATTTCACCACCCTCCTGGCTCCCTGGAAGGCAGCATTGAAGTCTTGTAATGGCTTAAAGGGGCCTAAAGTGCTCTCAGGTGCTCTTAGACACTTGGAATGGAGGGCACTGATATTTTACCTTAAGTAATGTGAAATACAAAATGGTTCTCTGCAAAGTTAGAGACTATATGGGAGTTTTCTGGGTAATCCCACTGGTTGGAGATTTTCTCCATTTTTGTACACTTCTACTACATTCCCAATTTTTTCATTCCTCCCCACCTAGGAACATACTGGCTTTTAGGTTGTTGCTCCATCAAAAATGCTCTCAATATGGAGAGAACAAGAATCATTGATGTGTTAGGGAGATCTGGCCTAGCTCCTCTCTAGACCTAGAAATGTACTGCCTGGCTGCATTCCAGTTGCCAGCTATGATACCCTGGGTTCTTTCTTTTTATTTTTTATTTATTTAGAAAGAGAGAGAGAGATAGAGATAGCGACAGAGATAGCGAGAGAGAGCACAAGTGGGGAGGAGAGGGAGGAGCAGGCTCTCGGCCGAGCAGCGAGCCCACCGTGGGGCTCCATCCAAGGACCCTGGGATCATGACCTGAGCTGAAGGCAGACACTTAACTGACTGAACCACCCAGGTGCCCCAATACCCTGGGTTAGTTTCCACTGTGTGTAGTGGAAGCTTCAAGTGGACTTCCTTTTTAAGTGGCTCATGTTTGCAGTTTTCATCTAGTAGGATTTAAATTTACTTTGGTTAATATTTCTTCCTCTGAGTTTGCTACCTCTTACTTTCTTAAACATTGAATTGGTTAAAATCTGCATTCCCTTTTGTAACACAGTCTGACTCCCATTTCCTGATGTGTAATTGCTAACATATTTTTTCCCTTGCACCCCACATCTAGACATCCATGTTAAGGAAGTCTGTGTGCTACCTCCTTTGGTGCTGGAGGGAGGATCAAACCACGCAAACCTTTGACTGTGGGAACCCTCACCCTGGCCCCACCCCCTCACCACCATTGAGATCCCAAGCCAGTCCCTTTTCCAGACTCTCTCACGTGATTTTTGGATCTGCTTTGGAGCCCTGTTCCCCACAGAATTGCTCATCATATAAGCATGATGTTTAATTTCTTGTGTCAACTTGACTAGGCCACAGTATCCAGAGATTTTGTCAAACATTATTCTAGATGTTTCTGTGAAGGTATTTTAAACATGAAAGTAACATTTAAATCAGTAGACTTTGAGTAAAACAGTGTCCTCCATAATGTGTGCGGGCCTCATCCAGTCAGTTGAAGACTTGAATAGAAAATGACTGGCCTTCCTTGAAGAGGAGGGAATTCTGCCAGCAGGCCACCTTCAGACTTGAACCTCAGCATCAACTTTTCCCTGGGTCTCCAGCTGGCCATCCTCCTTTCTAGGTTGCAAGGTGGTAGTAATAGGCAGGGAGATGTGATCCATGTGGAACCATGGAAATGATTACTACAACACAGCTAGATAATCTCAGCAAAGGAATCTTTCAGTCTATACGGTAAAAAGAGATCAAGGAGGCTGAGGACAAGCATCCCCCCAAGAAGTCACAATCCCTTACCAGTGTCTGGACATGGGCCAGCTCTCAGACCTGAGATGGGAGGCCAAGTCCTTGGAAGGAAGGATCCACAACACCATGGCAAATATACATGGCAATGGCTCATCTGTACTTTTCCCAAAGGGACCTAAGGCCATTTCCTCTGAGATATTTACTAAGACCTTACTGTGTGCCATGTCTTGGGAATGTGACCCCTGCTCTTTGGGACTCTGCAGAGTTAAGTGCTCTGAAAGAGGAAGTCCAAGGTATTATGAAATGATTACATTATTCTGATTCTGCTGTTTGAATTGTAGGTCTAAATGACATAAAACATTGGTTCTCAATAAGAAAATTGTAACATTGCTCCTCGTCTTTGGCTAATGCAGAACTATTCCATAGCCCAGAGTTTACAAAGAATCTTTTCATTTAATGAGCTAAATGACCATGTGTAATACATTTAAATTATGACTTATACTTCTCTCATTTACTGTTTTTGTTCTTTTATACCATAAGAAATTAATGAGGCTGAGAGTCTTAAACCGTGTTTTATGTATTTAAAATAATTATGATTAAAAGCCTTTTACACATGTGTATTTGTCATGAATTCTTGTTCAAAGAACTATTTTTCGTGGTTCAAGAAGCAAAATTAATTTAAATCGGCAGCTAACGCAGTTCTCAATTCCATGAGTCAACTGGATGCTGCTGACATTTTTATGTGGAGCCTCCTTTGTAGTAATAAAAGTGTTGCGCTAAATGATGTATCCAACACAGGAAGGGATGGCGCACTCATTGTCTGAAACCCACACGGTGATGTCTTGTCATGGGCCGCAGTGCTCCATCACTCTCTTGTTCTCTGCTGTCCAGACGTTGACTTGTGTGACTACACTGCATGGTGTAATAAAGTGCTCATCTTGACATTTGCGTCTGGTTCAAGTTCCGGTGGCTAATGCACATGCCTCCCGTCCCATCAGAGTAGGGAGTACACTCACAACTGCATATCCAGGGTCCCTCGCACGCGAAAGTCAGGGAATGGAGAGGAGGTCGGCTCCTTCACTGGGCACGTGCACTGTGAGTTTGCATGTGGTCGGAATATTCAGAACTCCAGTGTTTCAACCTGGAAAGATGCGGGATTCCACGGCAGAATGAGGGCTCGTGGCCCTGTGCAGTTCTCTGGCTGTCTGCCAGGTGCTCCTTGTGGTTCAGAGTGTATCATTTTAACTGTGGGTCATTGATCCCTTTTCTGTTCAGCATGTAGCTGTGAGTGAAGCTGCAGACAATGGCCAGAATACTCTTTGTGTTAGGTTGGGTTTTTCTGAGAATATTGAAGTAAAGAGGTAAAGGGCTCTATTCTCCCCATCCCAGATATGCAGGGAAGAACAGACTCCAGTCCTTGTCTGAGTGGTAAATTTTTAAAGTGGTAGGTACGGGATAATGCATGAATAGGTAATAGCTCTGGGGGGCTTAGGAAAATCGTCTTTCATGAGTGGAACCAATAAATGCTGTCTTTAAAAGGGAAAGAATATACTAAGGATCCAAGTATGAAGAGGTGAATTTTTTGCTAATAAGACACAGAGTCACTAAAACTACTATTAGAGTGGCAGGGAATGGTATAGAAAAATTCTGGGCCACAGTTGGGAAACGGTGAAAGTGGATTCTGTAAAGCAAACAGAAGATCTCCAGCAAAGCCAGGGACCATGAGAGCATTCACAGATACACAAGTACAAAGCAAAGGAATGCTGGAGAACTCTCTGTAGGGAGTGTGGAAAGTCAGGAAGGGGCATTGTGCACCTGTGGCCACTGAGCAGTGTCCCTGGATTGCAGGACCACAGCAGATTGTTCAAGGAGTTTGGGCACGTGTGAAAAACTCTGGAGAACACTTCTGGGTGTTTCCTGGCTGTGGCAAGAGTGCTCACCTTGCCCCACCATTCAGACCTTCCCTTTTTGGAGGGGCAAGCTCTAACACCACTCGTCCCTTTTCCTTCGTACCCCCGTCTCCAGAGCCAAGTGTGTGTGAAGCGGGGAAGGAATGCTGGAGCCTCAACAAATACTGATACAAGTCGACTTCTCACTTTTCACCCGAGAACTAGTCCTGGCAGGCCTCCAGAGCTCCGTGATACACCTGGTGCTCCGTGGAGGGCCTGCCTTCTCTGGGCATTTCTTAGCACCAAACACCTGCCATTACTCTTTAACTGGTCTCCCTCTCCTTCCTTAAATGCTCTTCTCTCTGATTTCCAAACGAGAAAAACTAATCTCAAAAGGGGAAGATGAAAAAATGTCAAAGGCAAGTTTACCTTCTTCGTGATTTTTCTTGGGCTAGTAAAACTAAGTGGGGTTGGAGCTTCTTCCTTCAGAAAGGCTTTGAGATGACTGTAAAAGACTTCTGTCTGTCTGGAAGGTGGTAAATGTAATAATGTATAAGAACACAAAACAATGTAGAAGACCTCTATACTCTGCTGCTCCTTTAATTCTATGATGATAGGTGGTCGGATGTATGGAATTCTTATGGTGGCTTAAGAATTTTATGTTAAGAATTTTTTGGCATGCAAGTATATGAACCAAATGACAATTCAATCTATTATGCAGGGTTGGTGTTTGTTTTTGTTAAGAACTCACAATTTCTGGAGTATGTCCTGGAGTCAGTGTAATCCATTGCCACGCTTGACGTCTTCTTTCCCTCCCCCTGGAGGTCTATACTCTGTTGAAAGTGCAGTAGTAAGACATCAGGCCCTTTGCTGTGTACCTCACACCTTGCTTGCCAAGCTTAGAAAATGGGCCAAATGTTAAATATCTATGTTTCAGGTTAAACAGAACTCAACTAATATTGTCATTTGAGAAATTTCTTATTTTGGAAATGTTCTTTCAAAGTCACCAAAATTTGGGCTGTACTGTCGGGAGGCTTTAAAGTTTAGATTGTGCAAATATGAATGAGTGCAGTTCTTTGATTATCCTACAGCGTTGAGTTAATGTCACCTGGTGCAGCGTAATTCCAACCAAGCTACCTCAAATGGAGTAGAGTGGTATCAAGAGGGGTTCAAGTAGACTCCGAGGGTCCCACTAATGCTTGGTGGCTAAAGATTCAGATGCGGAGTGAAAGATTGGACTCCAAGGGCTTCTGAACCCTCAGTTTCCAAGGTTCTCTGAAAACTGTAGTTGAAAAGTTTATTTATGAATACTTATGGAAAAGATGGTACCCGGTGTGGAAAAGAATCAAATTTTCTGGAACTTTTTGTTTCTTGAGGATTACTTGTTGCTTTACTTTGAACTTTTAATAGAAAAGTATTTTGACTTCATAGACTTCTCACCTCTGACCCTGGCGTTGTCATCTTGATCAAATATAACTCATTTACATGGGGGTTTTTGATCATTAAATCATATTTCTATCAAAATTATTTTGATCTGGACACTTAGTAGCAATGCATAATGTTGCTTTGTTTTGTCTTCCCTCCCCCTAAGTCCACTAACTATAAATATGAAATATTTTTGAGGACTTTTCTTATGTTACTCCCCACACATTTCAGTAAATCATTATTGTCTAGACACCAAAGGAAAGTCAGAAACTATTGCTGGAAGTGAAAATTCTTTAGGGATTGTTATTCAATACTAGAGCAATTAAATAGGACATGTTATTGAACAATGGAAAGTACTTCTCTACAGACTGTACACTTAGCAGACGCATCATGAACCGGCAAGTCAGCGCTTCAGTTCAGGGCCGCATATGCTGGAAAAGCATGGTTCTGAACATGGATACATTATCTTTCTTTGGAACATACCTAACACTTTTAGTAGAAAATGAAATCTTGAATTCCATATGAAAGCTGTAATTTAGTGTGTTGTGATTATCTGCATAGCCATGATACCGAAGTTATATAGCAGGAACAAAATTATTAGAGTATAACAGCAATCTTCCTCGTTTCATCAAAAGCTGCATCCAATGCCCTTATGGAATTCTCAGCTGCCGTAGTTCAAGGCCACAAGTCAGGCCAGAGGATGGTGGGTGTTTCCGTTCATAGGCTCCTGTGGCTAAAGCCATGGCAATGGCTAAATTCGGTTTACAGTTTATTCATTTTATCAATTTTAAGGTAATCTTTATAAATGTTTATTTGCGAGGGATACACATTATTTCAAAATCTGTGTAAAGCCAAGCTCTTAGTGTTACTAAAATTGTGCTGTTTTAAAATCACACAATTTTGTACAATGTGCAATTTTAAATTCAAATTTGCACTTATAATGCTACCTTATTGCATTAACAGCATTTCCAGCTAGACATGTGAAGGAGGGTTTCATGTAGGCCCCATCCAGGTTGTCTGTACTTTGTTGAACGGGAATAAGGGGCACAAGGAAAACTGTAAAGAGAGAAGCTAAGTGGGCTTATGTGAGAAAAGCTAACGTGACTTACCTGCTGCTCTGTGTGTGTCTGTGTGTGAATGTCTGTGTGTGGATTTGTAAGTAGAAAGAGAAACAGAGAGGGACAGAGGATGAGAAGGGGACCCGAAGACAAGGCAGGAGAACCGCAGCGGGCTGCGGTCTTAGGGTAGACACAAAAGAGGTGCCATGTGGTTGTAGTTTTAGGGTGGGATTTTCTTTTTGCCTCTTCTTCAGGAGATTGAAATAGAAACTCATGTTGTTATTTTTTAAATAGATTTCAGTTTTTTTAGAGAAGTTTTAGGTTTGTGGAAAAATTGAGGGGAAAGCACCGAGTTCGCACATTCCGCCTGCCCAACACACTCCCCAGCCTCCCCCACTATCAGCATCCAGCATCAGAGTGGTCCATTTGTTCCCATGATGAAGCCACTGACACATCGTCATCACTCAGAGGCCGGAGCTCCCAGTAGGGTTCCCTCTTGGTGTTGTACTTTCTGTGGATCTGGACAAGTGTGTAGAGTTATGTGTCCACCCTGACAGTGTTATACAGAATAGTTTCATTGCCCTAAAAATCCTCTGCGCGTTGCCTGCTCATCATGCCTCATCCTGTTATTTAATGCTTTTTGCTATTAAATATTTTGGGACTGTATCTTGCTGATCTGGGTGTTGAGACAGGAGAAGGGAGGCCTAGATGTGGGCCGCTTAACCATGAGTGACACCGAGGCGTATTGTTGGGCCTTGGGCTACTCCCAGAGTTGTACTTAGATGACACAGGAGAACTTCACCAGTGCTGCGTGTCCAGGTTGGAGAAAGTCTCAGGGCTAGTGAGGGGGATGGGGAAGGTGGGGCCCGGAAAGAGCTGGTGGGCATGGCCCAGGGTTTTTGAAGGTCCCATGTGTAGTCAGAGCTGTCACAACAGAAGGCACATCCGGATTCCAGGATCCACATGCCTGGGTCCACTGGGGACATTTTCTTTAATGTATCCACAATAAGTTCTCTGATAAATAGCAGGCTGACTTTGCTGGGCCCTGAAAAGCGGTAGCTTTCAGTACTTCTGAATTCTAAATGACAGTGGAATCCCTCTCCCGTCTCCCACACTAATCCAGAAAGCAGGCGTATAAGATAGAGGGACTCTGACCAAATAATCTATTTTATGAATATTAGACATGTTAGAATATACCAGAAACTAAGGCACCGAGGGAGCCAAATCATGAATGTTAGCGCAATATGAGATTTGGTGATAATCTAGGTGGCCATATGGCACAACAGCTGAGAGATGGCCCCTGAAAACCAGGCTGCCAGGGGTCAGAACCCAGGTCTGCTGCTTTGTCATCTGTGTGACTTCGGGCAGGTTACTTGACTTCTATGTGCCTCAAATTTTTCATCTCTAGAATGGGGGAATAACAGTGCTTGCCTCCAAGGGGTTTTGTGAGGATTAAGCAAAGTAATATTTAATAATTTGGTGATGTTTAATAGCATCTGTCATATTGGACGCTGCCTGGCACCTAGTGTATGCTCTGGCAGTATTTGTTAAATAGATACTCCAACTGTGTACCTAACAGATGAGGAAAGTTCTCTTACACATAATTTACTTCAAATCTTCACAGGGATTTCTCCGATCTAACGATAAAACCTTGTATTCATGAAGTCACTGGTATCAACATTTGGAGGTTTTTCTAATTACTCCTCAGCAGTGCATGAGGCTTTTTCCTACCGTATGGTCTCTATGTTCAGATTTTTAGGATGCCCCATCCCTGGATAGGACCACCAAAAATGGGTGGGAGGCCAGGCAGATGCAGGCAGGGAACAGAAGTGACTAAATGGAGCATTGGGAAAAGGGGAGGAGGGAGCTGAAAGGAAGCTGAGGAGGTCACCATCATTTCTTCTGTGGAGACCCCCCCAGTGAATCTCCAGTTGTTAGGGGCTATATATAAATATCTAAAGCAGGAAGACTTCTGCCCTCTTCCACCTTGTAATATTGTATCAGACTTGTTTTATAGCATAGGGATGCAAATGATCCACATGGCAGGAGGCTTTGCAAAACTGTACAGACGAGTCATGCTGGGGGAGAGGAGAGTGTGAACATTCCAAGCCCCAGATGGAGCACCGGGCAGTGAGCCTGGTTTTCCTGAAGGGCTGGTGGAATCTACCTCATTAGTGAGGGTAAAGCTCTGGAAGTCACTGGAGCCCTGTCATCTCTGCAGGATGTCTCTATAATTGTGGTGACTTAGAGCTGGATGGGCCCTTAGCAGTGCTTTTTGGTTAGAAGACACTGATGTGTTATTACTTAGAACTAGACGTGTTGAGAAATGCCTCTCTCACGCCTTCATTTCTCCAGCACCCCCTTTCTGAGTTGAACATGCATCTAGTGACTATTATGTTCTCTCTGTAAATGTATAACAGAAAATATTAAGGTTGACCCCACATGTATTCATTCATGTTAAAATTGAACCTTGCATTTTATAGGAATGCTATTGTACTTCACAGATTTCAGAATATTGTTATATTATTTGATTGTTATATGTAACACATAAGATGAAATTTGTTATATATAAATATACAATTATATGCTACATATAATACAATATAATATATCTGACAGAAAGCATATTACTTTCTTACCACCACTGTAGAGATGAGACACCTAAAAGTCAAAGAATGTATAATTAATAAAGTATAACATTGTAGAAGTTCCCTTATTCCATTTATTCATTTAATTATTCATTTACTCACCAAATATCCATTTGTGCTACTTCTCTGGGGGCAGGAACTATGCTATGTTCTGGGGATATAGAGAATAAGACCAAAAAGACACCACTTCTCCTGGACCTTACATTTTAGTGGGGGAAAGATAGGCATTAAACAAACACATAACTGAAAAATAATGTGACAGTGTGAAAAATGTTAAGAAGAAAATAAAATGGGTGGGGGATCCAGTGAGTCTTGATTAGATGGTGAAGGAAGGCCTCTTTGAGAAGATGACAAGTGATCTGAGGCTTGAGAAAAGTCAGAACTGGTCATGTGAAGACCTTTGGACTGAGCAGTCCACAAAAAGGGAATGGAAAGTACAAAATCCTACAGACAAGACTCAGCTATGTGCCTCAGAAGGCAAGAAGCCAGTGTGGCCAAGTGCAATAGATGAGGATGTCAGGATTTGAGATTTTACCCTTTACTTACAACATTATTTCATGGATGCTGATGAAGACATAAGACTTCTGGGCCAGACTTAGCACAGCAAGCAGTATGAACAGTTCCCTTTGTTCCCCACATCCCATTGGGGCAACATAGATGGACCAGATGGATGCAGAGTACTGAGTGGGTTTGTGTCCAGACAAGGAACACTGAGCTCAGGAACCCTCTATTTGTAATAAGTGGGAAGTGAGATTGCTGTTTGTCCTAGAGAGAGACATTATCTCATCCAACTGACCTGGGTCCAGAGTGGCCAGGCCATTGCATTCTCCACACACCCAGCAAGAACTCCTCAGATTCTCAGGTCCCTGGCAGGTGGCCTCTCCCAACACAGGGGAAGAACATGAAGACAGGCAGATTTGAATTGCACAAGACCTAATGTGTCCCGGGCCAGGATTTTTTCAGGGATGGCATGGGACTTCATTTGCCAGTTGCTGGCTTTATCCCAGTATTCATAGATACCTACAGGCTTCTTATTACTCTGAGCAGTGAGCAGTGAGGGTCCTGGCAGGAAACTGATGGTGCAATTAAGGAATTAACTGAAAAGGGTTTTGTGAAGGGACTGGTTACAGGGATATGAGCTGGACACCAATAAGGACACCACTAAGGGATGGTGAGGGACTCAGGGACCGTTGTTACCAAGTCTGGAGAGAGCTTAGAGCCTTGAAAGAGGGACTTCCAGGTGGCCACTTCCAGCAAGGTAGTGAGGAGGTGGGGCAGGAATGGGGGCTGGGGTGCAGAGGGCTAAGGCACCCACTTTGCTTTCTCCTCCAAATACTAATCTCTCCTGCCTTATTCCCACTGGACAAACCCAGCAGAAGCCTGTAGGCAGGGAAGCCTGCTGTGGAGGTCAGCTTCCAGGAACCACAGCCGAGCAGAGAAGGATGGAAAGTGGGTCTAGGATGGTCCATGGAGAGTAACCAGCACCTTGTATCGTTTTATTTATTTTTAAAGACTAATAGAAAATTGTTCCATATCCAAAATTACTAAGTGCTAATAATAGGTATACTATTTACATTTATAAAAGAATGTTTTCCTCCATGAATCTTCTTAAAAATTAACTTTAAAGATATACAATGAAAGGCATTTAACTCTTTTTCAAAAGTAGCTGCCTCATGAAATTGGTTTGACTCATCCACTTGCGTACAGGTGCTAAAGGCATTCATGTGTGTGCTGTCTACACTCAGGAAGGATCTGTGGCTGAAGAGACAGGAAAACTGGATTCTAGTCCCCAATTTATCATTAACTGGTTATAAAATGACAGGGGTTGTTAATGGTCTCTAAAGCTCTTTCTGGTTCACTGCTATGTCTGAATACTGCATTTGATCAAGGAAGCAGGACTTTCTCTTAAGGGGCAAAGTTGATTGAGTTTTGTAATTAGTTTTGCCTTATTCTTTGCTTTTTAGTATAATTTTTTTTAATTCCTATTTTATCAATATTGATCTCTCTCTCTCTCTCTCTCTCTCTCTCTCTCCCCCCCCCATGGGAATTCTGGTTTATTTAGATTTCTCTCTATCTTGGTCAAAACCAATCCAGATTCATACATGATACAAGTGACTTCTCTTTCTTAATTTTAAAAAAGTGACATATAAAACTGAAAAATGCGAGTGAGTGACACAAATCTCTAGTTTTTCTGTTAGGATGGAAACATGATACTGACTTTCCCTGTAGCTCTTCAGTCTGACATCATCTATGTGCCCCATGTAATTACATGCTCACCACATGTGTGATTAGCATCTGAGCCAATCCATCCTGTAGGGCAGTCATATTATTTATTTTTACACACTAATGCTACTGGAACCAGAGTCCTGAAGATTGAGTTAAAATCCAAGCCCTTGGAAAATTTTGGGGAGCAGTTGACCAGGTCTCTAAACTTTTACTTTAAAAATAAAGAGCTTCTCATAGCCACAGTGATATTTAAACACAGGAAATCTCATGTAAGTCATTTGTCCTAAGATGACATGTGGAAATGATTATTAACTAGTTCCTCTAGGGCCACAAGATATGCATGTGCCTTTTTATTTCTTTGGTCAGATTTATTAAGCAACCTGATTTTCACACTCAGACAACTCTGGCAAGAATCATAGCGTGATAAAGCTGAGTAAAAGGACTCTGGGATTAACTTGCCCAGTTTCTGGTTTAGCAGGTTAAGAAGCTGAAGTCAGGTAGGCTGGCACTTGCTTAAGACAACACAACTGGGTCCTGCCCAGACTGGGTCTAGAACCTAGATCTCCAGCTAAAAATACAGTGCCACAAATCGTACATATATAAGTTCTTAGAAAAACCAGAAGGTAGAAGAATTATAGTCTTCCTTGACTGCCCTCCCAATCCTATTATCCCTCCCAGAACAAACGCTATTATCAATTGACGTATATTCTCCAGACATTTTGCTGAGTGTTTATGCATATGCATACATGTACACATGTATGTGGAAATGTGTGTGTAGAAATAGATGATATTGTTCTGTAGTTTTTGAAAAACATGGTTAACATTAGAATTTACATGTGGTTCTGCAATAGGTCTATCTTGGGTATTTTTCTGGATCGGCATGTATCTGCCCCATTCTTTTAAACTGCTGGGTAATTTTCTGAAATATAAAGAAGCCATGGCGTGTGATGGACAGATGGATCGTTTCCATTTTCCTTCCTTACAAACAGTGTTATGACAGCACTTCTCGAAGTTTAGTGGTGGCACAGAACCTTCAGAGGCGCCCCATCCCCACATACTCAGTGGTTCTGGGATGGGCCCTCGACCTCATTTCTAACATTTCTAACAAGCTCTCGGGGAATGCTGGAGGTCCACGAACCATACTTTTGAGTCATCCTGCTGTAATGAATGTTAGTGCGTAGGCTTTCTCTGTACATCTGTGAGTGCTCTTGGATGGGGGGGGGAGGTGGATATGAAGAAGGATTTACTGGGTCATGGGCTTGAGTATTTTTAACTTCTAGCTACTGAGAAATTATCCTCCGAAGTGGCTATACTGCTCTATTTGGTTATTCCCCCAGCTGTGAGAGTACTCGTTTCCTCACGTGCTCACCACTCTCGATACTGACGGTCTCTAGCTTGTCCTCAGTGTGTTTGGGGAGCAGGATATCTTGCTTTTCCCTGATCACTAGTGAGGTTGATCACCATTTTATAACGTACGGGCCATCTGAATCTCCTCTTCTGTGAATTGCAAGTTATACCCTAGGCACATTTTAAAAATAGGTTGTTGGTTTGTTTTTCTCATTGATTTATAGCAATTTAAATTTATATATTTCAGATATTAATTCCTTGCTTGTCTTATATGTCTGAAAATGTTTTGCCCAGTACTCTTTCTTCTATACAATGCAGTTACTACTTTATTCCTGATTTTATAACGTTACCTGAATGGTACTGGTCCCTCTGAGGATTATACAAATTCCAGAATAAAGCATTATTTTGCTGTTGGACCCTCAGTTCAGATCCTGTGACCATACTGCTAAATGTGGGTTGACGATCAACAGAGTGTGGAGAACCTGAGAAAGGGGTAGGTTGGACTTCCCCCCACCTCGTTGAGCCAAAGGAGACTCCACTGTGGAGGAGCACCCGACCTAATTTAAGGGAAGACAACCCACATATGTAGTTGAAATAAAGCAACCTCTGCCTTGTCAAAAAGGAATTTCTGTAAACTCCTGAGTAAAAGTTCTAAGCCACTTTGACATAGGATTATTCTCTTTTGACATATTATAAACATTAAAGAAAATTTAATGCCCATCTGGACAGTTAGTTTTTGCCAATTGCCACCACCACCAGCTGCAGAACTACACTGACTACAAGCCATCCAGCTGCCATGCGTAGCCAGTGCCAAGAGAGAGCAGCGCTGCCAACGCTGCTTCAAGTGGCTGGGCTGGTTTGCAGCCAGGATTGGAGGGAGGATGTGCTGTGAAACACAGTAGTCACGACTCGGATTTTCAATGAGTGTTATTTGTGTTTGCTTTTTTTTTCTGGTCATCTACTGTGGGAGGCTGCTGGGGACACCATTTCTTTCCTGGAAATGGCAGCAAAACATGTTGATCCTTCTTTCTCTGCCTTTTATGTACTTGCTGGCATCCTTTGCATTCACATTTTGCTTGCACACAGTCATTAGCTGGAAGCGCCTGGAGCTGCAGAAAATGGTGTCATCTCTCCAAGTCTGGGTTTCCCTAGCTCCTAATCTCTCCCCCCATCCCTAACAGCACCCCTTTCCTTGTTTTCCCCCTTTGTTTGGCATTCACTTTCTCACAAAACAGCAAAAAAGAAACTGCTTCCTCTGCTAGTGATTTCCTAGATGTGTTCTTATATCTGTGCATTTGGGTTCCAAATACTCTTGTCTAGATGTTTCCCCTCGACAAAGAGATGGTTCTTCTTCGTTCCATTTAGGAGCAAATCATTTTCCAATTCAGGAGATAAATTCTCCATTGACATCTGTAGTAGATTGTACTAGTGTTTGTCACTTTCTATTTTCTTTCCCTGCCATGCTTTTCCCCGTGGGTGGATTGATTATTCATCCCCTCTTTGTTGAAGTCAGGAGAAACCATGTGACTTGCTTTGGCCAATAAAATGTGGGCAGAAGCGATGTGTGTAACTCCCGTACAGTAGTTTTAAGAGCCAGCTTGTTTGAAGTGTTTCTTCTCCTTCTGCCGGAAGAGCAGCAATGCCCAGAGAGAGACCGCTCCATCAGCCTAGGTCCTGGAATGGAGACGTGGGGTAGCTCAACGGCTGTGCCTTGATGGACACATAGTGTTAGAGAAAACAAAACTGAGTTGTTGAAAGCCACTGAGATACTTGGGAGTTTTACTGCAGCACAACTTAGCTTACTGTGACTGACACGATATCCTTTCATTTGTAGATCTCTACGATAAAATACTCTTAACATGTTGAGATTACTTGGTAGTGCACGGAATAAGAAACCTAGGAAAGTTATCGCTAAAACCAGGCAGCGCTGCACGCCTGCTACCGTGTATCTGGTCAGGTTAATGGAGGATCTTAGAATGTGAGGAGGTGCAGGGAGCTCAGAGTTCTAATTAAGCCCTCATTCTGCACATAAGGAAACAGGCTCAGAGATGTTAAGTGACACACTTAAATCCCCCCAGCTGGTTGGTGGAGGAATGCGGCCCAGACTGGAGGAAGCCAGGTGCCCACTCCCGTGCACTGTCAGCATGGCTTCTCCTGGGGTTTTTAGCTCAGTTAGCAATGGGAAAACTATAAGAGAAGATTCTTAAATGAAAAATTTCTATCATTTTATTTAAAATATATCCAGAAAACTTACACACATTAAACTTCCATCTACCCACTTAAAACCTCAGATTGTTCCTTTTCCCTGTGCTAGTGCTTCATGTTGAAGACACTTAATATTACCAAAATGAAATGCATATTTAGAGAAGCAAACGTACTCTAAAGGACAAGCGTAAGAGGTTTTTCTTTTAGGCACTGTTCCAAAGTATCCACATTTGAGATCTTCTTCATTTACCATACATTTAAGAGTTGACTCTGTGCAACTGTTCTTCTAAATCAGTCATGTCTAATTTTATTTTTGAACATGTGAAGGGTTCTACTCACTTCCTGGATAATAGGTCTTCTCATTTTGTAAGTTGTTGCTCCTTAATAATAACAGAAGCTGATATGTATATAACGCTTAGTATTTTAAAAATTATTATTATTTTTTATTTTATTTTTTAGAGAGGGGGAAAAGCAGAGGAAGAGGGGGAGAGAGAATCCTCAAGCAGACTCCCCGCTGAGCACAGAGCCCAACTCAGGGCTCAGTCTCACAACCCTGAAAACCTGGGCTGAAATCAAGAGTCGGACACTTAACTGACTGAGCCACCCAGGTGCACATATAATGCTTACTATTACTAAAACCCTGTTCAAAGTGCTGTGTATCTTTGTGTAGACCTAACCCTCACAGGAAATGTGTGATGTGATGTATTATTATCACTCTTCATCTACAGATGAGGAAATGGAGGCACACAGAAGTTAAGTGACTTACCCGGGGTCACACTGGTGGTCAATGGCAGAGCTGGGATTTGTACCTAGGCAGTCTAGCCATACTGCCCCTACAATGACCATAATGCTGATAATGATAAAAGGACGGTAACAGCAACAGCAGCCATGTAATAATTAAGTAATTGCCACACGCAGGTACTATGTATCACTTTATGTTGATTTGTGATCCCTAAAACACCCATTGAAATAACTTAGGAAGTGGAAGCTAAAAGGAGTCACATTGAGTGACTTGCCCGAGGTCACATAAGTGGCGAACCTGAAGTTCAAGGCTAGATCCTTCTGGCTTCAAAGTCCGTCCTCCCTTCACTGTGCCACACTGCTTTTCTTTTTCATGTCCTCTCTACAGAAAAACAGTGTGACAGAGGAAAGGCATTGCTTCCAGTACATTTTTACTGTTTTACGTATCAAGTGTGCTAAGTAGAATAATAGTGAGGTCTATCACCTGGAAACAGTCTCTGAGCAGATGGCAGCCTTCTCATCAAGGAAGTGATGGAGGGGAAACAGGCGTTGGATGGCGTTTGGACCAGGCTCCTGGCGACGTCTGCTTTTACCCTATGTCTCTATGATGCTATAATCCTCACAATATTTCTTTAGGAAAGTTGCTATTGTTCCTCTCTTTTCGAAATGTGAAATGGAAGGACAGAGCATTAAAGTGATGAGGCTGCCTAACTCTGATGTCACTTATGGGGCTACTAGTAAAACTAAGGTCCTTTTACTCAGATATCATGTTCTATATGATGGATTTCCCAGTTTCGACCATCTGAGAATGTCTTTTGCAGAGATTTCCAAAGCCTGAGTGGAACTTTCTAACACTAAAAGCATTTAAACTGTTTTTTAAAAAGAGATACAGGGAATTTTTTTTTAAGTTGTATGTGTATGTTTTAATTTTTAATTAATTGACACTAAGGAAGTGGTTATAGAACATGGACTCATTTTGTAAATGACTGCTTGTCTAAACTTCAGGGCACAATCACGGGTCTCCCAAATCCTCCAGTCTATGAACAGGGTTGTGGGAAGATTCTACCCTTGTTCTTTAACCCCCCACCTCTAGGATGGGAGGGTATGGGGAAATTTTAAGGTACTGGAGGCTCCCTAGAGTACAACTTGTATTAGTTAGGCAATGGCTTAAAATGATGGCCTAATTAAGAGGTAATTTCTTTCTTACATACAAGTCCAAGCATTAGCCATTTTGGCCTGGTGGGGTGTGGGAACCATGGTGTCAAATACCTAGGCTCCTTCTGTCTTCAGCTCCACCACCCCTGGTATGCTGCCTGTATCCTGTCATCCCAGATGGCTTACCACTATACCCACAGTGCAGTCCATGGAAATGGAGAAAAGGGCCCAGGAGAAGGTACACCACTTCCCTTTTGGGTATGTTCTGGAAGTTGCATTTGTTCCCTCCACTCACCTATTAGCCATAATTCGGCCACGTGGTCACACTCAATTCCAGAAGAAGCTGGGCATTAAAGTCTGTATTCTGGGTACCCAAATGCTGAGAGATAAAAGTGTTATCACTATGGAAGAAAGGGAGAACCTCTATTTGGGGACACTATCAGCTCTGCTTCCTCTTCTGCTTCTTGTCTCCACCATCACAAGAAGGTCCCCAGGCCTTGCTCTGTCACAGCCAAGTCCAAGCTCTCCTGTTGGGTGCTTAAGCAACCCTTTGTAAAGTAACAACCCTTTACAAATTTACAACCCTACATAGTCCAGTCCTGGACGGATGGTGGGTCCAAGGAAGCACTGTCCAACAATCAACAGTAATGACTAAATAACTCAGATCCTTAACTCACTTTTCTTAATAGATACAAAAAGATCCCATCATAATCCATAGTAATAGCTTTAAATCTCCTTTTCCCTTCTCCCTGCTTCCCTATCCCTGGAAAGCCGCTCTTAAAAAAAGTAGAAAAGCCCCAAGTTAGTATCTTACTAGCAACCCTTTCCCCCCACCCCCACAAATTTTTTTCAGTATTTAGCCCCTAATGGCTTTTGTTCTCTCCATTTTTAAATTATATTCAGTTAAATCTATCTCCTGTAAACAAGAATCTCTCTGCTTGAAAGGCATCAAGCCAAGGGGAAGAAGGTAAATACAGGTTTTCCCTTATTTAGTTGGAGAAGAGACTGAAAAGAGAATGCCGTCAGGGTGCCTGGGTGGCTCAGTTGGTTAAGTGTCTGACTCTTGATCTCAGCTTAGGTCTTTTTTTTTTTTTTAATTCTATTAGCCAATATATAGTACATCAATAGTTTTTGGTTAGTTGCATATAACACCCAGGGCTCATCATATCCTAATCTCATGGTGGCGAGTTTGAGCCCCATGGTTTTTTGTTTTGTTTTGTTTTGTTTTGTTTTGTTTTTAAAGAAGAGAGAATGCCATCATGTTGATCTTGCCATGTTACTCCCCAATCCATTTTCCACACAGAGGTAGCCAAAATAATTTCTACAAATATAAATTAGGAAAATGTCACTCCTGTGCTTAAAAATACTTCACAGGCTTTTCACTGAACTTGGAGAAAACACGACTTGCTCTGCTGGGCAGACAAGCGCCTGTGTGGTGTAGCCTGGCCCACCATACCCCACTCCAAGGTCTCTGCACTCCAGCCCGTCTCCCCTTCTGCTCTTTAGTGAGATCTTTCCTGCCCAGGAGCTCCCCTCTGCTGGTGCCTGGCCGGAAGTGCTCTCCCCAGTGTGGACAACTCCTGTTTGTTTTTCGGTTCCTTTAAAATGTCTTTTCAGCGATGCCTTTCCTGACTTGTCACTCTACAACAAAACAGGTTTATTTCCTCTAATGGGATTCAGCAGATATCATGATATACATTTATATGTGACTTTATTTGTTTAATACCTGAATTCTTCACTAGACTATAAGCTCTAGGAAAGCAAGGCATATTTCACCCATCGCCATGTACCTAGACCATTGTGCGGATAGAGGATGGAATTCTCCCGATAAGCTTCTTATGAACTTGTGCCGTCTATCAATGAGATAGATTTATTACTTTTTAAGCAGAGGATGCAGAGCCTGCACTCAAATCTATACTAGTTAGGAAATGCTCATCTCACCTCTTCTTGCTTCTTTTCCATCCACTTTCTGCTCTACTCTGTAGCCACAGATGTGTTATCCAATAGCCCATCTATGGATCAAGAAATGTTACTGTGTAATGTAGGAAAGCTAAAGCTTACCCTTTCTCGGGGCCTGTTAGGTCCTGGTATCACTATCATATACCCTCACTTTCTGGAGTGGAGTGGTGTTTGTGGTCTACATTGTCGTTGGCATGTATATCCATCAGTGTTCTCCAGAGAAACAGAACCAATAGGATCTCTCTCTCTCTGTCTACTCTATCTGGATCTCCTATCTCTATCTATACATAGATAGATTTTTAAGGAGTTGGCATGTGATTATGGAGGCTGCATGTCCCCAGTCTGCAATGTGGACCAGCGGCCTGGAGACCTAGGGAAGAGTCTTGCAGTTCAAGTCCAAAGGCCATCTGCTGCAGAATTCCTTTTTGTGCAGGGGAGGTAGTAAGTCTTTTGTTCTATTCAGGCCCTCAATTAATTGAATGAGGCCACTGACATTACAGAGGGCAAACTGCTTTACTCAAAACCCACTAATTTAAATGTAAATCTCATCCCAAAACAACCTCACAGAAAGAAACATGCAGAATGTTTAACTCCATAATCTGGGCACCATGGCCTAGCCAAGGTGAGGCATAACACATAGCCATCGTAGTGTACAAACTTGTTCCTCTGGGGGAGAAAAGTTCCACTGTTCTTTTGAGAGCACGAACAGTCCCCAAAGAGCAGAAGTAGTATGCCTGGGAATGCTGGTGGGGTATAGAGGAAAGAGCAGGGCATGCTCGGTCCTGGGGAGGTCCTGCTGTGAGCACAGCTCCAAGGTGGCAGTGGTGAGGCACAGATGAGATACAAGAGGAGGAATCCCAGGGGAGGAAGATTGGGCAGGGTGGATGGGGGTGGGGCAGGGGTGGAGAAAGAGACAGGAGCCCTCCCTGTGGGAGGAAGTGCAGGCTCCCACTCTGCCTGCACGCTCAGAGGGTGCTCCTTTGCTCTCTGCCGGTCTGTGGACAGAATGCCCCCCCACCCCTATATTCACTGATCCGCCCGTGGCTCCCTGCCACTAGGCTTATTTGAAAGCAATAGATAAATGTCAGCACTTAGAAGCTATGAAACGTCCTAACTGGCCCCCCTAGACTAATAAACATAAAAAAAAAATCCTGATTCAGGCAGCCTGATGGGCTCATTGGTGAGAGGGAGATAAAGTTTCCCTTCAGGACATTTATAATTTACATAATAAAAAGCTTTTCACCTTCCAGTCAAGGAACAAAATTAATTACCGTGGCCCTGTTACCTCTCAGAACATTTTTTGCTTAAACTGGCAGGAACAGTTTGTGAACTCTTAAATGAAGGATGGGGTCCAGGGGTGGATGTTAGCAGAGGCAGAGTAGGCAGCAGGGGGGAAATGCCCCATGGTTCACTACCATAGCCTGGAGTGGGAGGGTGGATAGTGGGGGTTACTCTGCATTTAACAAAGACATCTGTGGCCTGACCTGTCCTTTGAACGCATTCAGCACCAAATAATGCGCTAATGATAATGGACTCGACAATCTGAGGGCCCGTAATCACCTCCCCTCAGACAGATGTTGAATGGACAGTCACCAGAAGGGTTGCCGCGATCATATCCTTCAGTCATGTCTTGTCCTCTTCTCTTTTGGGCACCATTTCAAAAATCAAATCGAAAAGCTGGTGTTCCAGTGCCCCTGTTTCTGAGGATATATGGGCAGACCAAGTCCTTTGATTAGGAAACCATATTTGATGTCCAAGCAGAGTCTCTTGTTCCAAATTCCCTGAGCCCTTCAGAAAGCTGACTGAGTTAACCTAATGTCATTGATTCTCACCTCTCCTGTGAGGGAAGCAGGTGGCCTGCATTATTTCAGATCTTTGTGGATGGAGAGATAGAGGTGAAGGGAGGTTAAAGGGTCCACTTTCCACTGAGGAGCTAGGCATAGAATTCAGTCTCAGGTCGCCAAGGAAATAGGGTTTCCTGGTAGCCCAGAAGGCTCAACTGAGGGTGGGGTGGGGTCTTTCTCTCTCTCTCTCTTAACTCACTCAGAAGTAGGTAGGACCCATGAAGGTGAGGATAGGAAGAAGTCAAAGTTTCCTTCCTACCATTTATGAAAGAGGAACTATTATTGATTTAATTTTCATTGTTATTTTGTAGTAATTATAACATAGTACACGGTTACAAAAGGAATAGCTAGCAAAAGATGGCATGACTGCAAGTAAATTTTTCACCTCCTTTCAGTCCAGTTCCTGTCTTGGATAAACAATACTGACAGGCATGTAAGTAGTAGCTTTTATTCAAAAGTTCAGATTTTGAGGGGAGAACAGATGCGTGGACAGTCAGCCCCTGGCACTCTGTCCATTTCAGAGTCCCTGGGCCCCTCCCTGCCTCTCCTGTTCACTTGGGATTCTGTGTGGCCCTGCAGTACATTTTTTTGCTTATTTCTGGCACCCAGTGTCCTTGAAGCTGCGGAACACCCATATTTTTTGCTCTCCAGATAATGATTAAGTTATGGTCACCTCAGAAACAGTTTTTATGGGGGAATGGGGGAAAAATCAGTTTGGTCAAGTTGGAAACTTTTTCCTGCCTGATTTTTGGTGTGTTATGTATTATGAATAAACTGACCAATGGAAGTACCAGGATCTAGTGACAGAGCAACTGGGATTTGTGGTGTCTTTTTTGATCTGAATATAAGTTGGAAGCTAAAGATAGTTTAATTATGGCTCTACTTTGGAAAATATCATTCGCTGTTTCTAGTAGAAACCACACAATACCCACTTGTGTCCTGAGAGACAGTATAGTCTAGTGGGTGAGAACACGGGCTGTGCATGTCCTGCTGGCATCTGTGGGGGACCTGTGGGCAGCTTTCTCATCTGTCAAATGGGCACCATAAAAGCATGTGCCTTTTACAGTTTTTGTGAAACTAAATAAATTGGTGCACATAAGACCCTTAAGACACTGCCCAGTGTATAGTAAGCAGTCAATAAATAAATGTTAGCATTTTTAAATTCGTAATAGTAGGTACATACTCTTTATTAGGGAGAGAGTTCATTTCATATGAGATTCAGTCAGCAAATGGCTAAATCTCATTTACATGTTAAGATAACCAAAATAACTAGTTCAGTTGTACCATAATCTGGTTATTTCTGGTAATTTAGTGGCCCAAGTGGATTGATTATATAATAATACAATATTACCACAATATTTGTGGTAATAATACAATATTACCACAAATATTACCACATATTTGCAAAACATATGTGCATCCACTCAAGTAGCCCTGACAACCGTGATTTCCTTCACCTGTTTATTTGCACATGAGTGCATCTAGTCATTCAAAAAACATCAAGCATCTACTGGGGGAACAAAGACTCATAAGATCTGGTCTCAGAAAGTCCCAGACTGGGAAAAAGATAGGCAACACACTTGTGAGAAGGGCCAATGGGGCCCAGGTGATGAAGGAGACCCTTCCAATAGAAGTAAATGAGGCTTGATAGAGAAAAGGGAAATAGCTAGGAAAGAAAGAGCATTTCTGAGAGAAATGCAGGCACTATTAATATGGAAATATGGAGAGTCTGGATGGGCAAGGAGCTTGGGATGACTGCAATGGGGTACTGTGCAAGGCAGAGGGGCAGGGAATGTCTGTTAGGCCCCAGCTCCTACAAGGCCTCCTGTGCCCTAGGGAGTTTGGACTTCATCCTCCAGGCCAGAGGGTTTGGTGGTGGGGGAGATGGGAATATGGGCAGGAAGGGGAGAAGAGACTACCTCCGAATGAACTAGAAACCTTCCCAGGTCCCTTTCAAACTCTCACAGCATTGTCCAGTCAAGAAGGAGGAAGAACAGTTATTGCAGAAATGGTGCAGAGTATAAAAGTTTCCTGGGAAGATCTGGGTAATTCTTTTCCATCCTCCCCTTGACCCTTGAGAACCACCATCCCCTATAATGGAAGACAAGGGAGGATTTTAGCAGGGCAGGGACCCACTCGGGTTTGTGTTCAGAACTATCTCTAGGGTTGCAGTGTAGATGATGGACTGACATATAGATTAGGGGTAGAAGGATTCAGGGATGAACTAAATAACTAAAGGAAGAATGTAGAAAATGATCACTCTTTATGGCCTCTGGGACATGGGGTGTAGGAAGAGGAGGTTCCCTTTAACAAAGATAGGAAAATAGGAGAAGCAGCAGATTACTTTTTATTTGGAGATGCTGGTAAGACTTCCTCCCCCATGGAGATGTTTTGATATCTGTTCAGAAAACAAATGTATAGTTAGAGAATTCTGTTATCAAAATAGAAGTTTTATTTTGTAGCGCTAGCAGAGATGACTTCATTAAAAGAAAAATCTTTCTTGTGACTCTTTTATTACCACTTATAAGAAGGATGATGTACAGGACAGGATGAATAGATTTTCCTTCCCTATATAGACTATATTTTATGTATCTTAATACCTTCTAAATTGAATTTTTCCCTCCAAATATTGGACTATACTCTTCTTGAGCCCTCTGCTTCCTCTTTCAAATTCATATTGTTCACATTCCAGAAGTTGACTTTGTTCCATTTTGCAAGTGAAAGATTCATGGATAAAGAGAGCTCAGGAAAATAAGGACCTTGTGAGAGTAAATGACAAGATTAAATGTGAGTAGGGGGAAACAGAAAAAGATAATAATTAGCAATCCAAAATTAAATTACACATAAATTAGAAGTTCCCAGGCCAAGAAGGGTCTTGGGAAAGGGGAAGAGAAGAGAGTCTGAGTGTGCTCGTGTTGATGTTCTTTGCTTGTATAAATTTTAAATCGAATTTGGCTTTCAATTTCTGGCAGTGCAGACTCCGCAGAATGCACTGGAAAATGGAGAGTTCTTGCTTGCTACTTTTAGCTCTCGTCATTCTGCTGGTTCAGACTACTTCTCGCTGGGTGCAGTGTATGGCAGTGAAATGCAGATCATAAACCATGAGAGCTGGCCTCCGGGGAAAAGGGGGCCCTGGATGCAATCCAAGGTCTGTAACACAGAGAAAAAGACATATTTCTTTGTCACACACAGTAGATTCTCCCCGAGGGTTTCAGCGATGGGAATAAAATGATTCGAAGGGGGTGGGTGAGTGGTGGTGGAAATCTTTACAACGTTCTTCTCTCATATGAAAAACCAAACAAAAACAAACCCTGTGTGAGTGGGAACACAGACAAGCCTGAGGCCTCCCAGCCTGTCTTCACGGCACACTCCATATACCATAGTTAGGATCCTGGGCAGCAGAACTGTAAACGTCTCTGGGACCGTGCGCTATACCTATATACATGTATTTATCACTCGACTTGACCTGGGCTGGGGAAGTTGTCAAGTAAGTTTGCGATTATTTTTCAAACATTTTGGGTTCAGGAAAATTCAGAATATGTTTTCCCAAGCACTTTCCTCTGAGTATTTAAGCCCATGCGTTTTCTGAGGGAAATCTAATACACATGTTTCTGATTCATTTACACTTAATTCATCAAATTGTTGTTTTGTAAGAGTCATCTGATGTCCAAGGAGCTTTATGAGGATTTTATTTTTCTTGAGTAAACCTTTTTATTTGAAACAGGATGTTCCTCATGCCAACACTGGCCCAGCAGAATGCAGAAGCACACCAATCTGAATCTGACCTTGGCGGCCCGACAGGTTTAAGGGAGTGCGAGATGAGTGAGGGAAAGGGATTTAAGAAGGACGTCGAATTGGCAGAACACAAGGAACATTCTCTCTTCCTTAACTGGCATGCTGGGAATGGAGTCTTTTCATTTGATTTCCCAAAGAAAAATAAACGCAAAGAACACCTTGCTTGTGGGAGGCCTTAGCTATCTACTTGGGATTCTCAGTGGAGGTTGTTTTCCATTGTCTCAGTCATGAGGCTTTAGGGCTTCTGCTTGTGTTCAAGAGATTCTGAGCCTTTGGTAGGAAGATTATAACTGATTTTGAAAAACAGCTTGAAGTATGGTGGCTAAATCGTAGTGTTTTTAAAAGTGCCTGTTGTTTTGTATGCCTACCAGTCTGGCTTCATCTGTACATTAGCTGCTGACCTCCTAGCAGTCCAAGGACAAGGACTTGGGTTTCTCTGGTGATCTGGCCCTTGTGGCATGGATATTAAGCTTTGCCATAGTGACCAGATTGGCTTGACCCTGTACACCCAGTCCAAGAACTTATTCTTATTTGTCCCTCCATGGAAGAAGGCTAAGTCTAGGTAACTTCTCTAAGATAAATTTCTTGGAATTAAACTCCATCCTGTTTTGACCCCCAAGCACACTCCCCTGCCCCTGCCTTTCACTGGCATTCCTGTCACTGTATTAGTTTTGGCGATGGTGAACTGGCACTGTGATGACCGTCAGAAGAATTAAGAAAGAATAGAAGGTACAAAGGGTAGTAACCACAGCCTAGAGAATTGTTCCACTTTAACATAAAATCTTGGGATACTGACAGTTGTCAACGAATTTTGGTAAAGGAAAAAAAGAAGACTTTATCTTCAAACACATTCATAAATATGATAAAGGTAATTTCTTGGTTGGTTAACTTTAAAGAAGAGATTTTTTTTAATACCATGTAAAATCTGATCCATGTTGCTGAATCATTTATATTTAATATGTACATTTTACACGTAAGTATAAGTTGGCCTTTAGATGTTTTTAGAAAACAGTGCTTTGAGCCCAGGATAGCACTTTGATTGAGACTTGCTATAGTCAAAAATAAAATAATTGCAGAGTAAATTCAGTGTTCTGGCTTTGAGTTCATGCTTGTAACTCCCATCCAGGTTCCCCAATCAGCGTGCAATATGCATTTCACTGCCATGACCTTGGTTGATTTTGTCTGAACCAGTGCAGTGGAGTTATACGAAATCAGCCAAGAAGGGTCCCCATGGAGAAGTTATGGGGAATTTCGTTTGTATTTTGACTGCCACTACAGGACTTAAGTAGAAACTAAGAATATGAAGCTCTTGTGCTTTGCTTTCTGGTGGCTAATTTGTACGCCAGACTTTAGAAATCCTAGTTCCCAAATCTTGCGCTGATATGAGGTGTGTGAGTGCTTTGGGAAAAGTAGATTCAATTACCTTTTGTCCTTTAACATCCCTGTTGGTAAAACGGACTTACAGTAACGTTATTCCTTTCTTAAGGAAATGGGAGAGCAGATCAAGAAAATGGTTAAAGGCAGAAACCTGCCATAGAGTAGGAAAAGGCACCTTGGGAAAAACAAAGAGCAGTGTTAAGATCAAATAAAAGTGTTTTTGCTCCATTAGAAATTATTTCATCAGAAGGGTTTACATGAGGATGTAAACTCCATGAAGATGGGACTTTGGCTTACGTCGTTCACTGTAATCTTCCAAGTCCCTGAAGACAGTGCCCGGCACACAGAGGGCGTCCGTAAATATTTGTCGAATGATAGAGCGGGTGGAGGAGTATCGGGACACCTGTACATGGCAGGGGAGAGATGGCCTGCCTTTTTTTTTTTTTTTTTGTCCTCAGGCAAAGCAGTAGATTGGCATGTGGGAACATGGCAGATAGGTTGGTACCCATAAACTTGTAGGAAATTCTGGGTCCTAGTGCCCTAGGTGGCCATGTTTCCATGATCTCTCTGGAGATGCTGCTAGCTGAGAGGCAAGTCACCATTCTCTCAGGACAAAATGGAGGGGCCCTTGTGAGGACTGGGCATTTTCCTGTCTCTGGAACTGTGATACTATTGGGAGCTCTTGTAGGACAATCAAACCTTTACCCACCCCCCCCAAACGGCTGTGGTGATAGAGGAAAGAAATGAGATAACGGTAGGAGAATTGAGAAATTTTGCTTCAGTCCTTAAGTTCAGGAATAAGAAAAACAAGTTATCCTGAATAAAAACGGAAGTTATTTTAGGGGTATCAAAATGTTGGTTTTCAGGGGATGGATTACTCTGCTAGGGCTGCCCTCACAAAGTGCCCCAGACTGGGTGGCTGAAACAATAGGAATTTATTTTCTTGCAGTTCTAAAACCAAGGCGTGGGTGGGGTTGGTTTCTCCTGAGGTCTCTCTTCCTGGCTGGCAGACGGTCACCTTCTTGCCATATCCAGAGGAAGATCTCTGGTGTTTTTCTCCTCTTAGAAGAAGACCAGTCCTATAGGACGAGCACTCTGTCCTTGTCTTATTTAACACTAATTAGCTCTCTAAGGGCCCTGTTTCAAATACAGTCACATTGAAGTTAGGGTTTCAGCATAAATTCCAGGGGGACACACTTTGGTCCATGACAGGGGTTACAACAGTCCACTCTCAGATTGAAGTGAAGACACCTGCATCCAGGGGCATCTCTGTGGCCCAACCAAGGAGAGTTTTCCTAAAGCAGAGGCATTAAAAATTAAGGATTTTCTCATGTGTTAAGGTGGTGGCAGTGTAAGGCATTTCTGTGATCTCTGGCTCCTATTTAAAGCACTGTTATTACTATTGAATTGTGGCAGTCAGTTATGCCACAAGATAGATATAAAGCCTGAGGCCTGCTTTATGGTTGGAAAGCCTAGGCAACAAGCATGTTAATTAGGAAGAGAGCCCATCTATTTCTTTATTCATTTATTTTAAAAGCCAAGTTATATACTGGAAACCTGGTACTTAGGCTTTCAAATTCTTATGTAAACTACCCAAAATGCAAATTAGTTACCAGTAATGTCAGCATCCTTAGGGAAATTCCTGTTCCTTTCAATGCTGAAAATCTCACTGTAGAAATTTAGAGCTGGAAGGACCCTCAGAGAAATCTATATCCTCATTGTGTTAATAAGGTGCTGCAGACCCAGAGAAGAGACTTAATGAATGTTTGCAGCCAGTTGGAGGCAGAGGCAGGGGAAGCGCCTGGGTTCCAATGTGGTCTTGTAAATGCCTGGGGCCTTCTCCCCAGATGACTTTGCCAGCCACCTGAAAGTCACAGAGGGCTTCCAGCCAGTCGACAAACACGTTTGTGCTTGGGCCTCATTTAATCAGTCAGTGGACAAGTGTTCAATGAATTCGTGCATTATGTGAACAACAGTAGAGATAAGCTTAATATTCTCTGTCAAGAGATGTCGGTCTGGTTTTGGCTAAAATTCAAGAACAAATACAAAACAAACTATAGTATCACAGAAGTAGCTAAAATCCTAGTGGGCTTTTAAAAGACTGCTTGGTTTTCTTGGAATCTTTCCAAGGGCTTTTGGGTTAGACCTAGACTTGAGCTCAACTGTGTTACTAACTGGATGACCTTGAGCAGTGACTGGGTTCACCGAGCCTCAGTTTCCCCACTGTAAAGGGGCAACTGCAGGGGTGGGGACAGACACATCTGAGCTGTTGGGTTGGTCATTGTGGTTATTACTGCCACATGACTGTGTTCCCAACTACTGTTAATACAGCTGCCATTGACATTCCCTTCATCTCCAGTCATAGAACAGCAGAAAGTTTAATCAGAGATGAGCTTCCCTCTGGCACTGGAGGCAACCCCTGAAGGCTGCTTCATTTTTAAGAAATAAATAGTATTTCTAATATTTTTTTCAGTGCTCTCTTTTCTTCCCCCTAGAAGCTGACAGGTGGCTTTTTGTGAGACCTGTTTGTGGTGCTGCTGTGACCCTCCTGCTCTGCACCATGGATATCTGATTCTCCCCTCTCCTCCCTGGTGAACTGGAGGAAAACTCATGCCTTATTTTTTCTACTTCTATTGTAATGAATTTTCCCATGTTTGAATAGACACATGAGCATACTATAACATAGGAGCTAAGAGAATCTTTGGGTACGAATCCTAGCTCTGCATTCACCTGTTGTGTGACCTTGAATAAATTGCTTAACTTCCATGCGCCTTGATTCCCAGATTTGTAAAAGGGAGATAATCATGTATTCATGTACTATGTCTGTGATAATTGAACAAGCTAGTCCAGTAAAAATAATTAGTGTGGAGCTTGGCACATAGTAAGCACTCAATAAATAGTAGCTATTATTATCATTAACAATATCACCAAGACTTTTAAGAGGAGATGAAATTACTTTGTGTAATTTCATGAAGGAAAAAAATAATAAAGAAACAACATTAAATAAAGAAGGAAATCCCAGAACAAATTCACCAGGCATGGCTCCATGAGTGTTCCAGCCATCATGATAAGTCCTGGGGAACAGAAGTACTTTGGGTGTCTGGAAGAGCTAATGGGGAAACAGAGGAAAAAAATACACACTGATGGGTTAAGTGGAGGGAGATACCCACAAAGCCGCAGATATGGAAGGGGCAGTGTCGGAATCTTCCTGGGGGAAGTTAGGGAAGTAGGGGTCTTCAGTGAGGAGAAGAGTTGCTCTGAGGCTTGAAAGAATGGCTAGGAGGCAGCTAGGTGGAAAAGGAAGTCCAAAGATGCTCCAGGCAGAAGGACCGGCACTTTTTAAAGACATGTAGGCAGGAGAGAACAAGACAAATTCAAGAAACAGCAAACAGCTGGGTCCATGGTAGGGCACGTGGAGGGAACTGGTAGGAATTGAGGCTGGAGAGGGTGGGCAGGTATTGGTTTATGAAAGGTTTGTGTGCTAAGCTGAAGAGTCTGGATTCTTATCATGAAAGCCAGTATTCCCTAAGCTGCGTTTCCCAGGTTCCTTGATATGTTAGTAGATTTTCTGTTAATAAAATTCTGTGGCCCAATAAGTTTGAGAAATGTTCGGTATAATGAAATTAAATAGTTCTTCTTACTGTAGGATTTTTTTAGAGCTATTAGTATACCAAGGGGGGGATATAAAATGAAGCTTTCTCTAAACTAACATGATCTTAGAATACTTCTTATATTGAGCATCTATTAACATTCAGTTCCAGAGAATAATGAATAATTTTAAGGAGGGGAGTGACACATTATCATATTTTATTTAGGGTTAGCATCTATGAAGGAAAGACTTTTTTTTTTTTAAGAGAGGGAGAGGTAGGGGTGGGGAGAGGGGGAGAGGGAGAGAGAGAGAATCTTTTTTAAACTTTATATTTTTTTTTTATTTTTTAAAGATTTTATTTATTTGAGAGAGAGAGAGAGACAGCACAAGCATGGGGAGGGGCAGAGAGAGAGAGGAGTAGAATTTATTAGACAGAGAGAGAGAGCGAGCGAGTGCACAGCATGGATGAGGGGCTTGATCCCAGGACCTTGAGATCATGACCTGAGACAAAACCAAGAGTTGGACGCTTAACTGACTGATCCGCCCAGGCGCCCCTGAAGGAAAGATGTTTTTAAGGGAATATAATAATTTGTTCTATAGGTATAATATTATTCTGAAACTCAGCAGTAAACATGTCACATAATCCAAAGGGATTGCTGATTAAAAAAATATTGAATTAGTTCTTA
This sequence comes from Ursus maritimus, assembly GCF_017311325.1. Taxonomy (NCBI): domain Eukaryota; kingdom Metazoa; phylum Chordata; class Mammalia; order Carnivora; family Ursidae; genus Ursus; species Ursus maritimus. Next base: position 34,883,377 of record NW_024423343.1, read on the forward strand.
CTTACAAAGCGTGCTGATGCTTTCAAGGCCAGTGCTACTTCTTATAGGGAATTTATCAACAAATTGGGTGAATATTTAATAGAATTATTTGATTATTTGGTGTAGCACATTGTGCGTGCTCTCTCCCTCTCTCTCTCTCTCTATCTATCTATCTTTACACAGGTTGATAGGGTGACTTTGAGAAGCAGAGCTCTGTCATCTCTAGAGATGTATAAGGTAGGATGAGCACAGGGTCTATGCCACCTACTAACTGCATGACCATAAGCAAGGTATTTAATCTTTTTAAATCCAAATTTCTTCACTTGTGTAGGGGAGTTCATTCCTGTCTCCAGGAGTTGTTGTGTCGATAGAATGGTGTTAAAGTACTTTGTGAGTTATACAGAACTACCAAAATGTGTCCTCGTTAAACGCTGTAGGAACCTGGTACATAGTGGGCATTCAGTAACATTTGCTGAACCACTCAATAAAAGCAGGCCTTGGTCTTGTCTTCTAGTGGCGTGTTTGCTCAGTCTGCACAATTGGACTTTCAAAATCGAGAGTAGTTTCTTATTGCCTCTCCCCACACTGTGGGCTCCCTGTCAGATGACCCTGAGCTGTCCTTTCCAGGGTCCCTCAGCCACTGATCCACACGTTTTCCTCCCCAAAGAGGGCTTCCGGAGGTTCTACGAAATGCACTGCCTTTGAGGTGGTGAGGTGAGCAGGCAGCTCTTCGTTTCCAGGACTTTCCTCCCTTGCAGTTCCCGGAGGAGTTCATCCCACTTCAGTTTAGCCCAGGAAGCAGGAAGGGAGTTGGGGTGAGGGCATGTCATGGTGTGTCCTTGTAGTGTTCTCACCCCTCCTTAAGACCTGGGCTCCACACACTCTTCAGGGCAGCTCTGTCATGGTGCTCAGTTTAGGGGAAAACGTATGGTTAGAAAATAAAGCGATTCAGATGTTTGTGAGCTCTCTTGAGCACTGTAATTTAGCTTGGGTTCTCTCTAGCTTTCGGTGGTGTAACTGACGACAGTCGAACTACCAACCATCAAAACCTTTTGCAGAGTTCTCTTTTCCATTCCCTGTTCTATCTCAAAAGCCCCCCAGTTACCACAGTGGCTGCCTTTGTTTTTCTTATTGTTTCATTTGAGTACATCTCTGCCAGGACTGGTAGTTCATAATAATGGGCTGAGTAGCAAGAATAAGATAAAGCAAATTGTCTTGAAATGCAATAATGGTTCTCTGAAGTTACAATTCTTCTGAATTTAGTTGTCAAGCTAAGAACTGAAGAAAGATGAAAAAAATCAAAATTAATTCCCCAGTTGTAGTGTGCTTTTTCACCCTTAAGCATAGTTCTTTGGGAAGTAATGTGGCCTTTGTCCAGCAGGGGGCAGTGTTCATCTTTAAATGATGTGAACTTGGCCGGCCCAACTCACTGAGCCTGCAAACTCCCGCCCGTGTCCAAAAATCCCAGGCCCTCCAGAGCAAACATTCGAGGTTCTTCCTAAACACAAATTTCCTGAATACAAACCAATGGCTTGGTAAGTCTAGATTTGCTCTTAGTTCCAACATTAAAGCAAAGCACTTACATAAAACGGAACATTGGAGGCTTTATGGCAGTGTGCAGCCTTATCATCGTTGTGAATAATGTTTTAATCCTTTGGGGTTGTTGGGATGGTCACAGGGTAACTCAGAATCCCTCCAGTATTATCATAGCAGCTACATGGGTTTCTCGTTTGGGTTTGATTTTGCTTATTGTAGTCTCCCTAAGGCTGTTCAAACAAGCAAGAGACAACCGAGAGACGACTTGGTATCGATCATTCAGTCAGCTGAGGCTCCTTGGTTCTTTCAAACAAGCACATTCTAGCCTCCCAGAACAGAAGTGAATTGTTCACCTGTGCTGACTTGGATTTTGAATGAAAGGACTAGATTCAGGATATGTGGCGAGTCAACTTTTAACTAATGATGTAATATACGACAGACCCAATATCCTCTAAGTTAGACCCGTAGAACGTCTTCTGAAAGTAAAGAAATGGCAGCATGCACGTGTATCTGTGCCGCATTAACCCCCGTGGGTACCAACACCCCCACTCCAGAGCAGCGGGGGGCAGGGAGAGAGGGAAGGCTAGCTGCTCTGCAGTGGCCTTGAGGAACCAGCATTCGTCAGGGGATTAAAGGAGCCACACTGCTTCAAACCCTGAAATCTGACTTAAAACACACGGTCTTTATTTTTATTAAAATGAGAAACACACATCATAGGGAAACATTGAGGATTATTTTTCCAAGTTCTTGAAGAATTTTGCTTTTTTCTTCCTTCTAAGACATGGTTTCTAGTAATTTTCCCATACAATTGGTGCTTCCTCTGACTGATAGTTTATGGCAATGCCTGACACATTTTATGGTGCTATTACAAAATTTAACTGAAATATATGAGAATGGTGTGTTGACAAAGATTGTGCAATCCTCTAAGTTAATAGAAACAAAGTTCCTTTGGAAGAGTTAAGTGGGTTTTAAGCTGTAGTACCCAAAGAGAGAGAGCGAGAGAGTGAGAATTTGGCCCCTAAATTCTTCACTTTTGCTTTTTTCAATTGCCATCATTTATAGTTGAATTCAGTGTTCACACTAAGGCAGCTGTGTAAAGAAACTGACTACCGTAAGAATTAAGGAATTTAAAGCCCTAGATTTTGGACTTTGAGGAACACAAAATGAAGCATTTGACCTTGACTTGTATATCACAGTCCCCTGTTTCAGCATAAAGGCTGCATATGTACATGTTTAATGAATCAGACCCTTAAGGTTTGCAAAAAAAGCAACACCCTAGATTTATCTATTCCATTAAACATGATCTTCACAGGCTAATTAGTTAGTAATTTCACCCTTGCTTGTAATATAAACCATTTTATGCTCAATAATAATAAAATCTATGTAAACCAGGCTCTTTATTAATAAACATTATGTGCTTCTGGCTTTCAAATAAAATAATGCTTTACGTGCTTTTCTCTCTGTCATCCCTAGACTAATCACACAGTAAAAATCAAACAACTAAAACAGTGGTTTTTATCGCATGCTGTAGGAAAACAATACAGAGATCATGTCAAGAGTGTAAGAATGAGATGTGAACTAAGGAAAGCCAGATGAAGGACAGAGAATCCAAATCTTTATGCTGGTGTTTGGAATGAGATACTTCTAGGCTCTTGAGATTATTCAAAATACATTTTTGAATAATGAGCTGACACGAGTGGAATCACGCATGAGGGAAATGACTGCAAGTCACTCCTGCTTGTCAGCCTCCCCTGGTCTGAGAACCCGGTGAAGGGCTTGACCGAGGCGCTCTGTCGCTCTAACAAGCCTGTATTGTGAGCCAGTCATGGGCATCTGAAGTAGCTCCTTCATGGATAATAACCACAGGATAACTCATATCTCAGCTACAAGTATCATAGCAGCTGAGCTAATCAATATTTTCTTAAAATCTTCTAACAGAAGGGCTCCGATCTATGGATGTGCATGAATCACTCTAGAATCTTAGCTACCAATAACAGGTCACACCCTGACTGGACCATCTAAATAATCCTCAGGACCCTTGTTCAAAAGTTATCAAGAATTTCAAATTGACAACAGTGGCACCTTAAACCAAGCGCAGGGCCTTCTGAGCGTGGGGTGCCACGAAACCACACAGACTGCACCCTTGTGAAGTCACCCCTGCACCTCGGAGACACAGTGGCCCCAGGCCCAGCACCCAAAGTGTATTTTTTCTGCCTATTCCTAAAAGATGATACATTTCAGTTAGCACAAGATTTCTGGTCATTTGGAGCCAATATGAATGTTTTCCATAGGATAATTCCAGATAACCTTTCTGTCGATATTATATATCCAGCATAAACTATGAGTACCTAGAGAACTCTGGAAAAATAAGATATTTATTGGCAAATGAAAATGTCTTTGCTGGGAAATACATTATTTCAAATTTAAAAACATCCGAGGTGCTGGGAAATTCTGATCATACTGTGAAGTCTCTGTCTGGTTTGAAGTTTCTTTCTGTTAAATAATAATAACAAAAACAGGGGCAAACATTTATTGAGCACTTACTAAGTGCTTTATGTTACCTCACTGATCCATCCAACACCTGGACCCTTTAAGATAAGTCATATTATGTTCAAATTGTAGATTGTGGGCAGAGAGCAGTTAGGTACCTCCAGGTCGGAAAGGTGCTAAGCGACAAAGTGGAGATTTCACCCCAGGCAGTCTCGTTTCCAGAGTTCCCACCCTTCCCCAGGACTTCACAGCCCTTGGAGAGGGTGGAGAACACAGCTGAGTTGCTGGTTTGGAGGTTTATTCCATGACCATTCAGGTACTATGGTCAAGCAGTCTGGCAGCCAATCACCTTCTGCCAGACAGTCCTGTATTTCTCTGTGTCCGTTGTGGTCAGCATTCGTTCCATCAGGAGGCAGTACGGATACCAAGGGGCCCCTGGATGACTGCTTTGAACTGAATTAATCAGGTCAGTCAACCAACCATTGAACTCAGTCAAATCACCTATTTTCCCGGACTGTTTATTTGACTCGGTTGATTGGTTGTCTGAACTGAGTGAGTGGGCATCTGAATCTTTTGCGGCAGTGCAGACACAGCCTTTGATTGAAGCGATGCCACCACTGTGATGCTAAGGGACATTAGTCCAGTTTTTTGCTATAAAAATCAACACCAGGCGTGACTCTGCGGAAAGGGCATGTGCTTCTTCCCTAATCAAATCTAAGCAGGTTAAAATGTTGTTATTCCTCTGTGAAGGCAGCTGAATGGATTAAATAATGGACTGAATCTGTAATACAGTGGTAAAGACAAAGTAAAGGACATAGGCATACTGGTATTTACACATTTAAGGGAAAATGCTGCTGATAACACTTGAGAAGATTTTCTTCTACCCGGAAAGTCAAGGTTAGCATCCACATTTGTGAGTTCTAAAGCCAATAAGCAAGTCAAGTATCCCCCCCATGGTTCTGGAAGAACAAGTTGGAGGCCAGAGGACAAACCAGTATTTGTTTAAGGTTGGCTAGGGCAGGTCAGTGATCCAAGGAGGCTGGGGGAAGCATTGCAAGGCAGCCGACTCAAAAGCTGAGGAATGTTTTTAAGAGTCAGGTGGTTAGTCTCTTTGCTATGTAAAGATCAGCAGGATGATTCCACTCACCTCCGCTTATCTCTTTATCACTGTTAAATATTTACAGATCAGTGTTTAAGTGCCTCAGGGCTTGGGGAGCTTTACTTATCAGAAAGCACTTTTTAAAGGCAGTTGCCGCTGGAGCTGTTTGATAAAAATGTCTTCTGTCCCACTCACTTCCCAATAGCCTCAAAGCTATTCAGCGTTGGCACTGGTTATTCCAACAACTTTGCTGGGCAGGAAATCTTGGAACATTCTGAATGAATTCAGAGCCGTGAAAGGAAAGGCTATTGGAAGGCGGTGTACATAACCAGATGATGGATTTGTCCAGTCGTATGTGAGTCTCTGAGAGAAAAATAGGTGCGAGTTCTTCTGGGTCTGCTTTATTCATTTGTAAATATTCACCAGATACTTACTGAGTGCCTTCTTTCCGCCTGGAGCAATGCTAGGAATTACAATGGAGGGGCGAGTGCGGCAGATGAAAATGCTGTCTTCAAAATCTCCAGTTTTCGGTGAGAGAAGAAACCACAAATAGCGTATCATATGCTTTCACTACCAAACATGAAAAGACAAACAAGAGCTCTTCCACTTGCGAATTTTCTGTTTTCTTTGCCTATTTCTGTAGAAGAAGATCTTACCTGAGGGACAGATACAAATGCCTCCTGCCTGTCACTAAAGATATGTCTAGGGAAGAACCAAGGAAGCATGGAATAGGACCCGATAATAATTTAAGCTGTAAACTTTAATTTGTTATACACATGTAAAAAAAAAAAAAGCAGAGTAATATTCACTATTGGATAAATCAAACCAACCATTCAGTCTGTAAGATGCTTTTATGTACACTGAATCTCATAAAGCTGAGCGTTTATTTCATCTGTTTCACTAATGTTGGTGCGCTTGCAAGGAAGTGCGGCATGAATGACGTGGCGTGTAGTTTTCCTCCATCTCTCGACCAACATTTGATCAGCTGAAGAGTCGAAATTAGGATTATGTTATTCAGTCCTACAGTCAATTGCCCTTTAAAAATGAAGCCTTTCTTAGAGTTTCTGTGTCTCAAATTTAGGACCCATTTCCCCGAGAAATGATCAGTTTTTGCACAAGTTGATGGGGTTTGTTTGACTAGTAAAGTAGCTTAAGAATATTCTAGATTCCTGTAGCCTTGGTGGAGGTCTAAAATACCTTTGTGGTTAATACCTGGAGGGAAGGAATGACCAAGCAGAGCTTTTGTATTGGCCTCAACTGTCTGTCAAACATTTGGGGGTTGGCGTATCCATTTAACACATTTGCCAAGCAACTTCATGTAATTTTAAAAAACCGTGTGTGTTTCAAAAGAAATTTAATCTTGAAAGAAAGAAAGAAAGAAAGAAAGAAAGAAAGAAAGAAAGAAAGAAAGAAAGAAAGAAAGAAATCTAATCTACATATCCCTAGTTCACTTAACACCTAGTTCATCAGAATGTTATTTTACTGGAATTCTCTCATTGTCTAGGAGCTTGGTGAATCCTCCAGCAAACTATCCTTTTTCTCACAGTTTCTGAGAATAAACAAAATTTGAACTTTATAATTCTATATTTTCAGGAACCAGTCATTCCGGTGCTGTGCGAAATACCAACACGTTCACAGCCTTTGATGATGGTGTGTCATCCAGATTTGTTAGGCCCAGAGCAAAAATAAGAAGAATAATTTGATTTAAAGATAACTTTTAAGTTAAATATCAACTCTAAAAGTTTATCTGAAAAGGGGATATTTGGGGAAGTTTGATCATCTCCAAATATCCCACCTACTATAATATCATTAGTAATTCATTGAAATATTGGTTGATCCCAGCCTTAGCTATTTGAAATTCATCTGAAATCCTTGAGTTAAAGAAAGTAAAAGTTGGAAACTTTTTGCCTCTATCCAATGGTATCTTAAATTTGTTGCTGAGAACCCTGCAGTACAGGTTGCATGTTTTATAAAGCAAAATGGTTCATCTGTCTTCTAAAAAGCAATTTCGGCCTATACCATACTGGAAATTCTGGAACCTAGAATACTAAAAATTCTTTAGCTCGGAGTCAGAAACCCAGCTTTCTAGACCTGCTCTCCTTCCCTCACCCACCCCCGTGCATTTTTCTGTAATTTGGTGATAATTTATAAAATCCCTCTAGGACTGGGTCTTTCCTCATGTAAAACTGGGGAAAACGGACTTCCAGTACTTATTTGAAGATATTTTTCAGGATAAAATGAAATAACAAATAAAAACTATTAAATCTTTTCAGTGTGAAGTATATCTATATTGGTACTTCTCAAACTATTTTTGGTGAAAGAGTTTTTTTCCCCCTTCAATCTATTGTGAGTTGAAACTTCTATAGAATACAATAAAATGAATTGCTAGAAAAATGAAACTTGAAAGACATGCAAAAATATAAGTGCAATTTTAAGAGTTATTAGAGCAAGTAAACATAAAGTTACTCTTTTTTAAATTGGTATAAGAGTTTCTGAATACTTTCTCTTAATTTCAATTCCTGTATCCTCACACAAGGCTGACAAACAGCTCACGGACCCCCACTGGTCCGTGGACCATCACTTTAAGTAGCTGTGCTTTGGCAGACAGAGCAGGAAGAAACGGCCACTTACTGTCCTACAGATCTGCTTTCAGCTCCTGACAGTGATGGTTTCTAACTTTTGTCATGTGTGGTTTTCAACTGCCATCTCTCTCTCTGCTTTCGTAGATGCAGTAGCTCCATTTATGAGACATATTTCTGAATATTTCACATTTAAATGTTCAGTGATGCTCTTTTGGGCTTCATGCCTTGGCATCTTCTTAGATTCTGCCATTTCTCTTACCGAGATCCCGTAACTTGTACTTCTCAGCCATCTCTCTTCTCTCTCTTCCTGTCGCTACCTTTTTGGAGAGGTGCTCTTGCTCGGGTTGTTCGGCCTCTGTCCAGTCAGAGGCACCTCACACGGCAGCAGAATTAGCATTCCTCAGCTGCATCCCTAATTAGATCAATCCCTTGCTCACAGACCTTCTAAGGTTCCCGTCTTCGGTCAAATTAAGCGCTGCCTGCCTTTCTCTTTACTGCCCATTAGCTTCTTCTCCTGCTATCCTTATCTTAAAATGCCCGCCAGCTCCAGCATCCTGACATTTGCTTCCTCCCCATCTTTCAAGCTCATGTCAAACAACATCTTTGCAGAGAAGCCATTGTTGGGGGATGCTCTCTGTCCTTCTTTGTAATAAACTGTACCCCTCACCTGACCCAGATACTGTTCTGCCCAGCACAGCTTTGTGGATTAGATTGAATAGCCCCCCTCTCCTCTTCCTCACCCCCACCCCAGCTCAGTTATGGACAATTTGAAGTGAAGAGCCATGACTTTTACTAATCCTTTAAATAAAAGTTATTAATTACTGAGTAAATACATAAATTCCCTTGGCTATAAAAAACAACCAGGCAGTATGGAGGAAGGTAATTTTCCCTTGATCACTTCTAATCTCAGTCTCCTGGGTAACCATAATCATGCGTTTAGTTGTTCGGGATATGTTTTTTGAGAACTTTTCCTTTTCTTTGTATTTACGTATATGACTGTTGAAGTAGTATTGTTTTGTGTGCATATGACAAGACCTATATAAGTGTTAGCTTTATTACTTTTGTTCTGCAATTTATCCATGTCATTCAGCGGTATGTCCTGGAAACACGATCATGTCAATAGTTGTAAATCTGCCTGATTTGTAACTGACCCATAACATTCCAAGAATGGATGCAGCAGAGATCGCTTAACCATTGCATGTAAGATTGTTTTAACTTTTGTGTTATTACAAATGTCTGTTTCTCCCTTATCTAGAACCTAGCACAGTGTCTTGCATGTATGAGTACTTGATAAATATTTGTGGAATTGACTAAGACAAGAATTTCCCAAGTTCCTTTGACTCTTTAACTTCTTGTTTAGGAGACGAGGAGTGTTAACCACTTGTGGTGGCCTAAAGAAATTTCCTGGAGGACAACTCATATTTGGTATTCACAGTTAGGGTGAAATGTGCAGAACATAATGGAGCAATTCAAGGAGGCTAAAAGACTAGAGAAGTCAAAAATAAGGGCTAGGAAGAAAGATTACAATGGGGTTGAGCGTGAACATGATACTGTTCTAACTGTGAAAATCACCCTTGTCTGTCCACACTGACAGAGCAGAAGGTGAGACTTGTGAACATGAGTTAGCAAGAGAATTGTTACATCCAGGATAACTGTGGATTCCCCCTCTGGAGCCTTAAGAGCAAATTTGTTTCTCCTCTCTAAGAAGGGTGGACCAGTGCTCTTATCTAATGGCAAGGAGCCAACATAGAAGACTTCTCAGGGGTCTTTCCTTCTTTCCTGGTGGAGAACTTACTTACTTGCTCAAAATTCTCTTTAAGCCCTTAGCTTATGCTATTGTAATTGGTTCAGCAAAACTCAAAATTCCTAGGGGGCACTATTTGTATTTTAACAAACGGATGAAATGTGAGAATCCAAATAATTTATTTAATTGCATTGTTCCTAACTTCTTTTTCTTCATCTTTTAACTATGGTTCTCTGGAAATAAATTCTTTCTGGTGGGTTGGCTGTTGAAGTCTGCTGCTTCATTCCTTCATCTTCTTTTAGGCTACAATTCCGTCAGCATCAGTGGGTCATGACTTGAGTAATGGATGGACTTTGAAATCAGCCTAATCCTAGAAATATACATTCACGTGTCAGACCTGTGTTCCTTTTTTTTTTTTTTTTTAACATTTTATATATTTAAGAGAGAAAGAGAGCACGAGGTGGGGAGGGGCAGAGGGAAAGGGAGAAGCAGACTCCCAGCTGAGCAGGGAGCCCCATAGGGCTTGATCCCAGGACCCTGGGATCATGACCTAAGCCGAAGGCAGATGCTTGACTGACTGAACCACCCAGGTGACCCCAGACCTGTGTTCTTTAAAAGGTTTACTTAAGTTATCTTCTTTATATGTTCCAGTTTTTATTTTCCAGACAACTATCTGTTCTATCATTTCATCCCAAAGTAGTTGACTGTGGAAGCAAAGATTGTTTTCTCAGTGGCCTTGATTGCCTTAACCCTCAGTACTATAGAGTCTACCCACATTTTCGGCAACAGCTGCTTCCTCATGTCTTTCCCTTCTTAGCCCCTCCCCAAGTATCTGGAGGGACAAATCCATGCTGGGGTTTGCATTTTCAGCACATGATAGTCTAGGGCTGCTGGAAGCCTGGGAAATCAGCACATATTAATCAGTCGTGTCCTGCTGCTCATTACTGTCACTCTGAGTATTGCAGCTCATAAACTTAGGTAGAGGCTCACACTTTCTTTGGAGAAAAGAAGAAAGTGACTTGTGGCTTCATATTGTTAAATGGGGGAATCAGTCCACCCTTAGTGTGATCAAATTACAGATCAGATTCAAGAGGATCATGGTGGCAACTCCTCTTGTCCGTCATACAGACTCTTCTTTTGCACTTCTCCTCTCTTCTTTTCTATTGTCTAAATAGCAGCTGTGGAATAAATTGTATAAATAAAAGTAGTAAGGTTCATTAGCAGTTTTCCAGTGTTACCACAGAAGTTTGATTCCTAGTTGTTATGCAACTTAAAAAAAAATATCTTGAAGGTCTTTTCTAATAGATCTTAAATGATTTATAGTAGGCAGGGAAGAGGGGATTGGGATCTTTTTTTTTTTTTTTTAAGATTTTATTTATTTATTCGACAGAGATAGAGACAGCCAGCGAGAGAGGGAACACAAGCAGGGGGAGTGGGAGAGGAAGAAGCAGGCTCATAGCAGAGGAGCCTGATGTGGGGCTCGATCCCATAACGCCGGGATCATGCCCTGAGCTGAAGGCAGACACTTAACCGCTGTGCCACCCAGGCGCCCCAGAGGGGATTGGGATCTTGATAGCTAATACCAGAATTTTTCTCAGGTTGGGACTATTCCTAAAAGGAAACTAGTTCAATAAGACTCCAGGGCCAAAGGTAAGTCGCTACGGGCAAGCCTTGCTGAAGGAGGAAAGTAGATAATGAAGCTGTCCTCCTAAGAAATAAATAGGAATGAGCAGGTATTGAAGAGAGAGGAGAGGGATGATGGCCAAGTCCCAGGTGAATGTGGCTGAAGAATTTAAGAACAGGAATTTCTTTTTTTTTTTTTTTTAAGATTTTATTTATTTATTCGACAGAGATAGAGACAGCCAGCGAGAGAGGGAACACAGGCAGGGGGAGTGGGAGAGGAAGAAGCAGGCTCATAGTGAAGGAGCCTGATGTGGGGCTCGATCCCATAACGCCGGGATCACGCCCTGAGCCGAAGGCAGACGCCTAACCGCTCTGCCACCCAGGCGCCCAGAGAACAGGAATTTCTTATATTCAATTTAAAGGGATTTGCCTTCCTGTGTTCTACCCCCTGTTATTTATAATCCCCTAAAATCTAAGAATCTTGGCTGTTTTTTTTTTTTAAGATTTTTATTTATTTATTTGACAGAGACAGGCAGCAAGAGAGGGAACACAAGCAGGGGGAGTGGGAGAGGAAGAAGCAGGCTCCCAGCGGAGAAGCCTGATGTGGGGCTTGATCCCAGAACGCTGGGATCACGCCCTGAACCGAAGGCAGACGCTTAATGACTGTGCCACCCAGGCGCCCCTTGGCTGTTTTTAGTTGAAGAACTAGATCAAATTCTGTTTCTGGATCAACAAGGTAAGGGAAAGGAACAATAGACATTAAAACAACTCAGGTACTGAAAGGTTTATGAAGATTATTGCCCATCCCTCTCACCCCATTCTAGGAATTTGCAGAAGCCCCAGGAGGGATTAGACTTCCCCAGGGCATGGAATTAGGATTCTAGCAAATCACATATTTATCTTAAAGAGCAGGAAGACCTCAAGTAACACCCAGTACAAAGCTTTCTGAAGTGGATAAGATCCAATTAAAAGAATAATATAATGTAGTGGGTTGAATGGTGGCCCCCAAAAGACATGTCTGCCTGGAACCTATGAACATTACCTTATTTGGAACAAGGGTCTTTGCAGATATCATTAAGTTAGGGATCTCAAGATGAAATCATCCCGGTTTTGGTTGGATTTTAAATCCAATGGCAAATGTCCTCATATGAGAAGAGAAGAGAAGAGGAAAAGGTACAGAGAAGGAGACCATGTGAAGACAGAAGCAGAGACTGGAGGTATACCACAAGTCAGTGAACATCTGGAGCCCCTAGAAGCTAGAAGAGGCAAGGAAGGATTCTCCTTTGGAGACTTTGGAGGGATCACAGCCCTGCCAACAGCTTGATTTTGGGTTTACGCCCTTCAGAACTATGAGAGAATAAATTTCTGCTGTTTTAAGCTTTGTTACCAGTTTGTGGTAATTTGTTATGGCTGCCCCAGAAAACTAAAGTGCATAGTAACTTACCGGCCAAATCCAATTTCATACTATGCTGTATGAAATTCACCAGTCTTGTCCAGTTTTTACTGCAGGTAACTAAGAACTCAAGGACAGCTTCATTAGCATCATACAATTCAAAAGTTCTTTGGAAACATTTTGTTAGGCCACTTTAAAAAAAGATCGATTGATTGATTTGAGATGGAGAGAGTGCAATGAGTGGGTGGAGAGGCAGAGGGAGAGAGAGAGGAAGCAGACTCCCTGCTGAGCAGGAGCCCAATGCAGAGCTCAGTCTCATGAACCTGATATCATGACCTGAGCTGAAACCAAGAGTCGGAGGCTCAACTAACTGAGCCATCCAGGCGCCTCTTGTTAGGCCGTTTTTGCAGGAGAATTAAGAGAATGTTTTGAGCAATGAATCCAGGGATGATGGTGTTGCTACAGCCTTTGCTGCCGGCCTCTTTTCCGTGGTTCGCAGAGGAGCATGTTAGAGTGTCAGTTGTAGATCTTCTGGCTGCATTTGTAATCAGGATCTTGTCCTTGAAAATGGGCAAGGATGTGCAGGCACTGTTGACAAGCGCTGGAAGTGATAAAGTAGGTTTAATTTGTCCTGCCCTGGAAGTGAAGATTCCTGTTTGTAGAGCTCTAAGTCAAGTCTTGCCCTCCTTGCCTTCATTACCTCATAGGAATGAGCTAGTGCTAACCAGTTACGTCTGCGTCACCACTGAAGTTTGTTTCCTCTTAGTAGAAAGGTGCTTTTATAAAGACTTGGAAACAGAACTTGTTGGTTGTAATATTTTTCTATTAAATGAAAATGAAAATAGGCTTTGCCATGCCTGAGGAAGCAAAAAATCTCCCCGTGTCATGTGGGCATTTGCTGCTGTGAGAGTCTCTCTCTTCTGAGCAATTCTATTTTTTTAAAAGATTTTATTTATGTATTGATTGATTTATTGATTTATTTGAGAGAGAGGGACAGATAGTGACAGAGATAGCAAAAGAGAGCACAAGTGGGGAGGAGAGGGAGAAGCAGGTGCACGCTGAGCAGGGAGCCTGATGCAGGACTCAATCCCAGGACCCTGGGATCATGACCTGAGCCAAAGGCAGATGCTTAACTGACTGAGTCATCCAGACACCCCTCTTCTGAGCAATTCTAAAGAAATATTGGAGAAAGCTGAAAAAAAAAAAAAGAAAAAGAAACACAATGATATAGGTTTGGGAAGCAAAGATAAAGGACAGGGATGAACGTTAAAATTGTCAAAATTAGTCCTAAACCAATATGCAAATGCAAAAACAACATTTTCTAAAAAAACACCCTTCTGTCGATATAGGAAGCTGAAATATCATTGATATAGGCAGTCATTTCCTTGATGAGAGAGAACAATATCTTCTACAGCTTCTAAATATTTTTGTGTTTCACAGCCCCTAGATAGATGCTACCAAAAGGAAGGTACTTGGATGGATGGATGGATGGATGGATGGATGGATGGATGGATGGATAAGATTGTGTTAAGGACACAAGCTAAATTCATATTCTCTGTTGGACTCCTAAGAGGGCCACCCCCCCACACACACCATTTTGCTTATTACTGGATACCTGGCAAAGTTCCACATGAGGGAGCTTGCCCACTAAGAAAGACATTTGTCACTCGGACACCTAACACTGAAAGAAAAGGAACAGAACAGCTTTGAGGTAAGGCAAACAACGGGAGCCAGAACTTTGCCAAGCCCTTAATTAGGTCCAAGTAATCCTACCCATTTCCCTTTCTGCCTGTTTTGAACCAGAGCTACCAACTTGTTGCTTTTTTTTTCAACAGGATTTTATACTTACATTTATCCAGGAATTATTCAGGAAACTGCTAATTTTATTTGTCCTTTCAGCCTGTTATTTCAGGTTAAATCTATAAAGGCAAATTATTAGGGCTGTAACTCTAATCCCACCAATTTTCTTAGGCCTCATGGTAAATAGTATTATAATAAAGTCCTATTTAAGCAGCTCCTAAATAATCAGGAGCCTCCATCAATCTCACTTGTTTTTACTGCACTCTGCTGTTTCACGGTACGAAGAGGCCAGGTAACAGGGTCCATTAAACAGCTTCATCACAGGAAATTACAAAGAACAAAAACCTTCTACTTTTTCTTCATTTATGCATGATATAATCACATTCAGAATCATTGACAATTAGGACTAGAAAAGGCCTTAGAAAATATCTCGTTCAACCGTCTTTATTAACAAATGAGGAAACAGAGATTCAGGATGTCGGTTGCAATGTCTAAAATTGGGAGCGCATCAGTGGTCAACATAGGCCTGGGATACAGGCCTCTGAATTCCCAAGATAATTTTATCCAGTGTAATGGCTGGAGCAATTTCTGGATTATCATTTGTCAAATAAAAGTTCCACTATCCTCATTTTTCTTAGTTAAGCAGGAAAACGGGAATTGATAAGGTTTTGAAAGGAGAGTGAAAATAGTGTTTTGTGCTCAATCTTGAATTAAAAGGGAACCCTCAATTATCCAGAGTGTCCTGAGGCTGCTGCTTCTCTGCTCTGAAATCTGTTATGTTGCTTCTTGCTTTTTTTCGTTTCTACTGGCTGTGTAGTTGAGGGTCCCATTTTACTTGTAGTATTAAGTTTCTCAAGACTTCAGGCAATTCAAGACTAATATTCCATGGACAAAATGTGCAGTAGAGATGACACAGTTTTGGGTGTGGATGAATCTGCTGGTTTAGGGACCCATTCCTGTGTCCTTACTCTGGTAGCCACACCTGTCAGCCTTTTCTACTCTTTTCCACTATCCTGGCCCTTTTGGTAATACCTCTTCTCAGCTCTGTTCCTTAGACAAGTAACTTAACCTCTCTGTGCCTCAGTGTGCTCATCTGTAAAGTGAAGGTAATGAGACTACATACCTCCTAGCATTGCTAGGATGATTGAAGGAGATCATTTCCTCTGTATCAGATAGGTTTAGGTGTGGCTGCCTATGGCACAACACAAAATAACAGCCACTCAAATGAGATAGAGATGTATTTCCCACTTAGGAAAAAAAAATGTTGAAGACGGATATCCAGGGAAGGTGTGATGGCTTCAGTGAGACTCAAGCATCCATGTTTCTGTTCCACTACCCTGTACAAGCTGAGCCTGCCCATTCCCACATCTGTGGCCTTTCGTGCCTGGGGGTGGGGGGGGGTGGTTATATGCTCCATGGCCCTCCAGCCTTCCTGGCCCCTCAGCCTTCCCAGCATTCCTCAGCCAAGCCTTCTCTCACCTGGAGACTTTCCTACTAGCAACTTTATTTTACTTTTTAAAAAAGATTATTAATTAATTAATTTATTTATTTATTTATTTATTTATGAGAGAGTGTGCATGTGGGTGGGAGAGGGAGAGAGAATCTGAAGCCAACTCCTTGCGGAGTGCAGAGCCAATGCGGGGCTCCATCTCAGGATCACGAGATCTGATCTGAGCAGAAACCAAGAGTTGGGAGCTCAACCGCATGAACCACCCAGGTGCCCCACCCCCACTATCAACTTTAAATTGTCTTTTTGGAGAACTCAACTTACTCTTAGGTATGGATGGTTGATAGGCTTGTTGGATTTGCATTTTTACTGCTAGGTTCACAGGAGTAGTGCTGCCGCAGTGAGATCTGGGAATCAACAGTGGCTGTATTTTGGGAAGAGAAGAGCTTTCATGTCCCCTTCAATGCCAGGACAGAAAGACTGCCTACAATGACAGTCAAACCGCTTAGCAGTGTTTACTTGTGCATTTTTACAAATGATTTCTATTTTGGAGGTTTAGCATCAAATATTTGGAAAGTTTGACATTAAAATAAGGGGCACTAAATTACTAAAATGAGATTCAGGTGACTTTTAAAATCTTTTCTGCAGTCTGTATGGTGATGTGCATGATTAGAGGATGTCGTTTCCATTTTTATTGAGGAAATGTGACATCTGGGAAGGAGAGTAAATTCTGTTGTTTACCTTACCATTTTCTATAAAATTACTTTAGCCTCTTTCTTGATCTATCAAATTTGAATTTGTTAAAATTTTCTTAAGAAATTAACCTCCCCCACTTGCCTTCATCTCTCCTCTGTCCCCTCTGCTTTCTTCCTTCGACTTCTCTTAGTTTTACCATTACTTTTGCCCTGCCATAATTGGTAACATTTACACTTTATTTTATTATCATAGTTGTATTTAATATTTTACTCATGTCTGGTGTTAACAGAAGACAAATACTACTGATGGTTAATTTTGGAAATAGTGTTTTTGGAACCAGATACACAGCTCATTTTAGGATTATTTTTCCTTCAACCGTTGATTTGTTTTATTGTTCCTTGACTCCTACAGCTCTACCTTTTTTGGATTTTTTCTTTGCATTGCTGGAGTGTATCCTTAATGTTTTCAGGAAGTGGACATGAGAGGCGAACCATTTGAATCATTGCATACATGAACATATCTTCATTTTTATTCTTAAAATTGTTAGTCTGAGTTTTGTAGAATTCTAAATTCAAAAATAGTTTCCCTTCAGACTTCTTAAAATATGGTTCCATTGACTTCTAGCATTCAATTATTTTGATGTCCAAAGTCAATATGATTCTCATTCCTTGGTTAGGATATACCATACTTTGGTTTAGTCTTGGTATTTGGCCCAACTCCACTGTGAGGTTTTGGTTTCAGCTACTGAAAGTCAAAATAAATGAGATTTCAATGTCATTTCTGGCATCCCTGAACTTTGCATGATCAATAGTCATGTGCTTGGGTAAGTCTCTTTAATCAGCTAATAATGGTATCACAAGCAAGGCATGTCATTCAGATTATTGCTAATATCTCAGTCCTTTCAAATATAAGTAAGCATTTGGGGTATAAATTTTTTTTTTAGGTATAACTTTTAGTAAGAAAAATGTTTTCTTGTATTTTGAAATTCTATCAAAGTGTAAATGTGCAATAATTACTACAAGGCTAAGATGTCACACTAATGATTAGTAGTGATAGTACGAATAAATGTTAAAACTGTTAAAGACAATTACCAAGAACTTTCAAATATTTAGAGAAGGAGGCAAAGAAATTGAGAGTTAATAGTACCATTAGGAGAGGGTGTGTGGTAGAGAACTTCCAGCCCCGTCTCCTCTCCTCTGGCAGATCTCTGGGCATTGCCCGGCTTCTCTTTCCCTGTGCTATGTAAGCTGTAAGCTGGGTCAATTGTAGGGCTCCCTGTATGTGTTTCCCATATATTAATGATCATTGTCCTTTGCTGCCTGATACCCAGTGTCTCAAAGAGTGTTTTATATGTTTTGTCTGGTGTTTTAGACATTTTAAGCAGAAGGATAAATATGATCCCTGTATTCCATCTTGACTAGAGATGAAAGTATTGTAAACTGAAATTTTTACATGAAGAAAAATCTAAATCAAATAGAATAGTGCCCATGACAATTTAAATTCAAGGTCCAGACACAATAAAGGATTTTTAAGATTGGGGCACCTGGGTGGCTCAGTCATTAAGCATCTGCCTTCAGCTCAGGGCGTGATCCCAGAGTCCTGGGATCGAGCCCCACATCAGGCTCCTACCCTGGGAGCCTGCTTCTTCCTCTCCCACTCCCCCTGCCTGTGTTCCCTCTCTCGCTGGCTGTCTCTCTGTTAAATAAATAAATAAAATCTTTAAAGAAAAAAAAAAAGAATTTTTAAGGTTGACAAAAAGGAGAGAAATGAGTGAAAAATGGGGAACTCTAAACACATTTGTTCTACTGTGCTACAAAACTTCATTAAAGAGTGCTTTAAGAAGCAATTCCCTATTATTTTGAGTTGATTGCACTAGTACAGGCTGAATTGTGTCTCCCAAAAAGATATTTTGAGAAAGAAATATTGCCATTTGCAACATGCGTGGACCTAGAGGATATTATATTAAATGAAATAAGTCAGACAGAGAAAGACAAATATCATGTGATTTCACATATATATTGAATTTAAAAGACGAAGCAAACGAACAAACAAAAATAGAAACACGTTCATAAATACAGAGAACAAATTGGTGGTCGCCAGAGGGGAGGGGATGGGGGAATGGGTGAAATAGGTGAAAGAGATTAAGAGGTGCAAACTTCCAGTTAAAAAAAAAAAAAGATATTTTGAAATCCTAACCCTCAGAATGTGACCTTGTTTGGAAATCGCATCATTGCAGATGTAATTAGTTAAGACGATGTCATACTGCAGTAGGATGGGCCCTTAATCCGGTATGACTAGTGTCCTTATAAGAAGACCATATGAAAATGGAATCACGGGAGGGAAGAAGGCCAGCCGACAACAGAGGCAGAGATTGGAGAGATGTGCCTGCAAGCCTAGAACACCGTGGATTGACTGTCACCACCAGGAGCGAGGAAGAGGCAAGGAAGGAATCTCCGCAGAGACTCAGAGTGGCCCTGCCAACACCTTGATTTCCAACTTTGAGCCCCCGGAAGTGTGAGACAAGAAATCAGTGTTGTTTTAAGCCACCTGGTCTGCGGAACTTTGCTATGGCAGCCCTGGAAACATAATATAGAGACTATAAATTGTTTTAAAAGTTACTGAAATGATTTCTATTGTTTGCTAACCATTGTTAAGTTTTTGAAGATGAAGGATAACAGTACAATGTAGGTGTCTGGTTTCTTCTAGAAAACCCGCTACACAAAATATTCTTCTGAACTATATATTTTTTTGTGTATAAAAGATTAGTGACATTATTAAAAGTGCCAGTTGAAGTGAATGCCAATTTAATATCCCAAATGCTACAGTGACAGCAGGAGCAAGTTAGTAGCTGACAGTTCTGAATAATTGTTTCTTTTGCCCTATTAGAATTTGACTAAAAATTTTTTGAAAATTAAACAATTTTGAAAAAAATTCAGATTTACTGTTGCATCTCTAAGGTTCATTCAGGGATATTGATTTTTAGCTTTGGTTGGATATACATTTTCATTCTTTTTTTTTTTTTTAACCAAAATGTGTATTCAGACTACCTCTACCTTGAAAGTAATCTGCTAATTCTGCCTGGGATGTTTTTTTTTTTTTTTTTTTTTGGATCCTCCTGGCTGGGCCACATCATCAGGGCCTCTTGCTCTCTGGCTTCTGGTTGTGCAGTGAGCAACGGTCAAGGAGGTGGCCTCCATTGGGAGGTGGGAGGCAGGTACCATTGAGATATATATTCTTTAGTTCCCTTCCTGTTGACTTGTCTGGGGCTGGCTGGTGATTTACCAGTTGTCACCGCTCCTCCCAAGGTGATCTCCTCACCACGACTCATTAATTTCAATGTCTGGAAACCCAGGATCTGGAAGCCCACCTTTCCCCTGGTCCTTTCTGAAGAAGGGTGGCAACAGTTTCACTGTTACTAGTCCTAGGGGGGACTACCCAATTCTTTGTGGTTTCCCCACACCATTTTTTAAATGGTCCCTTTAAAAACCATCCTGAGACTATCCCAGTTTGATTTTTGCCGTCAATTTCCTGCTAGCATTCTGACCCACGCAGACCAGCTGGTAAACCTCACTTCAGGTGCTG
Source organism: Ursus maritimus (assembly GCF_017311325.1). Taxonomy (NCBI): domain Eukaryota; kingdom Metazoa; phylum Chordata; class Mammalia; order Carnivora; family Ursidae; genus Ursus; species Ursus maritimus. The sequence goes on from NW_024423343.1 coordinate 34,903,348, forward strand.
CAAAATGGTATAGTCCTGTACAACCAGTCCTGTATAATCCTTGATGGGGCGTAGATCCCCTACAACCCAGTATCGAAGTCCACACGAAGCACCAAAGGCTACTCAGGGAAAAACTATTTTTAAAAAATTGTATTCCTGATTTTCAAGTTACTGTTATAAATGTTTTTCTAATAAAGAAAAAAAAGCCAAATTATGCAGAGAATTTGTTTCATTTTTCAATCCCCTCCCTGCCCCCTCACACCCCCCCGTAAGATATTCACCTTCTGTCATTACACATATGGGCCTGTATTCTTAACACTTAGCAGAACCTCATCCTTTAGCAAAGAGTTGCAAATGACTTTCTTGCTTCTGATATTAAAAACCCTGAGTGTGAATTCAGGTTGCCACCTTACCGTACTCTTTGTATTCCTTGTATTTTTAGTAATGTGCCCATACCTCACTCAGTCTGGCTGCATTTTGGCACTCTGTATTCAAAGCTGTCATCAGAAGGCTGCACCCTATTTAAACCTACTGTGACTGTTTTCTTTTAAAATCCCTCATTAATATCTATTTCTTAATGTGACATGTACTGTTAACATGTGGGGGTTATTTTGATATGACTTCCAAAGACATAAGCAACTCTTTTCCTGGGAAAACTTCCCAGTTTTTTAAAATCAGTGTATTTTATTTTATCTCTGTGGCACTCTCTAGAACATGGTGCTCATTTGTCTTATTATAAGAACATTATTCCCTCTCTCACCCCTCTTACAGAGTGAGGAGGTTTGATCTAAAGCAGAAGACACTTTCTTGGGAAGTGACTATCATTGGGAATTTCCTTCCTGATGAGTCAAGGTCATAGAATGCTAGGGCTTCAGGGGCCTTGGCAAAATTTAATTTAAAGAGTTCCATTCATAGATGAAGAAACCAAGTGAGGCCAGAGTTTTCGTTGAAGGCTCCCTAGTTATTGGAAGAATTAGAACTAGAACCAGTGTCAAAATTCTTGGTCTAGTGCCTTTTGTACTATACTGTACTTTCTTCTAAAGAAATAAGTCAATTCTCAGAAATTTGCAACAGTTACGTTCTATAGAGTCATTTCTACTTAGCAACCACTAAATCACTGCTCTTAGGGGGAATACAGGGTTAGGGTCTTGTGAATTTCTGGTCACAACATTGTTGTCAACTGGTTAACACATAACTTTGTCGTATGCTGTGTTCCTTTTTAAAGACATTTTATGTGAAATATGTTGTTGGTTCATTAACTTTGAACTCATGGCCAACAGAACTATAACTCAGGCCTGAATGAAGCATATCTAACACATACTTTCTGCATAAGGTACGTAACAGTCTTCTTTCTCTTAGGAACACTAGACAGCACTTTAGCACTACAATTGAGAGATATTTTAAACAGTGAAATCACCAACAAAAACCACAAAAATGTGAAAACTGTGGCACCACATAGGCTGTGAAAGGACACTTATTTACAGTGTCAGAGCTGAAACAAGATGCAGCTTGTTGCCTTGTTCACCTCAAGTAGCAATGGACACGTTGGGCCACTCAAAATTTTCACCATTCTGCACATGCCTGTGAATGACCGCAAAAGAACGCTTGTCTTTAAAAAAAAATTCATCCTATTTCCTTTATTCTTTTCTTAAAGTTTTTATTTTAGTTCCAGTTAGTTAACATACAGTGTTATATTAGTTTTGAGTGTACAATAGAGTAATTCAACAGTTCCATACCTCACTCGGTGCTTATCATGACAAGTGCAGTCCTTAATCCCCATCACCTATTTCACCCATCTTCTCACCCATCTCGCCTCTTTTCTAGGTGCCTTCTCTGCTCCTCTTCATGACAACCTGTCTGCTTCCTTCCCTCACTTCTCTTACCGTTTCACTGAAAATGCTCTTGCTGGATTACCAACTCTACATTTAGCCCGATCCAGTGTTCAGTTCTCACCCTCGTCTTATTTAACCTCTAACACCATTTTATCACTGTAGCCTTCTTAAAACATCTTAGCGACTTGGCCTTCAATATACCATGCTCTCCTGGTTTCCTCCTACTACATGAATGCTGCTTCTTAGTTCCCTTGATTGAGTTTTCCCTTTTCTCCCAATCGCTAAATATTAGAATGTTCAGGACTTAGCCTTTTGCTCTATTCTTCATATCACTCTGTAATACCATAGGTAGAAATAATATATATTTAAAATTTTTTTCCTGTTGGGGCTACTGTCTGGGTCCACCCCACAAATCTCTCCCAGCTGCCTTGAGGTTTGAAAGGAGCCCTGTCTCCATACAGTGTAATCAATTCTGGAGAAACATTTATACCACATGACTCCCAGATTTATAGCTTCAGACTAGACTTCTCCTCTGAGTTCCAGAGTCAGACTCAAATATTTAGCTGTCTAACATGTGGAACCCAGCTGATCCACTTAGGCACAGCTTGCTACTCCTTTACCCTGTTGTAACTGTTAACGGACATGGGCAGCAATCCTCACCTGAGAAAAGTATTGTTACCAAGAGCTCAGACCTGTCAAGTGTGAAGGTTTGGTTTGGTTCATATCACTTGGTTAGAGACCAGTACTTCCTACTCTCCTTTCACAGGTGTCAAACCTACAGCAGATATGAAGTCTTTCCTGACTACTTCACTTCCTCCCCCTTTATCTTTCACAGGCATTCTCACCCCCACCCAGTAAATCTCTTGCACATCTAATCCCATCTTGGCATCTACTTCTTTGAGGAACCAAATGACACAGAAGGAAAATTGATCAACCTGCTAAAGGCATCTACACAGACTCTACAACATCACGCTGAGTGCTTTCCCTTTAAAATAGAGAACAGGGCAAATATGTACACTCACAGAACTCCAATTCAACATTGTATTGGAGGTCCTAACCAGAGTAATAAGACAAGAAAAAGAAATAAGAAGCATACATACCAGACTAGACAAAACTGCTTTTACTTATAGATGACATGATTATCCATATTGAAAATCCTAAGGAATCTATAAAAAACTTAGTAGAACTAATTAGTGAGTTTAGCAAGGTAGCAGGACACAAGATCAATGTATAAAAATGAGGTATGATTTCATATTCTGGAACTAAACAATTAGAAATTGAAATTAAAAGCATAATATAATTTATAATAGCATTCAAAACTATGAAATTCATAAATGTGTATTAAAAGCCACTGGAAACTTAAGATGCCCGAATTCTTGATTCTCACTCACTTCCCCCAGTACTATCTCAGCACACAGTACTTACATTCTGTCAGCTGTCCAGACAAAAGCCCTAGGATATATTCTTTACTTTTCCCCTCCATATCTCCTATTCAATCCATCAACTTGTGGTATTACTTTTAAAATACATCTTGAATCCTACTACTTTCATCATCTTTCCTAGAGCATTCCAACATTGTCTCCCTTTCACGATATCCTAACTGGCCTCTGTGCTTTCATTTGCTGCTTCAGTGGCCATGACCTCACAGGCAAACATTTATCTGAGCAACTGTCCTAGCAGAAGAGTCCTGACTCCTGAGTGGAGGCATCCAAGAAACCTCAGTTCTGTGACCTCCTGGTGGGTGAGGGGTTGTGTGTGTGTGTGTGTAGGGGGGAGGCAATAATTTTCATCAGTAGAATTGCTTTAATCTTCATTTTATGGTGTTTTTTTCTTAAATAAAGATTCCTTACATCTCTGCATTTCTGTGGATGAGGCAGTGATTTGGGATGGTTTGCAGATTCCTAGTTCAAGAGTTCCCTCTGCTGTCAGTGTAGCAAAGTATGGATGACTTTTTTTGTTGGTTGGTTGGTTGGTTGATTTTTTTTTTTCTGGTTGCCTTTGTGAGTGTGTGTGTGTGTGTGTGTGTGTGTGTGTGTGTGTGTGTGTGTTGAGGGCATTGATGGGAGGAAGAGTTGTACATTCTCTGGTGTTTGGGATCCTACCTTTCCCACTCTTGCTTTCCCCCCCATCACTGTGCAGTTTTGTAAGGCACTTACCTCTCCCTTCCCACTTACTGCTCCCCCTTCTCCCTTTCCTGGAAAAGTTGCTTTTCCAAGATGCCGCCTCTTGTCCTACATACACTAAATCTCTTCCCTGGTTCTGCTCTGATTGACCAGGACTCCTTCCCAGCATGTTCACATGTAGGATGGACTTCCTTTTTCTATGATTTTAGATCAGTCTATAGTCTTTGCCCTCTTCTCTCCTGGAGGCCTGGGGCAAGAGGAGCAAGAGAAGCATGAAAGTAGCTTGCTGGGATTTGATGTATACTTTTTTACTTACAGTAATTTGAAGTTTGGATATTCTGAGTTTTATTCACATCAAGGGCATGTTTTTATGTAGTTTTCTTTTTACTACTTTTCTTTCTTTTTTGAGAAATGTGTTGAGAGATATGAATTTATGTTGCAACTCTTACCTTGGTTATAGAACTCCTTATTTCCTCACCTTTTTTTTTTTTTAAGATTATTTATTTATTTATTCGACAGGATAGAGACAGCCAGCGAGAGAGGGAACACAAGCAGGGGGAGTGGGAGAGGAAGAAGCAGGCTCATAGCAGAGGAGCCTGATGTGGGGCTCGATCCCATAACGCCGGGATCACGCCCTGAGCTGAAGGCAGACGCTTAACCGCTGTGCCACCCAGGCGCCCCAGTTCCTCACCTTTTATCATTTGGGTAACACTATATATAAAAGGTTCTTTGCAATCAGAGCTATATTCTGCTAGAGGCATGATTCAGTTGACCTCTGAGAGGCCATTAGAAAAAGAGTCGTACGAAATAAGGACTGATTTGGGAACATTTCAGAATCCATGTCGGGGGTGATTTGCTAATAATATTTATTTACCAAAAACTGAGATAAACATTTGGGAAATATTTACTGAGTATGCTGAGGATTTCCATGACCATTGCTTTGTAAATGAAGGTTACTTTGTTTCTATAGCCTTGTGATTGAAGTTGATGGTACCTTACCTGGTATCTATAACTAGAAATAGCACCGTATAGTCCCCTAGCCTCCTTACATCGAACTTCCATCAAATAAAACATTCTACCTGTCTCCTTAACCAACCTAATAAAGCTACAACAAGCAATGGCTCGGTTCATAGTGAAAACCTTCAGCTAGTGACTATGATTTTTTTTAAGCCCATAGTTGCCATCTTGTTTATAAGGAAAATGCAGCCATTTTCTTTACTGTGTATATAAGCTCTGTAGAGCTGTTTGTTTGGTTTTTAACAAAGACAATACAAAAATAAATTAGGCCTCGATTTGGTTTAGGTAAGCAATCTTTAGAGCCACAGCTGTATTACTAACTGATCCATAATTGCTCTGCATTTATGAGGTACATAGTTTATTCTCTTGCTTGCCACACAATAGGCCCTGCAAGTTAAAGAGCTCCAAGTTTCAAGGACTGGAGTTTTTGGGTGCCTGCCAGGACTGATCTGTTTAGCAAACAAGCTGGAGGGTGCTTATTAGTAGGTTGTGGCTTGCAGACCATGAAGCCCCTGGGGCCAGATGCACTGATCAAATGGTGGATCTATATACCGGCGAGGCCATTGGATGAAAGGAGAGCAGCACCACATTACTAAATATGCTTCTCATAGGCCTCAATTAAGCCACTGTAAATGACTTCTTTTGTAACTCTTTCTGTTGGTCCAGAAGACAGGCTATTAAAGATTAACATAGAAACTATTTTTCAAATTAGAATGTAGACAATTCTGATGAGTTACAGCTATATTATTCATATTACAAGAATAAGCCCTGGTTAGATTGGGAAAGGGAAGAGTCATATTTCTAGTGGAACAAAACACATCTTATTTTCTCTAGTTGCATTTCTTTTTTAAAAAAAATTGCTAGTCTTCTCTGCCCCCTGCTTAGATTTTTGTTTCTATTGAGTGACTCAAGGTGGCTTGAGGCTTTAAAATTAATGCCTGGTAGAGTATTATTGAGGCCTTAGAAGAATGAAGCTAGTCTGATCTATGTTTCACCAAAAAAAAAAAAAAAAAAATCTGGATAATGTCATTTTTTGTTGTTCTTGGTCTTACACATTTTCTTCTGCTGCCTCCACTAATTTCCTCTAAATTTTGAGTGAATAGCATAGAAAGTACATTGTTAAGTGTTGCTATATTTCAATAGAAGCTATTTCAAGAATATAGATGCATGAGTGGAGAAATTTTTGAGTCAGCCTGGGTCATTTCTGTGAATCCTATTAGTAAAAGCTTTTGTGTTGCTTTGCTGTTATTGGTTAATAATTTGTTCTTTTAAAGTTAGAGGACAATTGCACATTAAATACCAAACTCATAAAGTTATGTACATGTGTGGTATAGAGGAAGGGAGACTTGAGAACGCACAAAGCTGCAATACTTGCTAAAATGAATCACGAGTGACCTTCAATAGGATTTGCATTCAAGGCAGAATCATCCATATTATGATGCTGTGACAGAAGAACAGTACAAAAACAGTTTTAAAAATGCTAATGATATTTTACTCCCAAAGTTGAGAAATTCTGGTAAAGGGACCAAACTAAAAATAATTTTTATTTCCAGTTTTATGATATTATTGGACTTACACTTCACCGTTTGTAACATTGGCACGACTAAAGTAATTTTGGGTTTTTTTTGGAAGAAAATATTTACATAGAAAAATATAATCCTCAAAAGTGTGGCTATTATGTCAACTGTAATTATTTAGTGTTGATAAAAATTGGCCATATTTATTCTCACCAAAACATTTAACCAAAACCAATGCACCATAACAAATACCACACTTTTCTTCTTTTACTTAGACCTCAAAACCATTTTACTCATAGCAATGAAACTGTTCTTCATTTTTTATTTATTGACTTTAGAACTGTATTTGTATATGTGGGTCATTTTACTATTTTAATGAGCTTATCTGATGGAAAGTAGGTATTTTGGAAGATGCTTAAGCTTGTTCAGTCTAGGGCATGCAAATTTCATTGAGTCCAAAAGTTCAGAACCTGGAGTAAATTAACATAGAGGAAGTGGGCTGTGAACTTGAAGCCTAACTACCAAAAATGCGTAGGAAGCAGAAATTCCTCCCTCAGTCTCTGTCACTTGTTTCAATCTAACATGTATTTTTTGAATCTCTGTAATGTTCCAACCTCAGTGCTTGATTCCAGTGAGACCGAGACCTGGTTCCTACTTTTGCAGAGTGTTGTAGGGAACACAGACAAGTTAATGTGTAACCGTAGTAGAAGGGGGTGCCTGCAACCATGAAGATCCTTGGAGGTTGCCCAGAGGAAGTGGTGACCACCTCAGAGGCCTGCGGCAGGAGAGGCAGGGGAAGTGTCTCTGAGGGAGGCTCTCTGAGGTGGTCTCCACAGGGTCATTTAGAGTTGGCCAGTCACAGAAAGGCAGAGGGCATTGCAGGGAGAGGGCCCAATATGGGCAAAGTCAGAATGGGTGAAAGAGGAAACAGGTCTGATAGCACTGGAGAGTGAGGTGAATGGAAGGGAGCTTGAGGACCCAAAGATGCGGAGGTTGGTCAGGAGTTAGGTTGGGAGGACTCTCAGGGGCCATGTTAGGACTTTGCTTTTTGAGGTGATGGATCACTTGAAGAGTTGACATAATTGGGTTTGTGTGGTTGCATTTTAATAATATTTTTTCTGTTGTATAAATAAAACACATTAAATGCATATAATGGAAACCCAAAAATATGAATACTACAACTCAGAGATAACTATTGTTAACATTTTTGTATTGATTTTTCTGATCACTCTTCTACATATGTGTGTAACATAGTATGTATCTGTGTGTGTATACATATACATATATACACACACATATATATTTTAAATGGCATCAGAGTATACTTGTTGCTTAATAACCTGTTTTTTCACTTAACAATGAATGTATTTTGAACATTTTCCCTATCACTTTTCTACAAAATGATTTTTAACAGGTGCATAGCATTCCATCATGTAGAAATATTCCAATTGAGAAATAATTATTGAATGTATGTATTATTTACTTGTGTTTTGCTATCATAAACAGCCCATGAAACATCATTGTATATCTGTATCTTTGTGCCCATATCTGATTAAGTTCTTAACATATATTCCTAAGAGTTTAATTGCTGGTTGAAGGATTAGGAACAATTAAAATGACTTTGATACATATTGCCAGAGTGCCCTCCAGAAAACACGAAAATTGTTCTGGAGGTGGGGTGGCTGGGTGGCACAGTTGGTTAAGTGTCTGACTCTTGGTTTTGGATCGGGTGGTGATCTCATGGTCATGAGATCTCCATGTCCGGCTCCGCACTCAGTGTGGAGTCTTGCTTGAGATTCTCTGTCCTTCTCCCTCTGCCCCCCCACCTTGTGCTCTCTCTCATAAATAAACAAATCTTAAAAAAAAAAAAAAGAAAAGAAAAGAAAAAAGGAAAGAAATTGTCCTGGAGATGGGAGGGGTTATAGGCCAAGGGACATATTAGGAGACTATTGTTGGTGATCACGTAAGAATGATCAGTGACTTTACTGAGTGTGACAGATCCAAAAAGGAAGGCACCTGCAAGAGATCTTGTAATTATCTTGACTTTTCTATCAGCCCAAACTGACTGAGACGACCTTGAAGTCAGAAGCTATGTCTTTGTTCTTTTTTTTTCTTGTAGTCCAAACACACTACCTGGCACATGATATGTGCTAAATAAATATTTGATATATGGATGATTTAAAAAAACAAAGAAGAAGGAAGAAATCTGGGATTGCCTCCAGCTTCCTATATCGGACGGCCGGAAACTTGGATATACCCAAATGAAGAATAACTCGATTCCTTTAAAGTCCTGTATTATGTACTCTAAGTTTTTAGGAACGAATATTCTGCCTTACTCATTGTTCCTCACGTTACCAGCTTTTTAACTTCTTCTGATCCAAATGCTGAGACTCGAACCATTAGAAAAACTTTTATTAAAAATTCTTTTATTTTATTCTCTATTAACTAAGGTAAATTATATGGCCCTACTTTATTCAAGTGAACATTTACTGAGTAGTTTCTTTATGCAAAGCTCTTTACATGGTGCTTATAGAGAGAGCAGGAAGGGGGCTACAGAAAAACTTGAGGATGTGTACTTGCGAAGGCCTGGGGCAGGCATTTTATCCTCATGGCCCTAAATGAGGAATTCAGTATCAATCAAAGAAAGAATGGTGCTGATGTTGCTTCCAAGCCTGGCGTGTGCTTTTGGTGATACAGAATTTTAGAGCTAGGAAAGGTCTTTTTGTCTAACCTTTCTCCTCTGTAGATGAAAAACTGAGCTTGAATGCCTAAAATGAAGTTTTCATAGTGCTACTGGTGAATAGAACTCAGGTCTTGTGGTTCTCACCTCACATCCTTTCCTTTCCACCATGCTGCCTCTCCCATCCTGTGCAGTCCTGAGCCGGGAGCCAGCAGTTTAAAGGCAACACCTCTTTCTTAAGGTGAACAGAGAGGTTTGACTTGAGAACACTTGCATGGGTCTTGGTTAAATATGAAGGGAGTTCTAATTACTTATGACATTTCTTGTTTCGAGCAGGGAAAGTTGACATAGTTAAATCTCTCACTCAGCAAATAATTCCCAGTCACTGCCACATGCCAGCCACTGTGTTCTGTGTTAGGGAGATAACAATCATCAAGACAAGATCCTTGTTTCACAGCACATACAGTACCAGCAGCTTCATCTAGACTGGGAAGAAAGTGATTATGATGCAGGGCAGTCAGTGTTAAGATACTGGAAATACAGGGTTTCGTGAAAGCTGCGGGAGGACACCTGAGCCGCACATTAGCATCAGGGAAATCTACAATGAATTTGGCCTCTTTGGGAGAAAGGTAACAGTAGAGTAGAAGGAGATGGAAAATTGAGTGCTTTAGGCTGAAGGAACATGGAGAGAGATAACAAAGAAGCATTAGTGGGTTTTTTTTTTTCTGTCTGTTTTTATTGAAGTATAGTTGACATAAAATGTTATATTAGTTTCAGGTATACAATATAGTGATATGACAGTTATATGTATTATGAAATGCTCACTGGGATAAGTGTAGTCACCATACAATGTTATTACAATATTATTTTTTTTAAAGATTTTATTTATTTATTTGATGGAAAGAGAGAGACAGCCAGCGAGAGAGGGAACACAAACAGGGGGAGTGGGAGAGGAAGAAGCAGGCTCCCAGCAGAGGAGCCTGACGTGGGGCTCAATCCCAGAATGCCAGGATCACGCCCTGAGCCAAAGGCAGACGCTTAACAACTGAGCCACCCAGGTGCCCCAACAATGTTATTACAATATTATTGACTATATTCCCTATGCTGTATTTTTTTTTTATCCCTGTGACTTACTTATTTTTTAACTATAAGTTTATACCTCTTAATCCCCTTTATCTATTTCAGCCACCATCCATTGTGTGTGTGTATTTTTATCTTCTTTATCCATTCATCCATCAGTGGGCACTTAGGTTGCTTCCATAGCTTGGCTATTGTACATAATGCTGCAATAGTGGAACTGAAAGGCTTCTAGCATGTCTAGGCAGGAGGAATCATGGTGACTCCCAGATTTCCAGCTTGGGCACTTCATGGATGGTGGTATGGTGGTATGGCTTGCACCAGGGTGGCCCCTCATTATTCAGAACAGAAGAAAACTAATTGCTGCCAGCATGATCCTAGCAATACAGAGAGGTGGGGGGAATCTTTCGTGCCCGTGTCACTGTGCAGGCTACCATGCATTCACAATGAATGTGGTTGGGATAATCAGTATTTAAAGGATGCTTGCTGTGCCCCATACTATCTCATTTAGTCCTCACAGGAGGTGCATATGATTAGGTTAGAGAGGTTACATCTTTTGTTCAAGGTCATAAAGCTAGTGAGTGACAGAGTCAGAATGCAAACCTAGATTTAAAATCTGTGAGCAAATTTGCATGAGAGTGTCTTTAGGTAGACCCTTGCCCCAACCTGCTTATACATTAGAGAGAAGTTAAAGAAACCCATCTGTCTGTTGAGTATTTGCTAGCTTGTGGGCTAATTCTTTTTATTATCAAATTAGAAAAATCACCTTCATGGATCAAATGAAGAAAAATTCTCTCCCTTCTCTTCTCCAACTTCCCACTTCTAAGCCTGAGATCCTTATGTTTTGCCCAAAAAGTAATTCATTTTTTGGTCTAGACTGGGACCAATGAGTAATATACCTCTCAGTGCAGCAGCCTGTCCTGGGGAGCAGGTCAGAGACTTGGAAACTGTGAAGCCATTTCAGAAGTTTGGTTCTTTTGGTTTCTCATACAAGTGTTTCTCCTGATAATGGTATCAAAGCACTGAGCAGTGTAGGGCTCTCACAGCCTGACTTTGGGTTTTAGATTGAGGCACCACCAATCCCATTCTGGGTGTTCTGGGACTGGCTTACCTGTGTGCTGGAATTTTGATCCCTCAGGCCTGGGTAGGATGGGCACTGGCTAGATCCACACCCATCACTTCTATCTGAGAGCACTTTTGTCCACTACACCCTATAAACCATGCAGATAATATCATTATTAATGTGACTTGATATGAATAAGATTGGGAGGCACTGGTTAGAACAATGGTTTTCAAGTCTGGATCGGGGTCAGGATCCCCTAGAGAATAGTAAAAAAACAAAACAAAACAAACCCACCAAATTCCCAGGCTGCCCCATAGATTCACAGAATTCTTTGGCTCTTGTGACCAGGTAATATGCTTACTTATAAGAAACTTCTTAGGTGACTCTGATCTTTTTGGTCTACAGATCAAGGTTTGAAAACCTCTGGATTGTAAGAATGGGCTTTGGGATGAGACATGCCTATTTCAAACCATGGGTCCATCACTGTTACTGCGTAAGTTACATAGACTCTTTGAGCCTCTGTAAAATGTAGACAAAAACACATCATGGAGAGGGAGGAAGTACATGGCACAATGCCTGGTCCTAAGCAGCACTAAATAAGCCCTAGTTATTATCATTGCTGTTTACACTGACTGGTACTTAATGATCAGCGTTAATGTAGTCTTGCATAGCCCATCCACTCCTGTGTCTCTTTATCACTTGAGGTTCAGTCTACTGAACAACTATCCCTGGACCATATATATTTAGCAGTCTAGGCCCCTCTGGAGGTGGATCTGCACTTACCACTCTACTGTCCATCTCCAGGGGCACAGTTTTCAAGCTTAGAGCACAGCTGGAGACCACCAAGAGAATCATGCTAACTGGTTCCGAACGAGCTGACTACAGCTTTAGTCATTACCTGAGCCAACCCAGCTGTGACTAATTTTGATAAAGGGAGAAATAGCACTCAATATATTCCACAGGTTAAAAAAAATAAGAACTTTTATTTCCTTTGCTAACATAGACAAACATTTGTATGTTGTAGTTCTACCTTCTTGTGTTTAAACATTTTGCTTTCCATTAAATTCCACCTTTGACCAAGACTTCCTAGAATATTAATAACACCTTGAGCTTCTGCTAGACGAATAAAACCTTTCTTGGTCAAAATGAAGAACAGTACCATCTTCTATAAGGTTCAACTACAGCAAATGATTAAAAGGCAGCACCACTTTTAAAGATAAAAGTTTATAATCAGCATGGAAGTTCTGTAATTTAAAATGGAAAGTTTGTGAAGCTATAGGAAAGCAGGATAAACCTCAGCTACAAAATAACAGGTTTCATATGTTGAAAATATCAGCCATTTAACCCAACGTGAACCAATTATAACACATTTCCTTAAATGTATGGGTCTAAAACTCAGAGGTAAACCCACTGATTTATAGGAAATAAGTCATATTCTTAATAGTACTTAGCAAACTTTTGCTATCTATTGCTCTCCGAATTTGATTCCAAATTTGTATGCCATTTGAGTTCTTGGGTTCAGTGTTGCTTTTTATTTTAATAGGGTAGGAGCTCTTACATGGTATAATGCATTGAAGTTTGTCATCTATGTAATAACATGTATTACTTATCTAATTATTATTCTCCAGACGAATAACTTTTCATAGTCATCTGGGATCTATTTGGAATAGCATGACTCCTGTTTTAACTTAGAGTTAGTTTTAGTCCACTGGTATTTCACTTCTGTATATCAAAAGTGTACCTTGCGGCTTGGCAGGTAATAAATTAGTATTGTCAAAGAAGTGTCAATCATTTCAGAATATTTTCTTCTAATCAACTGACATGAGCTCAATACATGGTAGATAGTTTATCAAATGTCTGTTTGTATTCTTTCATTTGGAGTGTGTTGACTGAACCTGTGGAATGATGAAACTCAATCTCAGAGTTTAGTAATAGAATTTTTCTACCTAAAATATAAAGAAGGGTTTTTTTTTTCTTTTTTCTTTTTTTTAGGAGGTGGGAGGTAAGGGAGCTTAGGTAATGAAATGCTTCACTGTGCAGTGCCCGTTCCTTTTGCCCCTCACTCCCAAGAATTACTTTAAAATTGGGATCACTGAGTTCCCAAACTCAACAGCACTCCAGGAAATAATTTGAACCATGCAGTGATATGAGTATCATTTTATTCATAGTGCATGACAAAGAAAAATAAATTTGACTACAAGAGGTTTCCTTTTAGAAAACCAATTGGTTTTTACCAAAGTGATCATATCTCTGTTCACACTCATGATGAATGGTGGAGAAAGCCCACTGACTGCCTTCTGGGGTTCTCAGTGAGTTTGGGATACTTCCCCAGCTACTCTGGCATGCCCCACATTAGTTTTCAGTTATTAAATGAAATTTTCCCAATGGCCTACGAAGTAAAATGTAGAATTTATGTTTCATAACTATTCATGTTGCAAACTAAGACTTCAGGCAGATCTTTCTCACATATGAAGTGAATAGGAGCCCAGAGCTTTCCATGAACATGCCAGGTCAAGGAGAGACTTTGCTTGGTTTATCTTTCATGTGCTAGCTCTTCTTTGAACTTCTACTACACTGTATTTTAATATAAGTTGTTTTATTGTCACTTTTGTGTTTGTGAACTTGCATTCTGCACCTGGCTAATAAAAGCTCTTGGGTACAGAAATTGGGTCTGTATTCCTGCAACATTGGATTAGGAATATAGTATTTTAAAAACACTTATTGACTGAATTATATAAATTGATTGCAACTTAACTGGATTACTTAGAGATTTGCTTTAATTTTCCCCCTTATATATGCATGCATAAGCGCATTGGAGTTATAGGAAGACTCGAACCCTGATCAGCCACACAGTAAGAATGGAGCTACCCGTAAATTCTGGGAGACTTCAGGCTCAGAAAAATCTGTACAGTCAAATGAATATAATGTAGAATGGATAGGTGGTCTGAAGTAAAGATAGAAAGCTGATGTACATATGTGTTGGGAAGGAGGATGTCCTAGGGGGTCTTGAGGTAGCACAGTATCTGGACAAAGATATTATTATCCAGTCTAAGGCTCTATTTCAAAATCCTGTCACCTGAGTCATATTCTTGCCAAAGGCACAAAAGTGGTGATCACTATTGGCTGAATATTTCCTATGCTTATAGGCCTCCAGGTTGGTGTTTCTCTTTGTATTAGTGTTTCCATTATAGATTACTGAATGTGATTGTATCACATTCTGGAATAAAAGGTTTTCCATTTTTAGGTTATTATTTGACTGCACATTATTTTAGTCAAATCAAGATCAGTCTAGAGAAAGGGAAAGCGGTATCAACATGGAGGAAGCACTAACTCCGCAGAGGAAATACAAGTCAGCATGTGGTAAATTTTAATGAAGTGATCATCATAACAGATTATAGACTCAATGGAAAAAAGAAAACCACAGAAACCTTTGTCTGTTTGTGGAGAAGCTTAAGTACAGCCATCTTTTAGCGTTTAAATCTATTCCTAGATATGCCACCTGTCTTATTGCCACATTTTTAGAAAGTATATACATTTTCTCAAAAGTTGTTCTTTACTGAATTAATAATTTTTAGAAAGAAATTATATGTATCCTCATGCTTAAAACTGAAGTATTCCTTAAAGATTATAAGTGACTTTGAGAGTCTCCAACATCTGCTCTTCCCCTAGACCCTCCTTCCCCCGTCAACTAAATTGACACCTAACCTGAGACTCAATCAAAATGTTCTTATTCAACATTGTGGGTAATTAATCCAGAGAACTTGGAAATTGCTGGTATTAACAGGAGAGGAGGGTAGGGCTGTGGCCTGCTGGGTGTGCCTGAGTCTGTGGCAATATCTGCCTTATCCCCATCCATACACTCAGAAGTCTTTCTTTGAAGTTGCACAGAATTCAGTAAAAAATGCTATTGACGTGGTGGTGCTTGTTTGTGTAGACCTTCTTTAAGGTTACATACTGGAGGTGGTTAGCAAGATAACTGCTGCTTTATCAAAAAGTTGTGGGGCTTCACGGGCCACAGCTCTGGAAAGCAGGGCAGTTTACAGCGCCATCTGTCTTCAGTAAAAATTGCTGCGTCCCACTCCCACCTCATTCTCAACTTTCTGGGTGAAGATCATGCCCTCAGCGGACCAAAGGTTTGTCTAATGTACTGTGAAAGTTGCTTCTTTTGCAAACTGGCCTCTGATCATGGTAAAATAATTGAGTAATCACTGCTCTCATGTGAATCGAGCCTAACGTGGCAATGTTTGAGTCCATATGGGAACAATTTGGCATAGGAGGTAATTACTGAAAGTATAAATGTAGTCTCATTCTTTGGCGGGTGATAACAACATCAGCGACAGTTACCCATCATCACTTTACCTGATAGTGTTTACGAAGCATCCATAGGCCACTGCTTCTATCCTATGGATTATACTAACAATTATAGTAAGCGGGCATAGACCTTGCCCTCAGGGCACCTACAAGAGAACAGATAGCAGATCATTAGATGCACACACTGAAAACTTCTCAGTCCTCTTGCTTCTCAAACATCATGACTTTGCTGGCTGCCATATATCCCTGGGCAAGCTGCTGTAGACAATGTGAGCTCTAAGACAATAGACAGAGGAATATGATTTCCACAGGGAATTGAAAGTCTTAATGTCTTAGGTATTACTGTAAGGGTCTATGCATACAGAAATGCATGCAGGATCAAAGGGAAATATTGTCAAGAATGTGAATGGGCCACTCCATCCTTCCACCAGCCAATTGCAGACTCTCAGAAGCGTATCAGATTTGGGTAGGATGTTTCTGGCCACTTAGCCAACTTCCCACTTATATGGAAGTCTCAGTCACATGAGATTGTCACTGGTGGTGCTAAAAATCGAGCCTGTTAAAGCTGTAGGAAGTTTAAATTTTAATATACCCCTGAGTGATACATTGGATTTGAACTTCGATTTAATTGGAAATATGAATATTTGAGTAGCAAGAAAGGACTCTACCATTTATTGTCCTTCTAGCTTGTATAAGCAGTAAGCCAAGTCCTTTCATTTGCATTATGACTCATCACAGTCATTTGTTCTTCTCTGCTCTTTATTTTAGCAACTTCATCCAAATACAAACTCTATTTTAATACATTATTCCCAATTTATATAATATCATTGTGCTTTTTATGGAATGGCATTCTATTGCTGTTTTAATTTGGAAGAAACTGAAAGATAATTCTTCTTGGAAAGGATTGTGATGAATCAGATCTAAGCTCATGTAGTTTTGGATGCAAAATTTCAGACCTAAATGGAGTTGTATAGTGGGAAGAGAGATGAAAGGGTCTTCGGTCTTTGAAAAAAAATGTGTCCCTTCCTTATAGTTGCAGAATGGGATACCCAAATGATGTCATTAACTGAATAATCTGTCTTGAATATGAATTCCTAAGAACAGATTATCTTCTCTATGTTCTGAAAAGAACCTCAATATACTTCCTACGGAAGAATTCTCACTGTAGCATTTGATGATAAGTAATCCATTTTAAGTAAGTGTTCTCTTACTGAAAGGTCTGCACAGGACAGTGAGAAATCTGTTATATGCCAGTTTTGTTTTAACCCAAGAATTTACTCACATTTTTTGCCAATATCCTTAATATGTATATGCCTTGATTATCATCACTCAATTAAACAATGCCTTCCTGAATGTTTTTGCCCAATCCATTCGTAAATAGATTTGGTTTGGTGACCTGCAACCCTGTCCATACAAACACTGTGTCTGGTAAATAATACAGTATGATTGTATATGGACTCTGGAGTCTGTTACAAAGTCAAATCTCAGAGTGGAACCAGAGTTGTGGGTTCATGTAATCTGATCTTTCATATGCAGAGTGTCTTTTTATAGCCACAATGTATAGCGTACCTATATTAGCCAAGGTTCTCCACAGAAATAGAACCAATAGTATGTGTGTGTGGATGGAGAAAAATATTTAAAGAATTGGCTCACATAATTATGGAGGCTGGCTAATCCAAAATCTGCAGGGTGGGCTGGGGGCTAGGAGAGCAGGGAAGAGCTGATGCTGCAGTTCAAGTTTGAAGGTTGTCTGCTGGTAGAATTCTTTCCTTCTTGGATGTGTGTGTGTGGGGGGGTCCATCTATTATGCTATTCAGGCCTTCAACTGATTAGATGAGGCCCACCCACATTATGGAGAGCAATCTGCTGTACTCAAAGCCCACGGATTTAGATGTTCATCTCATCCAAGAACACCCTTACAGAAAAACCCAGAATAATGTTTGGATACATGTCTGGGCACCATGTCCCAACCAAGTTGACACATAAAATTAAACATTATGACAGCCATCAGCAGCATTTGACGAAGAAAGTTCCTTTTCTCTTTTTGCCCAATTTGAGCAACATAATTTTGATTGTGATAGGGAAGTAATACACACATGCACACATACACACACACACAGAGACACATGAGGAGTTCATAGTTAGATTTTATGAAAGCAGGGCATAGTTAATAGAGAATAAGTGAATTCACATTATGAAATGCCAACCCTACACATTTTACCACGTGATTAATACTAGCCAGCATATATAACCATCTGCATAATATTTAAAGTGGGAGAAGGGATCTTATTTAAAATCCTGTTTCTTCTCACTGAGAGTCTTGTGACTTGACTATGTAAATAGGATCCAGAAACTCTTGTAGATTCTTCTCATCTTTTGTCCATAAGACTTTTGTCTCAAGCCAGTCCAGGCAGGGAATATTATTTATTTCAGGACAGTGGCCTTCTGAACTTGTTCATATGTCCTTTCCTCTTCTCTCCTGCTCTGCAGTATCATGCAGGCATTTGGAGCCTCTCACACTCCAAAACCTGCAAACATTTGGAGAGAAAGCTTGGCCTTTCTATCTCTCTTTTCTCACAGCATTCCATCCCTTGAACTTCTTAAAAGTATCAAGTAATCCTTTTAAAAATATTAATTACACTTTTCCTATATTCTCAGTAACCAAGTGATTCTAGAAACTAAGCTGGCAAGCAGGAGTGTTTCCTACTGTCCTTCCCTTTCTCCAGACCTGTTACCTCTGTACAACAAACCCAGGGGCTTACCCTGTAAAAGCAGATGAAGGAAGGGAGAGAAGGAGCAGGTGAAACCAAGGTTGGGAGTAGGGGGGGGGAAGGTTGTGTAGCAGGGAGGAGAAAGCTGGGAGATCACACACAATCATAGATTTGTCCCAAGAACATTTCTAATCAGTTGTTTCTTTGCCAATATCAAAAAAGTTGTATGCCATCTTCAACAGATGCCCTCCACTGTGTAAGGGGATGGGAAGCATGGTAGTGTGTCAGGCAGCTCGTGCCAATTTTGGACAGCTTGTACTGTTGGGAAATTTCTTCCTATTGTGTCAAAATCTTCTCCTCTGAAACTTGACTCATTCTCCTACATCTGCCTCCAGGATCAATGAGTCTTTGATACCTATCATGGCCTTTAAACAAATGAGTACTACAGGCTCCTAAATCCCATTTTTCCCAGTTTAAGCCCCAAGTTCCCTCAATCAATCTTTATATGACATGATTTCCAGACTCTTCTCTCTTTTAATTGCCCTTCTGGACGCTTGCTAGATTTAAATGTTAATATGGCTCAGAACTCACCTGAGTACAGCAGCTAAAAACTGTCTGGCTCATAACCAGTAAAGTGGAATTACTACCATTTTGTCCTATGACTTGTGCTTATTAGCATGCCATTTGTATTTGCATTTGCTTTCTAAACCATCATTTACACAGTTTGCTCATATTGAGATTAGAACAGCTCAAATCTCCTGGTCTTTTTCGTAACAATTATTGCCAATCAAGGACCCCTCCTTCCTTCCTTTTCCATCTTCATTGTTAAATTTTATCTGGTCAGTCTATTGTTCTGGTCTTTAAAAATCTAGTTGTCTGATAATTACATAAAATATCCAGGACCCAGAAACATTAAAGTTCAAATATAAAATGACTGCTGCTGAGTGTGAGCAATGAAACCAAATAAACATACATTTAAATAAAAATAATCGGTATTACATTCATACAAAATTGAATGCAAAAATAAAATAATTCCTTTGAAAGGAAATATAAAAAATCTTTTAAAAGTTATAAAATGGAAAATCAGTGATTTCGTAGTAATGATCTAGATCTAATCCCAGATTGTATTAAAAAGGCCAGAAAGTGAAGGAGGTAAGGGATAGGGAGAATATAAACATACCAAACTCCTAATATCACATAATGAGAATCAAAGGTTTTGTTTGAATTTGGTATTTTGTGAAATATAGGTTCACATATGATTTTTAAAAACTGAGCAGCAATCACAAGTAAAATAAAAAAAAATAAGCTGTCTGTGTTCCAAATCACTGTGGAAGATAAAAGCAATCAAAACACCAATCATAGACTAAAACACAGGCACACACAAAATAAACAGCAAGACATTACTCAGAAACAAAAGGAATAAACAAAATACTAGAGGTAAAGTCAAATATCAGATACAACAATTGAAGTAAGCTTTCTAAGCTTTCCAATGAAAAAGCATATATTCTTTAGGATGAGTTTAAAATAAAGAACAGGCAGATTTAAAACAAAATGATACAATTGTTTACACAAAAACACAAAAAATTACAATAAATCTAACAGCAAACGGTTAATATCTTTGACATACAAAGGCCACATAATAATTGAGAAGGAAAATAATACATTGCCATTAGAAAAATGAATAAAAGCCAATAACGGACAATTCACAGAAGAAACACAAATAATACTATTTGTATGGAAAAATACTCCATGTCGCTCTAGTCAATAAAATCCAAATCACATTAAATCATTTGCTTAGTCAAATGATGTTTTTGCCTACCAAATCAACAAAGAATTTGAAAAGTAAAGATCATTTTGAATCGTGGGAAAATGGGCTTTTCCTCAAACTACTGCTGGTGATAATGTAAATTGGTGCGAGCTTTCAGAGAATTAGTTCGGTACTGTGTATCAAGAATCTTTAAAACATCTTTTTACTCAATAATTTCACTTCTAGAAATGTATACTAAGGAAATAATCAGATTAAGATAAATACTTCTGAACTATTTATATGAAAACAAAAATTCAGAATAATAGAGTAATAACTGAATAAATTATAATGTGTTACCAATTCACTAGAAATTATGTTAATAGAATTTTAAATTACATGGAGTCAAAGATTATACTCAGATGCCAAGTGAATAAAATGTACGATTTCAATCCTATAAATATGTGTGTGTGTTTCTTCAATGCTAAGGTGCATTTTTCATATTTTAGTGCTTCATAAATTAGGATGAATTATACATTTAATATATTTCCTTTCTCAACCCAAAAAGCTGTTTTTATATTGATGTATGATCTCAAAATGAATTGCATCTTGGAGTCGAGAAAGTACTATACGTCCACATGCTTTTAAAAAATATTGCTTATATATTTAGAAAATAAATTATTTTTTAATAAGAAAAAGTCCTTTGTGGCTAAAGGTGGCTTAAAGGTTGCTTCTCATGTTGGTATTTAAAGAGACTATCTAATAAGAGTTCCTCTGTGCCATGTTACTGGTGCATGTTCATTACTTGTCCATCTTTTACTTTATCTACTAAAAAGGGAATGAAGCCCATTTGGAGTGGATTTTCACTAAATAAATACCAGATCTTCCTGATCAGCATTTTGTTTTGTAAGGTCAACAGCCCACCCGTTTAATAGTCCTCTCCAGGATTTTTCAAGATAACCACATCATGTCTACTTATTTACAGTTTCTAGAATCTGCTCCCAAACCTTGTATTTCCCACCTGCTGAAAAATCCAAAGTGAATCTGTCCTGTTCCAGTCTCCTGACATATGTCAGGATCTCTTTGATTCAGTGATAACCCCAAGTCACCTCACAATCATGCCTAGAAGTTCCCTTAGAATCCTGGGGTGCAAGTCCTCTGGAGATGGAGTATAGGATTCATTTAAGCAGCGCATTCTTTCTCAAAATCCGTGTACCCTTTTAACCCATGTTGGACTTCCTAAGTTTTGAAGATAATTTTCCTTGATTGAAATGCTTCTCTCATCTACTAGCATTATACTGTCATCTCCAGCATTGTACGTTTTACTTCTTGTTCACATCTGTGATCTAAACAGAGTTGAAATGATAGGTTTTATTGCCTCTGTCACTTTTGTAAGCTTTGGCTTATCAGCACATTAACGATCCTGACAATTTTCTTATACATTTTATGATGTGTGTCCTTGATTATATGACCTTCCTTGCATTTTTATATGTATTCTTTCAAAATCTAAGCTCATCAGAGAGTTTCTGAGCAGTCTTATGGATGTCTTTATCTCTGCCTTTATTTATCATAATGTGTCAGAATTTCATTTTTAGAGCCCCCATCTCTCTTAAGCCATGTTCTCCTTCAAAGCTTCTCTTCATAAAGCCATATTTGAACTTTCTCTAAGTTGCTTTTAAAATCTTTTTTATTCTTAAGGCATTGGGTTCATGCTTGACTTTGATCAAAGCCTATATATTAGATATTAGGAATTCCAAGATGGCGTGATCATTTTTCCTGTAGTCTCTTGCTTTTGTGGTTCCAGAAA
The DNA here is from genome assembly GCF_017311325.1 of Ursus maritimus. Taxonomy (NCBI): domain Eukaryota; kingdom Metazoa; phylum Chordata; class Mammalia; order Carnivora; family Ursidae; genus Ursus; species Ursus maritimus. The sequence continues at coordinate 34,925,209 of NW_024423343.1, forward strand.
ATGAAAGATTTAAATGAATAGTATACTTTGTCAAGATAATTAGGCTAAGTAATTGATATCAGTGAGTAGCTATGTGGCAAGGGTCTGCTTGGTACTGATTGCTCAGTTTTATTCTGTAACACAAAGGGAGAGTTGTCAATCTTGGGGTTTGCCTTCAGGGAAATGCAACATGACTGGTCCGGCAAATTCAACTTGAAAACTTTAAAGTCTACATTCATGTTGTGTAGAAGCACACAGAGTATACACACAGCACACTGAAATCGAGACTCCAAAGTACCTCAACATGCTTCTCCGGGGCCCTGTAATTCATGACCACAATGAGCAGAACAGCAGTGTTCCTTGTTTATTCCATCTGAGTAACTCAATAGTAGTAAAATTAAAACTTCATAAACAAGAAGACATTGAACTCTTTAACAAAGTCAACTATGTTGTGAAAAAGCCCAAATGGGTTTTTCAATGCAGACATTTTGTCGAGACGCTTAATTTGTTTGTCAGACCCAAAATGTGGGAGTTTCAACAATTGTTATTTCTTTTCCATGTGAGACATAACAATATAACAACGTATATTGTTAGCATGTTGTTCTAGCCTTCTCTGTTAGGCTTTGGTTCAATTCTCAGTTGAAATGATGATGTGCATGATAGCTGAAGAGCGTAAGTCAAGATATTTAACATCTGTTAGATTGGTGTTTGCCTCAGAAAGTCCATTGGTGTGAGGGAAGGAAATATTAGAACTTTTATTTGTATTCATTCCTTATCTTTCCAATTTTAATTTTTGTGCATGTTTTATAATTCATATAATATAATAGTACATTCGTAAATATATTAATAGGTGAATGTAAATATATTGTAGGGGTTAATATTTATTGATTGTGGTTCATGATCAGAAAAAGTTGGGAACCATGATGTTTTACATAAAAGCGGTTCCCAACATTTTTTGTTATGTATATATAATATATATATTCTCCCAGAGCTTGGAACTGATATTTTGCTACATTAAAAAATGGAGTCTCTTAGTATTTACTGAGAATCCAAGAGGAATAAATATGCTGGGATAGTGGAAAAACAAGTTAAATTAAAACAAGAATTTCCTGACCAGTGAGGTTTGGTAATGCTAGAATTAGCTGGCAATAGAAGGAAAGACTTTTAGCTCTCCCTCAACATTTGTTCTTTTTTCCTCCTCAGTTGTGGAACCCATGATTTTTAAACTGTGCTCATTCCTCAGTTTCCCTTACTATTGGTGCTGTAATGGAACTAAGTTATAACTAATGGAATGTCATCGAATGTGCTTTGGCTCTTCAGTACATTAACAATTCTAACGATACTGTGTGCAACTTCTGAAATGTGTCCTTACAAAGAAGGGGCATGTCATTCTCCCCTTCCCCCTTCCTGTTGGTGAGAGTAAGGATGCAATGGCTAAAGATGAAGCATCCATCTTATCCCATGAGGAAGGAGACACGTACTGAGGATTCACCACTGAATCTAATCTGACTAATGATAAAGTAATTAGGTTATGAAATATTTCCATGAAGTACAACAGATTGAAGATTGCGTTATAAAACATCTTATATACTATGGATTAGACAGTTATTATTCTACCTGTATGTAACATTAATGAGTACATACAGGGGAAAAGATAAAATTTCTTGTAGTTAAAATAAGAAATATAAATACAGTCAATGACAATAAAAATTAAGAGTGGCAATAAAAGAACTCTAGTTTAGAATGGAAACAACAACAACAACAACAACTGTAGTTTAGAATAGTCCATGATAAAGAGGAGAGAACATTGGATTTGGCCGGAAACAATAAGAAGTGCCAGGGACTGGGGAGTGGGGCTGCTCATGCAGGCACAGAAAATGTTCTGATGTTGAGAAATCATGAAGTGTTCATAAGGAAGGGTAAATAGATGAGAGACAAACTTGTCCCATACTTGGTCTGGGATAAAATATTTTGTGTGTGAGACAGTTCACAACCAACATCGTTCTGGAAAGAAATTAGCATTCCTGATAAATGCTTAAGCAATTTTCTGATAAACTTTAATGCAATTAAGAGCTCTTCTGGGAAATCAGCTCCTACCCTCTAGGTAGGAGAACAGCAGATGTTCTTTAACCAGATGACTTTTTCCCTGAATTCTGCCTTAAATTTTTATCTAAACATTCTCTTTTCCTATAACACATCCCTACCATGGTGAATCTCTGAATTAGCCTCTTTGGACTTCTTCCCTGGCAGCAAGAGAGAAATAAAAACTTAGACATGAGATTTTTTTTTTTTTTAAGCATAATCATATTAGGACAAAGTAAAGTGTGCATGTGAGGACATAGTAATTGATAAGGGAGACTTAATGATATTGAAAAGCAATGAATACTGGGCTAAGGAATGTAATCTCTTTGGTGGGGAGTGGGGAGTCACTTAAAGAGTGGCTAGAAACACAGTAAGGTGCTCAAATGCATAGTTGTTGAATTGCATTGAGGAATTTGCTGCAATCCCAGTAGAACTGCAGGGCCCCTTGCCTGGTAATTGTGTGCTGAGTAATCTGGGGCAATCTCAGCAGCTTTTCTTTCCAGCACTCGACTGAAGCTATCATGTGAAGATCACCAGTGACTCCTTGAACTGCTTTGTGATTTGAGAAGCACCGATCTTAGCCTTCATCCTTCTTGACCTACAAGGTTCATTCACAGGGTTGTCACCTCTCTCCTTATGAAAAGTCTTCCTTCTTGGGCTGTCATGACACTGGACTGTCTTGGTTCTTCTTTTCCTCTCTACCTCCCTAACTCTGACTGCCGATCTCTTGTCTCTTCTGTGACCTTCTTCCTTCTTCCAGCCTCTGAGTGTGGCCTTTCTGAGGTGCTGTCCTGTGCCCTTCTCTTTCTGCATGGGCTTCCTCTTAACGGTTGCGTACCTGATGGTACATCAGGGCCTCCTGCAGTGTAGTAAATATCTTTCACCGTATGAGATACAAGAGCTATTCCTAGCAGCACTCTCCTGAAAACAGTAGGATAGATTTCTATAGATTTGGGCTGGGCTGAGATCTGCTTGGATGCACGGGCTGGACCAAATGACGTCTCAATAATTTATACCTAGATGAGAATCCTATGCTTAAGCCTTTGTGTTTTAACCTCAAAAAATCTTTGTCTGGCTTTATCACTAAAGGCTACCTTTGGGAATACTTCAAATTAATATTAACAATAGGATTTATGGCCCATTTAAAACAGGTGCAATTGAGGTCTCATTTTGCAAGGCTGTGAATTAGAATGAAAATATATGTTACGATTTTATCAGGTGATTTTTCTTTCCCATATCTATTTCATCTCTATGCCTTGTTTATGCTTCTAATGTTGCAGTTGTCACAAGGGATTGTAATTTTGACTGTGAACTCCTTGAAAGTATACAGATTTGCATCTGTATCTGAATTAGCACATGCTTAGCATACAGTAGGTCCAAAACAAAATTTAATCAATTAAATTAAAAAGAAAATTGATGTCATTAAGAAAAAAAAGAATTATGTAACAAAAAACTAGAAACTAGGTAAAAGGCAAAAATTATACTAAAACATTTTTAAAAGTCTGAGTTTGATTCATGACAAATTTCAAAGACATGTCAGTGGAAATGATGATAATTAGCTTTATATGTCATTTTCAGTTGATATTCCCCTCCTCCTGACTTCCTTTGTGATTATTTTAAAACAAATCTGCAAATTCTTTGACACTTCTGCAATACAAAGGTGGAATCTAATTACCCTTCCCATAAACATGGGCCAAACTTAGTGAGTCAGTTCTACCAAATAGAGTGAGGGGAAGCAATCTCCTGACACTTCTGCAGGTGGACTGCAGGCAGTGACACAGCTGCCACCTTACTCTCTCTACTCTATACTCTTAGGAGATATGCCCTTAAGGGCCTGAGCTGCCACGTGAGAAGTTCAGATACCCTAAAGCTGCCATGATACAGAAAACAAGTAGAGAGACCTCCTCGAGGAGCTCCACTTGTTCAAGCCATCAGCTTTGGAGTCTTCCTAGCTGGGGTACCAGGCTTGTGTGTGAAAAAGCCTTCAAAATGACCCCAGGCCCAGAGACCATTTGCTGATAACCTCATGAGACCCCAAACCACCCAGCGGAGCCACTCCCAAATTCTTGAATCACAGAAACATGAGAGGTAAGTGGTTATTATTATTTTACACTGCTAAATTTTGGGGGGATTTGCTGTACAGCAATCGATAACAAATACACCCTCTCACTAAATTAACATCAGCCAGATTCACCCACTTCAGTGCGTCAAGCTTTTCAAAACATGTTAAGATTTACAAGTAAGAAATCTATTTACGGGCTTCTAAATTTTATTCCCATTTCTCCTATTGAATAGCAAAAGCCAAGACTCTCATGCCAGCTTGAGAGGTATGAATATGAAAATTCACAACTCCCTGAAGCCTTTTCTGAGCTACTGAGAATGTCACTTCATCCGCTGCCTGGCTGAGGAGGAAGGGAAGTGGAGAGGGACAGGGGCTACCAAGTGACTGTGGAAGTCGTTAGCTGGTGATTGGAGTGCAGTGGCATCACTGATACAGACAGAATGTCATTTTTTTTAGGGCAAAGACATGTAAGCCTTTAAAGGATTTAGTATATCAACTTTCTGGTGACCCAGATCATGGGAGATGACACTGACTCCACTAGTATGAAGCCTCTCAGCTTCTGAAGCAGGAACGATTATAAACCAATACCATCAATCTTAACAAGAAGGATTCTCTTATTTTCAGAACTTTGAGTTTTGTTAGAGGAGCTATATTCTTTGACCCGACCAGAGGGAGTTCTGTGCTTCTTTTAGAGTATATAAGGTACTTGGGTGGTTGGTACTAGAGTACTAGGTGGGACAAAATAACACTCAGACCAAAAGATAAGCAAGCCAACTAGCAGTTGAGCTAATATTGCCCCAGCTCTGTGACCAATTGGAAGAGGATGTCAACCAGACCACTCTGGTAGGAGAAGGGGACAGAAGACATTTGAGGGACAATTCATTATCTAAAGGGTTCTAAAAGAATCTTGGCTTTTGAAATGGACCTGGCATTCCTTAATTGTTTGTGAAATTTTTGGAAACTGTGTTACACTGTTGGACTTCAGCTTCTTATGATTTGACTCCTCCAGAATATATAAAACGGTGGGAGGGGAATATTTCTTCAAACTTTCTTTGGGTTGGCTGTAATTAAGGCTCCTGCCTACATGTGGTTCCCTCTGCCTGGAATGCCCTTTCTTCAACACGCACCCATAGCCTGCCTCCCCATGAGCATATACTTCTTGGGAAGGCTTCTAAGAACCCTCCCTCCTGCCACCAGAGTTGATCACCATTACGTCATTTGTAGCTCACACCTCTATGAGATCATTTTCCATGTTGTGTGGTCAGTATTTGTTCTGACATCATTCACTAGACTGTGAACTCTGGAAGGCTAGCCTTTAGTTGTCCCACCTCCCCCTACCATGAATCAAATACTGATATTATTATGTCTCTCTTGATTTCCTCATCCCAGTCCCTGGGCAAGGAGTAGGTATTCTCCTAATAGGTTTCAATAGCTTACCAATTGTGGAGCGACAAAGAGGCTTGTCCAGTGAATCTTTCTAGTATGCCTGGCAGGAGCCAGCTGGTATTAGTTAATACCTCAGCAGGAGGGTCAATGGCTGGTTTCAACTTGCCACAAGGTCTCCAAGGGATATTGGTGCTGGACCCAGCCCTGATATGTACTTCCCGTAAGCAGCTAGTAACAAAACTTACATTGTTTTACCCCCCTTATATGCTTTCGTGCAAACTCTACAAAAAGACCAGAAGAGGGGCTAGGTGCCTCTCCTGCAGCATACCCGTGGTATATCTGGCCATGCTCAGTCCAACCACTCTTCTTCCTCAGAAGCTTGAGAAAAGGGGACGACATCCATGTCTACTGACCCTCTGCCTGTGTGTCTCAGTCTGTTCTAGGTGGTGATTATGCCATGTTTGCCTGGGCCCCTTTCCAGGGCCCTGATTGGAGATCAAGTGATCCAGAGAAGATAGATAGATGATAGATAGATAGATAGATAGATAGATAGATAGATAGATAGATACAAAGTTTCTGAGCTTGGGAAACAAGAGTTTTGGATAAAAAGCTAATTTTCAAAGGTCTTCATCAACCCTCTGATCACTCTCTTTTTTTCTAGATGCCTTCCTGAACTAAAAGCCAAAAAGGTAAATCCTGTTAGTTTGCCTGAACATGTTTCCTGTAACTTCCTTCTCATTTTGATTGAGAACTCCCTTGATTTCTGCTTTTGACCCCGTCAGAACTGATTCTTGAATCCTATTTTGCCCCCTGGAGGCTTGGTAAACTATCAGGATGCCACCTGAAAACCCACAGACCGGCAAGTTAACTGTAGTATAATGAGCCCAGTGGAAAACTGGAATGAATGAATAAAAACAAATTATATTATTCTTGATATCTGCTAAATTTGTTGCCATTCCATTTAGGGGAACTTTGACTTTAGTATTTCATACTCCAAGATAAAACACTAGAAGAATTTCTGCCTTTGAATAAAAAACAGTAATGTCTTTCTATGGCAAATATCTACCTCTTAACTTTCTCCAAATTGTTAAACAGATTGGTGGTGTGATTGTTAGCTCAAAAAGGAAACCAGTAGAAAATATAGAACTCTTCCAGTATATAGAGCCATATAAGAATTATGCTTTCAGGTGAAATATTATGTTTTGTCTAATCACCATTTGAAATTTTAATTTTGAGTTGTGGTACTTAGCCAGGAAAATTAGTAAAACAGCCTCAACACCAGGCAAAAATTCATTCTTTCAACTTGGTATTGATTTATAACATGACCTACTCTTAACAAAAGACTTCCCAAGATTATATTTTATTATAAAATTCTCTAAACCTTGCATAAAACATTGTTGTTACTCCCCAGATAACACAGATGTATAGAAAAGTGATTCATCAGTGTATGAAAGCACATGAGGGACAGAGGTAGGATGGTTAGTTCCTGGGTCTCCTAATTCTGTTCTTTTGTTATAAACTGCATATTGCTTCACTGGCTGTATGGCTTAACAAACAAAAGGTTCAGCAGAATCTTTGGACATCAAATGGCCTTCATGAAACAATGTCTTGATGAGTTAAGTAAAAATGAATCAGAAACACATGGACCCAACTTCCCTTGAAATATAAGAGGGCATACAAATCAAGGCAAAGAGCACTTAACAAACACTGGGTTTGGGTTTCCTGAACCTGAAATGTTAAAATAATTAGCAAGGACTTATTGAGGCTGAAAAGTGATCAGTTCCAGTATTTCTAACTCAAAACTGAATGAAGAGAGGCGGAAAGGTCCTAGAAGAGAAGGGAGTGGCCATGGGGCAGATGGAGACCTTTGAAAATTAGCTTTTCCCCAAAACCACTTGTTTCCCAAAGCTCACAAATTTTGTTTTTATATATTTATTTTTCTTCTCTTTTGCTTTGATTTCCAGGTTTCAGCAGAAGACATATCTAAAATGCTCTGAAATGGTTCAGCACAAGTCTTTCTAGTCTCTTCTCAAAGGCAGGAAATGATGATATTTGGTAAGACAATGCTCTGTTCATTTTTGAGTTGGAGATAAATTCATATATTGGCCATTCAGGAAGTTTGGTTAAGTAATCAGGTTGAATTTATTTCCTAGTGAGCTGGACTTCTCAGCATTTCCCAAACCCAGAAAATAAACTCTTTCAGAAAGCACTGTGAAAAAATTGTGAGAAAGAATTATTATGTACTAGAGTACAGATAGATTAAATAGATTGCAAACCTGGAGAAAATAACCCTCCAAACCTGTATTGCTGGAAACTGAGAGAAAGCAGTTCCCTTGCTTGATACTACACTGTAATCTGGAGTTCTCAGAATCCCTTCTCGGCCCCTGCTCGTCTCTCTTCCTCCTCACAGAGGCCTCTTGGACTCAGCCTGCTTCCTCTATCCTTTGTGATCTTCCTCCCCACATTCAAGTCTGGCTGCAGAGTGTGGAGCAGTTTCCCACCACTATTCCAGAATGTACATTATTATTTAAAATTACTTTAGAGCTTTTATTGGTAATCATCATAGGAAACAGACTCGGGCAACAAAAATAACCCAGGGGAGGTCGCAGAGCGGACAGAGTAATCCCTGGCCTCTTGGCTCCTGACCTCCTCTGTCAACTGAGAGGTCAAACGCAGTGGTCCTGCCTGGTCTTAGCAACCAGACTCCCTCTTCTGAAGTTCACGTGTATCCTTCCTTTCTTTTTCTTTCTTTTTTTTTTTTTTAATATTTTATTTATTTATTTGACAGACAGCCAGCGAGAGAGGGAACACAAGCAGGGGGAGTGGGAGAGGAAGAAGCAGGCTCTCAGCAGAGGAGCCTGATGTGGGGCTCGATCCCAGAACGCCGGGATCACGCCCTGAGCCGAAGGCAGGCGCTTAACGACTGCGCCACCCAGGCGCCCCTGTATCCTTCCTTTCAAGGTGGCCCTGGGTCAAGCCTGAAGATAGATTGTATCATTAATGTCTCCTTATATCAAGGGGGAGCTGTCCATCTGTAAAGCCCTTTTGATTAGAGAATACTTGTTCACTATTGCTATGCATAGCTTACAATTGGCCTCTTTGGGTGTATTCTCATGTACTGCCTCCCATTTATGAAAAATTATTATTTTTTAGCCATTTCAGACCTATCAGGAACAAACTTAATTTTTAAAAATCATTTAAATATGAAACACTTCACTTTCTCATCAATATATGTTTGTGTCCATTAGGCCCAAAATGTCTGGTACTATGGATACAATGATCAGTTGTATGATATAATCTGACTCTAACACATTATGAAAGTATTCAGCAATGTCCAAGAGTCTGGGCTGAAGGGAGCAACTTTATTAATTCATTCAACCAACACCGTCATGTTGCTTCCTCCAGGGTCTCTACTGATAATATTAGCACATGACAAAAAATGATAGTCTTTTAGGTTTGGGAGCATTATTCATGTGCATAATGCCATCTGACACTTCCTTCAATGAAAGACCTTCTTCCAGGCTTGAATCCATTATTTATTTTCCTATAACAAGAATAATACCTCTCTTCTATTTGAGCACCTATTAGGAGGTAAGCCCATTAGTTATGTTCTCTCATTTAATTCTTGAACAACTCTATGAAATAGGTAAAGTGAACCTGAACCATATTTAATGATTGAGCAAATTTAGACTTAGAGAAATTAAGTAATTTGCTCAATATTGAGCCATTGGTAAAGTGGGAGACTTCGAATTTGAACTCAGATCCAATGCAAAAGCATATTGTATTCACCATGTTCCTCACTTTTCGCAATTGTGTATAGAATGCATGGAACTTTCAAAGAAAGGTGCTATATAAATCTATTCTGATGATAGAATGATGATGGCCAGGAAAAGTAATCTCACTATTTTATAAGTATACCATTATAGGTCCACAACGTATTAGAGTGGTGGGGACATTTATGACCACCAAATCTCACCTCATTTTTACATAACCAAGAACCCTCTAGAAATAGAATGTTGTCTTCAGATTGGTACCTAAGGCCAAGGCTGCCATCATGGTCCTCCCACTTCTCAAGCCAGGGTGCTCTCCAGTCCATGTATCATCTGGTAAAACCAGTCAAATTACAATCAAGAGAGAAAAACTTCACCAAGAAAAAAGCTCAGAAATCATCTCACTCCCTCCCCAAAGTTATAATGTCTAAGGTCATTATTGCCAAAGTTACCATTTCTCAAACCAGGAATTCTCAGAAGATTCCTGAGTGTTTTGCATTGGGTTCCAGTGGCTGTCCAATCTACTATTATTTTTAACAGCTGGAGATCAGCATAGAAGGTAGGGTTACGATGTTTCAAATGCCACAGGTACTAATGATATGGGCGCTTGTTGTAGTACCATCAGTTGAGTGCTTGTTTTGCACTTGAGTGTATAGTTGAGTTTAGAATCCCAGTTCTAAATTTATAATAGCTTTACGATTGCTAAGATTTGGATCTCCTTATCAGTCCTAAATGATCTTCCTGTATTTTCTTTTTCTGTTTGCCATGAGTCCTGGGAATTCAGCCTATTTTCCTATTTCAGTGTAAAGAAAAAAATGATAGTGCAACCAGTTCTTTTTACTGAGGTCTTATTATATGCAAACACTGTCCTAAGTGCTTTACATGTATTGTTTCACTAATCTTTATGAAGTAGGTCCTGTTACTATTTCCATTTTATAGATAGGAAACTGAGACAAAGAGAGGCTGTTAAGTAACAGACCCAAGGTTAAACAATTAGTAAGTGGTTGAGGTGCTCTGCACTGTATGATTTTGGTTTCTCCCTCCAGAAACGGTCCTCCAATTCTCTCCTTTGTCCCAAAAGGCATACACATATTATATGCCCCCTCCCATCATATTTAAAAAAAAATAAGATTTTGCTGAGAATTGCTGCTACAAAACAGAGAGTAACACAATATAAATACTGGTAAGTTACAAGGTTACAGAATTTTACAAAGCTCTTTTGATTGTGATTTGTGGTCTGTAGTTTATGACTGCCTGCTAACATAACAAATGGAAGCCCCAATAGTCTTCTGTTCTTTTCCTTCCCTGGGGATAGCAGTTTTTTATTCATCTGTGCCTTTTTTTTTCTTGCCTGAAGACACTGGTAATGGAGGGCAAACTGAAGATGTACCTCGGTCGTATCCAATGGACTGATGTCTTCCCTCAGACCCTCCCGACATCATGGAATGCCCATCACCAGACTTTTGTGTCTCCCAGAGTGATCCCCTTTAGTGGCAGAAGAAGAAGGAAGAGGAGGAGAGAGAGGGAAGGAAAAAATGTCCTTAACCTTAAAGCCTAATCAGCTTGTTTCTCTGTAGCATGTAACTGGTAAGGGTTGAGACTATAATGGGACTTAATTTTTCTTTTAAATGGATTTATCACCTACCCTTGGGGAGATGGTAACGGGAAGATGCAATTAGGATCACATGGTACCTTGAGCCATTGAAATTTTCAGTGGCAACACCAGATGCTGAACTTTTCATGTCCAGCCTATCCCTTGTCCAGGTGTTGGTCTTTTGGAAGCAAGCAGCTACATTTCATGCAGAAGTGAGCTCCACGTTTTTTTATGGTCTAGTATTATACTGATGCTTCTATGTATTTCGATATAGATAAAATCCTAATTAAAATCAGAAAAGCCAAAGAAGTCACTGTAATAGGAAGATATATGTGTTGGCTCTGCCACTAATTAGTTTTGTGATTTTGGCAGATTCTTTCATTTCTCTGGGACTCAGTTTCCTAGTTTTTAAAGTGAGAGAAAAAACTTTAACATTTCTGAGTTATCTTTTCATTCTAACATTCCTTGAGTTATAGGAACCATGTGAATGAAAGAAGGCTTCTAGAAACTTGAAAATATATTACTATAGGGGGATGTATCTTCTGTTATTTTTAATTTTATCGGACTTTATATGATTCTGAATATTAAAACAGAATTGAATATTTTTCAATTAGCTTCATATGTAGTACCAAACACATATTTAATTCACAAAGAAAAAAAGCTAAAAACTACTATGGGGGGAGAAGTATTTCAGTTTTCTTAGACATTAAATGGCTCATTCAAAGCAACATTTTGATAAATTGTGTAAATGAGAGAGGAACATATGGATTAAATTTTCCTTGAAATACATACGCACTTAAAAATTAAGAAGAAAAAGTGCTTGGCAAAGCCCATTTGGGGTTCTGCCAAATGGGAAACATTTTAAAAATAGTTGAAAATGCAGTTCTATCTCAAAATGCTGCCATATTCACCCATCCTTATTGATTATGTATTTTTAAATTTGTGAATTACTCTCCTTGTATTTATTTTTACAGTTTGCTTTATGCCCTGGGGGCTTGTTCAATTTTGCTACCTTATTATTATTATTCTTTTAAACAGAAAGCAGAGTCCATCAGTCACTGAAGAGCATATCACAGTTTCTGTCAATCCCTGTGAGATTCCTGTTACTTGACTTCTGTGGAAGTTTCAGTTTGATCTCTCCTGGCGTAACAACTGGCATTAATTCATATTGCTGTAATGAAAAACTCTAAGGAGCAAATAAGGGGGATTTGGTCTTTGAAGCTGCGTTATATGGTAAGTAACTTTCTAGTAAATCATGTTATCGCAGTGGAAGAGCTTTGAGGGAAGACAAGCCCTGAGTTTCATGATTAAGTATAATTCAAAACCAGAAAATCAGAACACTCAGAGATAACATTCTTCTGGATGAACAGAAGAGTTTGGTTTGTTAATGGATCCCATGGTACAACTTGAAGGAGAGAAAAATTGTTTTCTCAAAAATCTTTAAAATCACAGATTTCTGGTCAAACGGGCAGCACTTCCTAGTTTTAAGGGGTGAATTTATCTGAGTAAAACGACTCAGTGCAATTTGTATAATTATTCCACAGCTAATTGCAGCCACACTGTGGAAGTCACACCTCCACAGAAAAATATACAGATTCAGGTCATTAGGACATCTTCCTGAAACCTGACTATTCTAGGTGAGATTTTTCTACCCTCTCCCTGCTTCTCTCCCCGTTTTTTATAATCTGATCCTTTTAACAAGATTGCTATTTTGTCATGAAAATACAGGAAAACAACATTTTCTTAGTGTTAAAATCTCAAACCCTAGGAGATGATGCCATCAGATAGAGCATTCTACCCAGGCTATATCCAAGGCAAGAATTAGATTTATTTTCACAAGATAACAACTTTATTTTATCCTTTGAGGCTAATATGTAGAACACAAGAGTATATTTCTATGGTTGGGTTGTCCTTTTTATTCATAGTATCAAAATGTTTTATGTTATTCTTAATGATTATTTTTCAATGAATTCCTTATGATTTAAAGAGAAACTTCCCTCATTGGGCTTATACATTTTATCCACCAAAACTGCAAATAGATTTTGTACAATTTCGTGAGCTCTGAAATAAAAAATGTAGGCAATTTTGTCTAACAATTCAATAACAGAACTGAAGACCTAGGTGACACCCTTGGAACTTCCCATGTGCTTGGTTTATGTTTAAAGGGCCATTCAACGCAACAGACTATGTTTGAAATACAAAAGAAGTAATTTTGAAATGCTTTATTCCATTTACTTGGGGAATGTTATAAATAATGTTTTTTTTGCTCTCTGGTAACCCAAACATTTTAAATATATATTATTCTATTCTTTAGTTTATTTGTTTGAAATGTAGTGGCAGATTCAGAAAATCTAAAAAAGAAAGAGCAAATGTAATTATTTTACTAATGGGATTATGGACAGTTATTTCAGTTTATGAGTAAAGGAAGCTAGGTACTTACATGCCTTCCTCAGTGTAAGGTGTTGATTTGTCATACTTAGGTCAGACCTAGGTATATCCTCACAGTCTGGAAACTTCAATTATCGTCATAGTTCCTTGGTTGCTAAAAGAAATTACTTTTTCAGAAATTGACTTTATTGAGGTATCATTTACATACAATGAAATGCACCGAGTTTTAAGTGTACATTTAGATGAGATTTGAGAAATGCATACATCTATGGAAACAGCATCACCACAATCAAGATATGGAATATTTATATGATCCCCAAAAGTTCCTTTGTTTTCCTTTTTAGTCCATTTCCTCCCTTGAAGGCCCTGGCAAGTCCTTATTTACTTTATGCCATAATCGATTAGTTTTTCTTACTTTAGATTTGCTATAACTTCGTTTATATAGTATGTATTTTTTGGTGTCTCAGTTCTTTTACACAGCATCATATTTTTGAGATTCATCCATGTTGCAGTATCTGTAGTTTGTTCCTTTTTATTGCTGAGTAGATTCCATTTTATGACATATCACCATCTGTTTGTCCATATACGTTTAAGTCGTGGCCACCTTTTGGCCACTAGGAGTAAAGCTGCCGTAAACATTACAGGTCTTTGTGTTGACTTGTTTTATTTCTCTTGGGTAACCACCTAGGAGTAAAATTGTTGGGTTGTATGATAAATGTGTTTTATTTCTTAAGAAACTGCCGAAATATTTTTCCAAACTGGTTGCATCATTTTATACTCCCATAAAAGTGTGTATAAGTTATATCACATCCGCATGTTTACTAGTATTTTTATTTTTTAATATTAGCCATTCTTGTAGGTGTGTAATGGTATCTCACTGTGATTTAAACTTGCATTTTCTTGGTGACTAGTGATGTTGAGCATCTTTTCATGTGTTTACTGGCCATTTGTATATTTTCTTTTATGAAGTGTCTGTTTAAATCTTTTGTCCTTTCCAAAGTGGGTTGTTTGTCTTCATGAGTTGTAGGAGTTTTTTATACATCCTGAATAAAAGTCCTTTGTGAGACATACGCACTGCTAATTATTTCAAAAACTTTTTGGGCAACATTGTATTAGGAAATACTATACCCTGGCATTATTATATCAGTTTATCTTATTAAAATGTTTTTCTTCAACAACAGCAACAACAAAAACAAGGAACAACCCAGTTCAAAAACAGGCAAAGGACTTGAATAAGTATTTCCTCAAAGAAGAAGCATAAAGGGCCAATTAACATGTGAAAAGATACTTAACATCACTAATCATTAGGGAAATACAAATCAAAACCAAAGTGAGATACCACTTCACACGCATTAGAATGGCTATTAAAATAAAGAACTAACCAACCCGCAAACCAAAAACCTACAAGTTTTGTCTAGGATGTGGAGAAATTGAAACCCTTGTGCATTGTTGGTGAGAATGTGAAATGGTGCATCTTTGGTAGAAGACAGTATGTTGATTCTTCAAAAAATTAAACATAGAATTACCATATGATTCAACATTTCCACTTCTAGGTATACACACAAAAGAATTGAAAGCAGGGACTTGAACAGATATTTTACACTATCGTGTGTAGTAACATTATTCACAATGCTGAAAAGGTGGAAACAACCCAAATATCTATGGACAGATGAATGGTTAAACAAAATACAATATATACATGTAATGGGATATTATTCAGCCTTTGAAAGGAATGGAATTCTTATACATGTAACAACATGGATGATCCTTGAACATATTATGCTAGATGGATAAACCAGACACAGAAGGACAAATATTGTATGATTCCACTTAAATTAAGTACCTGGATTAGTTAAATTCATAGAGACAGAAAGTAGAATTGTGGTTACCAGGAGCTCGTTATTATTAGTTTAACATATGATGTTACAGATATAAAATATTTTATGTGAACTTCATGGTAAACACAAAGGAAATACCTGTAGTAAATACACAAAAGATTATGATAAAGGAGTCAGAGCATGCTGCCACAAAAAGTTATCAAATCACAAAGGAAGACAAGAGAGGTAACAAGGGACAAAGGAGCTACAAAACAGTCAGAAAACTATTAACAAAATGGCAACAGTAAGTCCTTACCTACCAATAATTACTTTAAATATAAATGGATTAAATTCTCCTATCAAAAGACATAGAATGGCCGAATGGATTAAAAAAACAAGACCTAACAAAATGCAGCCTACAAGAGACTCACTTTAGTTTTAAGGACAGATAGACTTTAGAGTGAAGGCATAAAAAAAAGTATTTTAAACAAAATGTGGCCAAAAGAAAGCAGAATAACTCTACTTATATCAGACAAATGAGACTTAAAGCTAAAAATGGTCAAAGAGACAAAGAAAGTTATTATGTAATGAGAAAGTGGTCAATTCATCAAGAAGATATAACAACTGTAAATATGCATCCAACATCAGAGCACTTAAATACATAAAGCAAATACTAACAACTAAAACAAGAAGTAAACAGCGATATAGTAATCCTTGGGGACTTTAATAACTCACTCTAAACAATGGATAGATTATTCAGACAGAGAATCAAGAAGGAAACAGCAGATTTGAACAACACTGTAGACCAAATGAACCTCATAGACATATATAGAACATTCCCTCCAACAATAGCTGAATACACATTCTTCTCAAGCATACATAACACATTTTCCAGGATAGATCATATATTAGGTTACAAAACATGTCTCAACAGATTCAAGATAGAAATTATATCAAGTGTTTATTCTAAACACCATGGTATGACACTGGAAACAATAACAGAAAAAAAGTTGGAAAATTCACAAAAACATAAAAAATAAACAACACTATCCTGAACAACCAATATGTCAAAGAAGAAACCAAAAGGGAAATAAAAATATATCTTGAGACCAACAAACATGGAAACACAACATTCCAAAACTTATAGGATGCAGCAAAAATAGTTTTAAGAGAGAAATTTATAGCTTTAAATGCGTACATTAAGAGAAAGAAGAACAAACTAAACCCAAAGTTAGCAGAAGGAAGGAAACAATAAAGATTAGAACACAAAGAAATGAAATAGAAAATAAGAAAACAACAAAAAAGATTAACAAAACTAAGTTGCCAATAAACACAGGTTATATGGAATGGACAAATTCCCCTCGAAAGGCACAAACTACCAGAGCTCTGTCAAGAAGAAAGAGATAATCTAAAGAGTCCTATATCTATTAAAGAAATAGAATGTAGATAAAAATCTTCCTAAGAGGGGAAAATAAATTTCAGGTCCAGTTGGCTTTGCTGGTGAATTCTACCAAACATTTAGAAAATAACTAATAATAATTCTATATAACTCATCTGTAAGCTCAGCATTACCATAATACTAAAGCCAGTGTTATTTGGATATTTGATTTATAACAAAAGTAGCACTAGAGAACAATAGGAAAAGGGTGGTCTTTTAAATAAATGATCATAGCTCATTTTTTAATGTGGAAATAAATGAACCCTGACATCTACCTGTCAGCAATCACATGATTTAGTGTTTTGACTATTCATCTAAATGTGAAAGGTAAAGCAATAAATATTCTAGAAAGCAATATAGGAGAATAGAAGATATCTTCATGGCTTTGGGGCAAAGATTTCTGAAATAGGACACAAAAAGTACTAACCATAAAGGAAAAGATCCTAAATTGAACTACATTAAAATTAAGAATTCCTTTTGTCAAAAGATACCAAAAAAGGAGTAAGACAAATCATGAGTGGGGCTTGGTATTTGCATATATATGTAAACAACAAAGGACTTGCACAAAAAACTATGAGTAAAAAGAAAGAAGTTACCATCTAATAGAAAAATGGGCATGAACTTCAATAGGCATTGCACAAAGAAGATACCAAAATGGACAATTAATATATGAAAAGGTTCTTGACCACATTAGTCATCAGGGGAATGATTGCAAATTAAAGTCACAATGAGGAATTGCTGTGACCCAGCAGAATGATTAAAATGCAAAAAAAAAAAAAAAAAAAAAAAAAAAAAAAAAAAAAAAAAAAAAAAAAAAAAAAAAAAGATGACACTAAGTATCATTAAAGATCTGAAACAACTGGAACATTCCTCCATCAGTAGTAGCAGTATAAAGTGATACAACCACTTTGGACTATTTTTTGATAATGTCTACTAAAGCTGACAGCTTTCCTATCAATACAGCACTTCTAAATATATGCTCCAAAGAAATGCACATGTACATGTGCACCAAAAGACATGGCAAGAATGTTCAGAGCAGCATTATTCATGATAAGGAAAACCTGAAAACCTAAATGCCCATAAGTACTAGAATGAGTAAATACATTGTGAATACTTTTACAATGGATCACTATATAGCAAAGAGAAAGAAGAAATCATTCATACATATCGCATAGAGGGTGCCTGGCTGGTTCAGTTGGTAGAGCATGTGATTCTTGATCTTGGGGTTGTGAGTTCAAGCCCCATGTTGGGTGTGGAGCTCACTTAAAAATAAAATCTTAAAAAAAGTACATGCAACATAAATCTCACAACCTAAATACTGACTGAAATAAACAAGAGACAAAATAACTCATCCTGTATGATTCTTTTTCCATAAAGTAAGTAATACTTACCTATGGTATCAGTAGTCACTTTTGGAGAAGGGGTTGGCACAAAGGGGGCTTTTGGGAGAGCTGATAATGCTCTTTCTTTATCAGACTACCAGATGTGTTTACTTTGAAAATTAATTGAACTATAGATACTTTATGACTTGAGTACTTCTCTCTATTTATGTTATATTTCAATAAAAATGTTTATTAAACATGGTGTTACTCCAGCCGCACTATTGCTATATGGCATATTGTAAGAATAAAATGAACTTAATGCATGGTAACATATTTTTTCTTGGAATGTGTACACATTACCTGTGGAGTCTTACTATTCATATCTAGGGTGAGACTTTCAGAATAGGTCTAGGCACATCAAGAGTTGAAATGTGGAAAACTGGTTAGTCTTAAACCGACCCTCACCTGACCTAAGCTAGGACCCACTGGACATACTTGGCAGCCAGGTGATGCTGTCTGGCAGCAGACCCCACTCCATCAGCTTTTTCCAAATCACCATGAGATCGCCACGACCTGTGATGATGGATTACCCTTTCAGCGAGGTTGGAAATGGCCACATTTTACCATTCACCAGATATACCAAGTGCATTTTTTTTTAAAGATTTTATTTATTTATTTGACAGAGGTAGAGACAGCCAGCCAGAGAGGGAACACAAGCAGGGGGAGTGGGAGAGGAAGAAGCAGGCTCATAGCGGAGCCTGATGTGGGGCTCGATCCCAGAACGCCGGGATCACGCCCTGAGCCGAAGGCAGATGCTTAACCGCTGTGCCACCCAGGCACCCCTACCAAGTGCATTTTTAACTGCAGGTCTTGCTCATGCTGTCATTTCCTTCCTATCAAGAATAACCTTGTATCAGCCAGAGTTCCAGCAGCAGGATCAGCATGTAATTTATGGGGCCCAGTGAAAAAAAGAAAATGCAGAGCCTCTCATTCAAAAGTATTACAAATTCCAAGATGGAATACAGCAGAGGAGTAAACCAAGTGTGGACCTTTCTAGAGCGTGGGGCTCAATATCATTGCACAGGTTGCATGCTCATGAAACTGGCCCAGACTGGTAGGGAACAGACAGCATGTTCAACTGGAATTTTGAAGTAACTTTTTAACTGAGGGGTCATTCACAGAGATGTATGCATGAACTGGCAGGAGTAGCAAACTTTTGCTACCCTGGGCCTGAAGGGACAAGGAAGGATAAGGGGAAGAGCCCAGGTGACAGCTAAAGCCGTGGAAAAGCAGCCACCCCAAAGCAGCGGTAGCCATAGAGGAACAGAGCTACTGCCAGAATTGTGGCAACACATTGAGGAAGTTGGGAAAATAACCTACTAGCTTTGCTTTCCCACCACCAGTGTCCAGGTGGTACCTCTTCTATTGGCTGAGTCTACCCAGGATCCAGAGGGCAAGGGAGCCTGAGTCATATGGTTCCTGGACAGCTTCCTGGGGACCTACACAGGATGAAGAAAAGTGGAGAATAAATCTGGGAGCAAATGTATTAACCAACACAATTTTCAACTGTTTACATATTTTCATTTTGCCCTTTATATATGTTGTTTACATATATATGCAAATACCATTTCATTTTGTCCTTCAGAAGAGTTCTCATCGACCTTGGGTATACCTTGGCATCACCTGGAGAACTTTAAAAACTACTGTCACTCAAGGCCCGTTTCTCAACACTTGAGATTCTGATTCTATTGATATGGGGTAAAGTCCTCCCAGGTGTTTCTAATGGGCAGCCAAGGTTGAGCTGTAGAGCAAGATTTCTCGTTCTCAGTTTCAGCACTTACTGGCATCTGGGGCCAGATAATTCTCAGCTGCATCCCTAGCCTCTACTGACTAGATGCCAGAGTAGCACCCAGTTATAACGATAAAAAATATCTGCAGACACTACCATTTGTCCCCTGGGTGGGGGGCAGCGTCCTTTCCTGCACCCTGTTTGAAAACCACTGCTTGGAGCACCTGGCTGGCTCAGTGGGTTGAGCACCTGCCTTTGGCTCGGGTCGTGATCCCAGGGTCAGGCTCCTTGCTCAGTGGAGAGCCTGCTTCTCCCTCTACCTGCTGCTCCCTCTGCTTGTGCTCGCTCTCTCTGACAAATAAATAGTATCCTTAAAAGAAAAAACAAAAACCCATGTTTGAAAACCACTGCTTAGAGCAGTTTCTTGGTGTGGTCCAGAGCTGGCAGCATCAGCATAGCGGTCTCTTCCTATCAGCGTCTACCCTTTCTTGAATTTCCAGGGTACTATTTTCTGTGTTCCTCATATTAACACTTAATCATATGTTTGTTACTTAATCAGTAACTTTATCACTGGGGTATTTTCGGTCTTTTCCTTTTGATAAAATTGTATGCTCTTGTACATACAATACAATATATGTCCCATCTACCTCGCAAAAAGATGTATGGCCTGAGATGAGTTACTTAGGCTAAGTCCAAGTTTCTTCATCTGAAAAATGGAGATAATAGGAATTGCTGAATCTCACTGCCTAGCTGTCTGCTTTTTTAATGTCTGTTTTTGCTACTAAAACATAGGCTCCTTTTTGAGAACAAGTACTGTGCTATTCACATCCACTCTTGTTCACCCAGGACCTATCATAGGACCTGAAACTTATCAGAAACTTGGTGAATATTTGCTGAGTGATAATAGGAATGAGTGCAGTTCATCCTGGAGAAGAAAAGGCTGTTAAGAATTGGAAAGCTAGTTTCCGTCCCTTTCTTAGGTATCTCACTGCCAAAGTTAAAAATCCTAACAGTCAGAGTTTTTTTTTTTTTAACCTAAATCTTTTTTTTTTTTCCTGCAAAATCAATTTCTACTTATTTTGGCCTTAGTGGAGATATAGAAAACCTGATCTGCACGTTAGCACTTTATGCATTTGAAAACTTACTACGGACTCTGGGAAACAAACTGAGGGCTTCAGAGGGGAGGGGGTGGGGGAATGAGATAGGCTGGTGATGGGTAGTAAGGAGGGCACGTATTGCATGGTGCACTGGGTGTTATACACAACTAATGAATCAAAAATAAATAAAATAAAAAAATTAAAAAAAATAAAGAAAAAAATGTCAAACTAAAAAAAAATGAAAACTTACTATATTAGGAAAATGTGAAATTTTATTTGGCTAAAATAGATAGTCCTTACTAGAAACAAATTTCTCTTATTCTGTTTTTCCATGTTGGCAATTTTATCAAAACAATGAATAGGGAGAAAAAAACAACTGTAGCACTAGAGATAATTGAATAGAGAACAATAAGCAGCTTAGGGTTTATAACTAACAGGGTATATGTTAGGCTGTCTGGTCAAATGTTGCTAGGAAAACATTATCTGGGAAGTCTTTATGGGAAGAAGACAACTCCCAAAGAAGGCTCAAGTTCATAATTGAAAAGTTAAATAAGAGCTTTTAAATAGTTGGCAAAAATACTCCAACACAACCCATTCCTATTTCAGGATTCTCTTGAATTATGTCGTGTTCCAAGGATGATGGAGGACATGCTTACAGTTTTATAGGCAGTTCATGATCTACTTCCATTGTGCCAAAGACTTACCACAGCTTCATTTCTCAGAAAACCCTAGTGCTCTAGGGACAGAGTCTAATGCAAGCTCCTATATTCAGACAGATCTACGCACTAAACCAACTCTCCCAGTTTGGGGGTTTCTGTTTGTTTTGTTTTGTTTTTTGTTATTTTTGGTAAGAATTGGAGAACTAGTTCCTGTGTCTTCCCTAGGTATTCCACTGCCTGTGTTAAAAACCCTAACATTCAGAAAGTTCTTTTTGTATTTTTCGCCTAAAACTTGTTTTATGTAGTTAAAGTCAGTTTCTACTTATTTTGGCCTTAGTAGAGATACAGAAAATTTGATCTGCACATTAGCACTTTATGCATTACTATATTAGGACACTCTGAAATTTTATTTGGCTAAAATAAATAGTACTAATTCTGTTTACTTCTCCTCAAATACCCTATTACCCAAGCCTCAAAATCATCTTTATTATATCCTTTTAGGCCCCTTTAACCTTGCCATGCCCTTCTAAGTTGTGCCTCTAAAACTTAAGTACAATTGTTTATTAAAGGTTCATACAATTGCTTATTAAAGACTTCAGGAGAAGGAGATGGTTTGTATTCTTAAGGCTCTCATATATTGCTCTTTACTTAGACAACTCAGAATCAGTATGATTTTTTTCTTTCCACTGGGTTGAAAACTCAATTAAAATTGGACATTTAACTTCTAATTAAAAATGGTGGATTGAGCATGGACAACTACCTTTCTTTTCCCTCCAAAGATCCCTTTGAATTGACAGTAATGTTTTTTTTTTCTGTTTGTTTTTTTGTTTTTGTTTTTTTTTAAATAAAAGCAGAACCATGTTGGAAACCATCTGTTGGTCAAAAATGTTGAAGAATTCCTAGAATACAAAAAGCATATGTGATCAGAATAGAAAGAAAGGGCTGAAGAAACCGTAGCCCAAAATACCATAAATAAGTGCTTTAGGAGCCCCAGAAAGGCCCCATGTTCGAAGTCACAAAATGCAAAGAGTAAGGTAGGTCAGTTACCAGGTTAATTCTTGAAAGAACATCCCTGTCCTACTCCCACTATAGTGTCTGGTAGTAGGAACATTTGCCCTTAGGATAAAGCCAGAATATTATACTCCAAAGAAAGTGTGTGATTTATGCCCAGAACTTTGTAGTGAGGGTTTTGGGGGGCTGAGAAGATCTCACAAGAGAGGTGGAGTTCTCCAGAATATACAACAGATATGAAGAGGCTGTGTTACTGGGTCATCACCATTTTCACTCTGGAACCTAGGTTGATGACTCCACTGCATGGAACACTGTCCTTTGCCATGGTGGAAGGAAAGGGGAGAGTTCTGGAGGTTCTCAGAGTAAACCCTCTGGTCTGGGAGGAACACTCACAACTCATTGGCCAAAATTAGTCACGTGACCCCATTCAAGCTCAAGGGATCCAAGAAGTGCCATTTTACCAAGTGCTGGGAAGGGAAAAGCACCCTAAATACTTGGTGGACAGGAGTCATGATTATTCTACTACCTAAAAGGAATGAAGATCAGATGATCAACAGAATTTTCATCATCAATACTTTGTGCTAGACAACACTGAAGCAATGCCTTCAAATTATAAGAAAAAAAAATGAATGCTTAGCATTCTGTTCCCACAACTGAACTGCTAATTAAATGTGAGGACGTGCAGGACAGAGGTAGGCTGGGACAGAGGTGGACCTCCTGGGTGGTGTCTGTAGGGAACCTGTGTGAGGGCAGAGGATGCCTGAGGAGGAACTGGCAGAAGAAGCAGATTCCCTGCACATCGGTGGGCCGTATTTCCCAGGTAGGCCTGGGGCGGGTCCTGAGAATAATTCAGGACAGCAGCAGGTTGGCAAGAGAAGAAAAAAGTGAAAAAAGTCATTGTATAGAGAGGCCTGGGCCCTCAGGAACTGGGTCTTCCGGACCTTCATATCTCCTGGCCTGGCCTCAGGGGCTGGTGCAAAGTAACCCTCAGGAATTGTTTGTGCGAAGTGGGGGAAGCCCAAAAGGCATACTTCACCCTGGGGAATCAAGATGAATCACTGCCTAGGAGAGAGATGATGTAGACAGTCAAGAATAACTGCATGCCTGCAAGTGACACTGTCAGGTGATACAGCCGTGGTCAGAAGGAGTACGTGGGACACAGAAAATGGAGTGGACAAAGAACCGGAAATAACACTGTGGTAGGTGGGAGGGTCCAGGCTGGCAGGCAGCACCCAATGACCTAAGAAACCTCCTTTGTCTGTAATTCCCCTATGGTTAAATGACAAGCTGCTTTTAATGAGGACAACTCAGTGGTTCATTTCCATAATAGGAAAGAAAAATAATCATCAACCAGGACCTGAATCCTCTCAGCTGAGAGAGGAGACTATTGCATAAGGGTCATAAGAAATTGACGTTTTTCGGCTACAGCAGAGAGAAAGGCAAGACTGTGCTAGGGGACCCATTTCCCACTTTCTTGTATAATGACTGCCTCAGTGGTGGCTTAGGCTTCAAGGCCTCCGAGGGCAATTAATGGCATGACCACCCTATTTCCCTAAGTAGGCGCCGGAAGGAGCACAGAGGAGGAGACTGGTGGGGAAATCCTGCCTCCGGGATGTAACTGCTCCTCTGTTCCTCATAGAATAGTTGAGTAACTTCAAGAACATTCTCTGACCCAGGGTTTCTCAATTCTTAGTCATTCATTTACCACAGTCACAGTTTTTGTCCTATGCAAGTAGTAGCTTTATTTGTATTTCTTTGATATTTTCCTATAAATAAGTCCACATTTTTTTAACCTGATGCCAGAGCTTAACACCAAGTGTTCAGTATAGAAGCAATTATTTTTCTAGAAACAACAAACTAGCTTCAGTGTTATCCTGTGTTTTGTGGCCTAAAAGTGCATTTTTTTACTATGATTTTTCTTTGAATACTTAGGTTCTTGGGGAATGACATCAGTCAGAACAGAAACTGGGGAAACACTTTGTACAAGTTTTTTAAATGTGGTTAAAAGTTGGGAAAAAAAGAGATTCTTCCAATCAGTGATAGTTTTGGAAGAAAGTGGTATACCCTAAACCTCTCCTCTTCCCAACCCTGGCCATGGTAGCTGGGAAGGAGGTGACTTTCATTCAGAAAATGAAATGCAGTAAGAATGATGTGAATTTGTTCAAAATAATAACAAGGAAAGGCAGTTGTTTCTTAAAGGCAAAATTGCACTGCAAGTCAATGTGTATGTCCCTAAAAGAAAGCTTGGCCACAGTGAAACACTAGCTATTTCACAATTCTTGGTGAACATTAATGTCTCTAATTCATTCCCAGCAAGGTGAATTATAGGAAGTGGAATTTACAGGTTTCTAACCCAATGATCTTCTCCAACTGGAAGGACCTCCCTAAAGAATAAGAGAAATTAGCCTCACACCTGACTCGGGAATGCGTTGGTTTTAGTTTATTCAAATCATCAAACATTTATTGCTTGCAAAGTTTGGAGTCCGTGCTTTGTAAACTTGGTGAGTACAGCATAAAGAGACGTAAGGCCTACACTGGAGGAGTTGTGAGCGCAGGGAACACGAGTAAACAAACAATCGCGGGGCCGTGTGACAAGTAACTGAAGGCACTAAGAGTTAGCATTTGTTGAGTGACCTTCAGATGATACACATTAACATGCTTAATCCTTACAAACACCCACTTTACATATGGAGAAACTGAGGCACAAAATAGTCAAGTTTCTTATTAAAGTGGCGGAGCCAGAAATTGAACCCAGACAGTCTTACTCCAGAGCCTTGGGCATCACAGGTCTGGGACTCTTCTGAAAAAGTGATTTGTAGGATGAAGAGGAGTTCCCTGAGCACACGGGCAGTCGGGGACAGAAAAAGCTGAGATGTGACACTCTAGTGCCAAAAAACAGCACATATGACACATCTGTGCAATGTCCATTTGAATATGATGTGATGCTAGCATGTTCCAACGTGAGTTCTGAGGCTGAGTCCCCACTTTTTAGGCAATTAGTTTTCATTATTCGTTTATTAAGCATCTGCTATATGTCGAGTACTATTATATTCAGTCGTAAGAATATAACCATGAAGAGGGCACCACCCCACTCCTGCGGCAGGAGGGTCATTAGGTTTGATTTGAAAATTCATTGAGTTTGGATAAATTGTTTGGGGTGGCATAAACTCTTAAACTTTTAAAACTAAATTAGAACTGGGAAATCTGTCAAATTTGGGGTTTCTGTTCTACACCTCAGTAAAACCAAACAAACAAGCATCAACAACCAAGATCCCTCATCTCTTCCCCCCATGGCAAAACACTTTTATTTTCCATAAATGCTTTAATCAGTTTGGAGTATTGGTTTAAACGTTTAGGGTGTATTTGAGAGCTTGAAAAATCAAACGGACTTTTAAAGTGGCTTTTCCTGTTAACATAATGTTTCTTGTAACCAGTCAGTTGTGCCAAAACTCACTGTACAAAAGCCACACTGCCAGGTGGGGCTGTATTTCGACAGTCATGGATCAACCTTTTCGAAGGCCCTTCATTTTTTTCTGCGTTTGGTTCACATGTTTAATGTCTTTGTGCCCGACTTCCAGAATATCACTTTGCCATCTTGTAAATCAGTTTGCATTATTCGTGATAATACTTACCCTTTATTATAATTACCGCAAGTCATGGGAAGGTTCAACTGTTTCATTAGTTGACTGAGAACAACAAAGTCTAAAGTTTCATTGAAATCAGATGTAATGTTTGTGTTCCAAGGTCAGCTGGAAACTAATAGGAATAATTTAAGCCATAATATCCCAACTGAGGCTGAGCCACGCTAATCATTCTGCGGATCGTACTGGAGTGATTCTGAAGGAAAAAAAATCACATCCTATTTCTCCCTCATTAAGTATACTGAAGCCCAACTTTATAAGAGGAAAGAATTAATCTATAGCAGGGTGGTCACAGTCCATCCTCAGGAGCCACTCATAGGTGACCCTCAGCAGCCAGGAGCCACAACCAAGTGGGTGTTAGGAGACCAGAGAGCTGGCTCCCTTTGTCTTTCCCCCTACTTTTTCTTTTCAGTTCTTTTGTCCCTCTCCCATAACCCAGCAAGTGTGGTGGAGTCAGAGGATTCTAGAGAACCTTCTAAAAGCTTCTCCGATACCCTCTAACCTTCGTCAAACCTGTAAGTGGAAAACAGCGTTTCGAGTGAGGAAGGAAAGTGTGGCAGGGGGGAGCTTTACCCCCAAAACTTCCTTTCTAGCAAAAGAGCCAGTTGAAAAGCTTCCTGTGATACCCTCTGGCCTTTTAGCTGTAATTATTATTTTGAATTAATGAAGAAATGAGTCTAGCAAGATAAGGGACTCCCCTGCCCCACTGTGAGTGAGGGAGCCTCTTCCCCTTCAGGGTTCTGTCAGCCCCCAGGTTATGTCTCTACTCTTCCATGAATAAAACCAAGCTAAGAAGACAGTGTTTCTATAAGTTGCAAACCTAGAAGAAGAAACTTTCCAAGGCAACATCCATATGAAATATGTATAGTCATCATCTAACCAGTAGTTGTGGAGTTTTCTACAGAGATAGATAGATGTGGAAACCTATTATAGGTTACTAGAAATTCTGCATCTGTTAGCCCCACAGAGCAAATGCAAGCTTCTAGGACTGGAACTTCCTGGGAGAGCATATTGCTGCTCCCATCATACCCACCCTGTTCTCTCCATTTGCTCTGAAGGGAAGGGGGCTGGGGGGCAGGTGGGGGGGACAAAAGGTCAAAGCAATATCTCTTTCTACTTCAGGGATGCACAAAGGTCCTTCCCAGACCTCTGAATAACAACAGTTTGGGGGAATGCTGGCAAGGAGGCTATAACTGTTAACACAGAGGGTGCCAGACCAGGGATCAAAGAGTTGCCTCTGGCTGTGAGAAACTTAGAAGCCTTGGTGCTGTGGTTCTGGGACCTTCCCGCTGCTATTCCCAGTCTGTTTAGGCATTCACCCTTCCTTTGCTTTACTTTCTGAGTCCCTCTGCATCTTAATCCCTGTAATTACTTACACTTTGCAAAATGCTTTCAAATATCAGGTGGAAACACAAGAAAGTGATGTTGGTAGTCTATTCTGCTCTACAAATAGATGGTTCATCTCATACGACCTAATGTACGGTCTCATTTCATCACTTTCTGTGGACGGAGCCCATTAGTTGTGCTGAGCCTCAGCCCCCAGGTCATATAACAAAGGAGGTAGCCCACTTAGAACTTGAACCTGGCTCTCTGACTCCAAATCCAGTGCTCTTTCACCCTGCACAACTGCCTCCTGCCGTATGAGTCGACCCCAGAAGAGAAGAGTGAGAAAGAAAGATGTGTTGGGTACTGGGTTCTTTCTCACTGCAAGTGATAGTGTCACCATGACTTCCAGCCACCTCGGGAGACCCCAGGCAATCTCTCTTCCAGCGTGCCTGATACCAAATATATGGAAATGTACCCATATTATAATTTTTATACATTTTACAAAATTGATGCTTATATTCTCATGCTAAAAATTATTTGGCTATGAATAACATACTTAATCTACAGTTGACTGATTTTGTGATCACTTGGCAAAATGATAAAATCTAGCCAACAAATGGCTTTTAAATATAATGGAAATTTCACGAGTTCTAAATATAACGCTTAATGAATTTGACATAGTATTACGTTTTGGAGACATTTAATAAAACATTTATTAATTTCATTTTGCCAATTTTTTTGCATTTTTGAATAATTTAAAAAATTTCATCCTTTAAACTCTTTCTTAGGTCCTCGGAAATCTCAGAGGCTCCAGATATCATACCTTTAATACTCAGTGTGGAAAACAATCTGGCAATGTCTGCTGGCCTCAACGAGCATAGACATCCATTCCTTACTTGTTTGGTGCACTGTAAGTAGAAGACATGGTCTTCCCCATTAAACCTCATGTCAATGTTTTGAAAAATTCTTGTCACTCAAAAGCTTCCCTGATTCTACTGACAAATATACTCTCAGATCTTTCTGAGACTTTCTGATCCTACACGGATTCAAAGCCAGTAAAACCTGGAGTAACTGGAATGTTTGAGTCTTCTGATTAAAGGAATTTTGAGCTGTCTCAGGGTTAACCAGAAAGCATGTTTCCCTTGGTTCTCCTTGTCTTAGCTTACTCTCCAGCCCGAGAAAATAACATGTATGCAACAAATTGAGATCTTTCATGATGAGGATTATCCATCGCCAATGTCAATTTTCACTGAATGGGCTCCGATGGTGTTCGAATTTGGGGTGACCCAGCAATAGTTCCTGGACATTGAATTTCTTTTTTAAAAAAACAAATTCCCACTTTCAACTATTTTTATAGCCTCGGCTCTGCTCTGGTGAAAGTGGAGCGCAGCGGCAGTTCTGAGGGACCTCTGCTGATTGGTGTATTTGTGGGCCTTACAGTAGAAAGGTCAGGGAAACATTTAATCAGCGTCGGAGTTTACAAGCTGTCTTTTCTGGAACATCACCTTACTGAAAACATTGGGGAAAATCCTTTAATTTTCTGAGCATCAGTTTACTCTGCACCTAATATTGTGGGATTTTACCCTTCTTTGTATCACTGCTCCTAACATCGTAATAGAAGAGATATGTTTCTTTTATATTAGGGGAAGACATCTTTTCTCAAACATTTATCATGATGCTGATAGACTCTTAAACTTCTCTAAGTGCCACACTTCATTAAGAAAACAAGTCTCGATATTTCTAGCCTATAAATAAGAGTGATGGTGACACTTTCTTTGTTCTGATTCACTCACTGACTCATTCATGATCACTCATTTATTCATTTAGCAAATGTTTATTGAGCATATATACTGTGTGAGGTACTAGCAAGACACAGTATTAAACGATGAAAGTACCCTCACTTGGAATTGATGTTTTGTCATTAAGCTATCAGAACACACCCATAAACATGGGCGTGTGTGCACGCGAGTGCTTGCGCCCTCCCCTCCCATATCCAAACGGGGCGGGGTGGGGGGAGTATAAAAGTACCAATACTGCCAATTGTTGTTTCCAGGAGTTTAAGTGAGTAAATGCTATTTATGTGCAAGGCCCTACATTGGGTACCGTGTATTAGCATTTCTTCATTCATTTCTTCAACAAAAATCTACTCAGCGTCTATCATTTACCAATACTTTGCTGGTTACTGGAGTTCCAGAGGTGAATAAGCAAGTCTCTCTTTTCAAGTGTTTTCCCTCTTTGTGGGGCTGATAGGTATGTAAACAAACACATGCAAAACCGTTGTTAGAGACAGAGTGGAGCCAGCGCTCTAGACAGAGTGGAAACACACACGAGGAATGCTTCTCAGATGAAGTTTATGAGCTTTGAGCTTTTTCTTTGCGAGCGTGTCCGGATATTTTGTCATCCAGAACCATCTGCAGGAGTATGCAGGTTGTGTGCTGTTGAACGTGAGGGGCGTTATTTATTATAGATTAGTATCTTTTAAATAACAATTTTCCTAAAAAGTTTGATAGAAGGTATTGTTTTCACAAAATTGAGAGAGTCCACCAATTTTCTGACAGAGGGAAATGAGCAAGGGGTGCTTTTTCTAGTGTACTCAGAGATGCCACATGAACTGGGGGCTGTGGAAGAGTGGACGCCCCTAATTAGACAAGGTGGGAGAAGGGCATTCCAAGCGGCGGGAATGATTGTGCAGGACATGGACCGGGATGGTGCACTGAGGAAATTGTAGCTAGTTGCGTGTGCTCGGATTGAGGGTTCCTGGCTGAGGTGGTGCCATGGAAAGGAGACCGCAGAGGTAGGCACAGACTCGATCACATTCTCTACCTGGGTCCATTTTTAACTTGCAGCATCATACCTTCATGTGCGAGCACCGCCTTCTCTCACAAGCGAACCAGATGCTGTCTTTCACAGTTTCACTTAAACATGATGCTAATTGGGGAGGTTATGGCTTTATTCTAATTTCCCGTGGCAAGTGTGAAAGTCAGTGAGGGATCTATCAATACCATTTAACTCAGTAAAGGAAACCTTTCTCCAGTTGTGGGTGCTTAGTGCTTTTTCTACCAAAGACCTGTCTTTCATAAGCCATGGATCTAGTGCCTTGTGGGAATCACAAAAGAATCTCTAGGATTCTACAGATCTGAGAGCTACTCAAGCAGACCTCCCCCTTGTGCAGCTTTTCCCTCATGCTACTCAGCGCTATATTCATCACCAATCCCTCTGCCCATCCTTGCTTGGTTAGTATCTTCCCCTCTCTTCTTAACATCACCATCTATTATTTCTATCACATGACTGCAGGTAAAGCTGGGTGACTCAGGTTAAAATGCCACGGTTCCTAAAATGAGCAGAATGGTGAGATCTAATATCTGTAGTAAAAGCTCTTTGTTAGTGAGTAGCCCACTGGTAAGCACCCTCACCAACGTCCATTCTCTTTGGCGAGGGGCATGTTCCATTTGGTCACTGCCTTCTCCCACTGGGAAGCCAGTTGCTAAAGATTTTGATTCACACCTCTGATTAGAAGCAACAGGAGAAAACTTTGGCTATATTATGGAAAAGAGGAATTATGGGAAAGATGCGGAGGAGCTAAAGGAGCAAAACTGAGTGAAGGTTCATACTAGGAAAAGTTCAGGACTCAGGGCAGCTCTGGGGTTCTGCGTGACAAGAAATAATGGACAGTACTGGCGAAGCACTGCCATGGGAGTCAGTACTCGGCTGTCCTTACTATCCTGTGCTGAAGACTCAAAGCTCAGGAGAGCATGTCTGCTTGACCCAGCTTGAGTCAGCACTCAATCACTGGGAGGGGGAGAGAAGGGAAGTCTTAACTGACAGACCCTCAAGACCGCACTTAGTGGAGTCTGGTGCTTGCCGGCAAAGGAAAAGGAGGAAGGAAGGAAGGAGGAAGGAAGGAAGAAGGAAGGAAGGAAGGAAGGAAGGAAGGAAGGAAGGAAGGAAGGAAGGAAGGAAGATTTTAAAAACGTGGGAGTAGGGGTATACACTGATGGTCAGAAAAAAATAATTGTCCATTACAATATTTTTTTTCTCTTTTTCCAAACTCTGAAAATCCTGCCTTTCTTTTTCTGGGTGTTGGTAGAGAAGTTTTAAGAGCTTCCTGGAATTTTAGGAGCTAAAAAGTTGTGAGAAACACATACAGTGGGAGTGACAAGACTTAGGGGTTTATCTTTTGCCCTGCTCTGATTTTCTGTCAGATATTCTTTTTTTTTAGTCCATTTTATAATTATCAATCATACGCACTTGAAAATGTGAAAATAGAAGAAGAAAAATCACTGGGGAGAGATGGATTTTTTTTAAGGAAATCTTTTTTTTTTTTTAAACTTGACTTAGAATAATGGGATTTCTTCAATTTGCTATATGCAAAGTAACAGAGAGCTTAGTGTGTCCCAGAGATGGATTAGACAGATGTAGCACTTAACTATTAACATTCGTGAGGTTCATTCCCACCAGAGAGATTTGTGAGCAGCTTCCAAGAGATGCTGTGTAAAATCAGTTTAGTACTTTCCTCATTTGTCACTGTGCCGTGAAACTGGTAAAATATAGAGGAAACAGAAAATTGGGCACATCTGTGAATTTGGTTGTGTCCTGATTATAGCAATGCAATTCCACATATGTGCATGTTTTCACAGGAGAACAGGTTTCTATTTGACTCCCAACTCCATCAATGCTCAGCTGATGTTTTATAGCTCCCTTGGGTTAGGTGTGCCCTCCCTCTACCCAGCCGAAACAGTAGCTTAGCTATAAGATTCACTGGCACCACCTCGGTATCTATTTTCTTAAATTACGGCAAATGGGGATTTGGGGCACACATATGTCAACCCCACCTACATATTTCTCTTATAAAAATGCTCGGCACATTTATGCTACCTCTTAGCAGAGAGCCCCAAACACTAAACATTTTATTCGTTCTTTTTTTTTTTTTAAAGATTTTATTTATTTAACAGAGAGAGAGACAGCCAGTGAGAGAGGGAACACAAGCAGGGGGAGTGGGAGAGAAGAAGCAGGCTCCCAGCGGAGAAGCCTGATGTGGGGCTCGATCCCAGAACGCCGGGATCACGCCCTGAACCGAAGGCAGACGCTTAAGGACTGCGCCACCCAGGCACCCCACATTCTTACATTTAAAGAGTTCAGGAGCTCTCATAACTTCCATTTACAGAAAAGTGAAAATGTAAGGCCCGTGGCCCATGAATGAATACTTAATTTTAGGTATTAATCATCTCTTTCGCCTTCTCAGAACAAAGTCAGGAGTGCTTGAAGCTGCAATCATGTCAGTAGTGACACTAACATGTTTGTATTTGCTATTAGAGGTTCTCCCACTTGGGTGGATCACCCAGAGACCTGATTAAGCTGCAGACTGCCCAGCTCCAGCCCCAGAGATTCTGATCCTGAAAGTCTAGGGTGGGACCCAGCCATCTGTACTTCTTCTTTTTTTTTTTTTCCTAAGATTTATTTATTTTAGAGAGAGTGAATAAGCGGGGGAGGGGGGCAGAGGGAGAGAGAGAATCCTAAAGCAGACTCCCCACTGAGTGCAGAGCCCAATGAGGGGCTTGATCCCAGGACCCTGAGATCATGACCTGAGCTGAAATCAAGAGTCAGTTGCTTAACTGACTGAGCCATCCAGGCGCCCCTGAGATCTGTACTTTGAACAAACACCCTCCCCCTGTTGATTCAGAGGGACCACCCATTGAGAAACACTGATGAAATAATCAAATTACAAGCTCATTAATAGAGAAACAGCAGCAGAGCTCAGAGGTGATTGCAAATCCTAGTTTCAAGCAGGGCTCCCCTTCTTCCCCAAACACTCCCCACCCCCACACAATTTTTCTATATTTGAAAAGTATTTCTGGAGAGCCAGCAGTCATTATCACCATAGTTTAAGAGTCCCCAGAAAGATAAATCATCTTAAAAGAAAGAATAATAATGTCAAAACCAAAGCTTGACTCCAGTGTTCGGTTCATTTGCACAGTCAGTCAAAGGAACATGGCCTCATTTTGTCCTGCCAGGACTTGGAACCATCTTGGTCATTCAGAAGAAGCAGCAGCCATTTCCAGAAACTGTTTACAGAATCAGAATCCGCATCTCTAGGGATTTTTCCAACATCCATCAAATTGCTTCTCATGTGGCAAGCAAGCCTCCTAAAACACACATGGTCTGTCCCCACAGTTCCTCTAAGGACTGTCATCACTCTGGTAATAATGACAACTAACTTTTATCATTTACTATGTGCCAATAACATGGTAGTCAGGATTGCAGTTGATACTCCCAGTAATCTTATGATGCAGATAGTGTTTTATACCCACTTTACAGATGAAGAAACCGGGATGCATTAAATAGCTAGCCACACAGGTGAATAAGGCTACTAAGCGGTGCAGCCTTGATTCTAAACAAGTGCTGTCTGTCTCTGGGTCCCTGCACATAACCACTATCACACTGCCTCTCTTGGAAGAAGGATGGTGAGTCACAAAGGCAAAGCTGTGCAGCTAGAAAATCTTTGGGATAAGAAAGGATATGAGGAACTAAACTATGGTTTTAGGCAGAGGGCAGTAGGATCCTTATTTCTCAGAAGTCAGCCTGCAAAAGAGGGTTGCAGTACCTTCCATACCATGGATTATTCTTCATGTAATTATACTGCGTAAAATACTTTTAGAGTAATTGTACACATAATCAAATATTGCACAAATCTAAATGCTTGAAAGAGCCTGACAAACTCCCCCCTCCCCAGACCAAACAGAATCCTATGTACTAAACCGTAGTTATAATTTTCCCCCTGGTTTCACTTGGATTTCCTTTAATAATGTTTGACTGTAATTAAAAAATTAGTGTATATATGGAATAGATGAAGGAACCAAAATTATTCTCTTTTGTCTTTTAGAAAAGTGACAGAAAAATGCTCAATATAATCAATTCACTTTTTCTCCCTATTGAACTAGCATTTTATCAACCACAACTATGCTTCTCCACATAAGACAGTCGCTGCAGCTCTGTGGTAAAGGCAGAGGACTGAAGTCATTGCCAAAGAAGCATCAAAGCTTTCAGAGCAACTATTGATGTGCTCAGTTCCTAGCTCAAAGAAAGCGCAAAGAGAAAGAAGCCAAAGGCAGAGATGGCTTTGGGCTATGCTTTTAAAATAGGTTTAATATAAAGGCAAAAAATGGCAATAAGATATTCATATATAAAACAGATATCTGCCGCTCAGTGAGCTGAGTAGAACAAGGTTCCAGGATCTCTCAATGTTCAGGCAATGCCGATCCTATTAACAATAAGATTGAAAGAAATAACAGATCCTAATAGCTAATTCTGGCCTAATGGTGTCTGTGTGGGGAGTCCAGAGATCTTAAGTGAGGCATGAGGATCCATTATCTTTGCAATCCTATTGATATTAGGACCGGTAGTGCTGGAACAGTGAGAGGGTCTTGAATCTCCTTCCACTTGTCAGGCTGAAGTGACTGAGAAGCCATGCAGGGGCTGTCTAAGAGAACTCTGGTCTGTTCTTGAGTCAACCTACTTGCTGGTTTGGTAAATCACAGCCCTGGGTTTGGGAGGCATCGGTAGCAGTAATGTTATTTGAAAAACTCTACTCTCCCCACAGCTACTCAGAGATACCCTATCTCACTGGTCTGTAGTCACTCTGTCCTTCTTTTCTACCTACCCTGACGTTGCTACATTCGAGTGTGCAGGAACTGTGGTGGGAATGGATGCCTGCCGCCTTAACCACAGCCTTTGCTGGGAGAGGTGTAAGATCTAGTCTAATTCAAGTGCCGTCATTTATTAGCTTTGTGGCATTGAGTAAGTTACTTATCTGAGTCTCAGTTTTCTCATTAGAGAGGTGAGGTCAAACTCAATCTTACAGGGTCATCATAAGGAATGGAGCTATTTGAGTGATGTAAATAAAAGCTAGCTGGTGTCATTGTTTGAGATGGTGATGGTAAAGAAGATCAGAGTGATACAGAGTGTAGCCCTCACTTCTTAAAAGACAGGATTCACTTAGGGTAATTTTCAGAAGCAGATGGAAGGAGGGAAAGAAGGCAACCTGCTTCCCATGGCTGAGGGAAGATACCAGGTCATAAACAGCTAACGATATTTTCTAAAGACAATAAGTAGTGCCCAGCCAGAGAGAGAAAGACCCAAAATGATAGAACTCTCTAGATGGAGATGGGTAGAATGAGCTGGGATTATGGTCCCCCTGGGAGTTGCTGGAAGAGACATTCATCTGATGTCTTCAGCTCCTTCATGGCTCTGGCAGTCCTTCCTAAATCCACTGGAAAGAGGGTGCTGGGTGTGGTGGTGGGCAGCTGTGTGTGAAGGAGAATTTTAGCCCCTGAGGGCAGGATGGTTTGGGAACCAGTGGTAGTGTGTATGTGTGGATATTCCTCAGGCTGGAAATAGCACAGATATTCTCCAGCAGCGTCGGTACTTTGTTAGAACACACTTTTCCCGAGGTCTTAGGCACCAAAGCCAGAAACCAGCACATATATAAATGGAGGCACCCCCATGTTATCCACAGTGGACGGCAGATCCCTCATCCTCTTTTCAGTCTCACAAATCTCTCTGTTCAAGCAAAATCGTGGGGTGCATTTTTTTTAACTTCTCCAGCCGTCAGGGTTTCAAGT
The DNA here is from genome assembly GCF_017311325.1 of Ursus maritimus. Classification (NCBI taxonomy): domain Eukaryota; kingdom Metazoa; phylum Chordata; class Mammalia; order Carnivora; family Ursidae; genus Ursus; species Ursus maritimus. Next base: position 34,961,188 of record NW_024423343.1, read on the forward strand.
ACACAAGACTGATTATACATTTGGAAAAAAACAAAACAAAACACCTGATTGTTTGGGAGAAAACAGGAAGTGATAATTTTGTAGATGATGTATTTTTACATTCCCTCATTTAAAATTGTGGATTTTGTATCATCACTTATGGAAAAGTTTATACTTTTGAGTCCAAATAATATAACTTAAAGAACTGGTGATAATGAGTGAAACTGACATATCTAAATATTTTCTTACATCCTTGAAAACCTTTCCTTAAATGGCAAGAGCATCTCCATTAAGTAAGTGCATGAAAGTTACAACTTTCTAAAGAAGTCCAACTATATATAGAAAATAATAAAAATCTAGAAGGCAATGATTTTTACCACACCATGGCCTGTTGCTATGGAAAATGTGATGATGAGGCAAGTTGAACAATATTGTGCTAACAGAAAAATTAGGTAGAATAAGGGTGGGAACTGGGAAAGGATAAAGTCCTAATTACTTCACAAATACCTTTCATAATTAGAAAACGTAGCAGAGGAAAAAAAGTACGATATGGAAGTGAAAGGTAAATAGATTTCTGTCTGATAGGCTTGAAAATTATCCTCATCACCAAAAGGGCGTCTTCAAACTTGAAATATAAAGATGATTACTTTTTACTTGAATGTACATTTTTTTATACGACACTTTGAGCTCCTCAGTCTTCACCATCTGTAGAACTCAATTTCCTTTTTGTAAAAAAATTGCTGACATCTGTTTAAACCCTAATATCTCTACAACCATGTAGAATGTTAACTCAAGCTTGGTGTCATGTTAAATCGTTTTAACTTTAAAATAATATTAAACTTACGGTTCTGTTTCAACTTTGCAATGATACTAGCCTTTAACCCTTCAGATGTTCTAAAACTGCTCAATGAAGGAAAAATCTTGAACAGGAAAAGAAAAGTCAAATTCATTTTCACATGATGCTCAGTTAGAGATTTCTCTAAAACCTACCAGGAATTTGGAGTCTTAGATTAAGAGGATGGACTATTTGAAGGCCAATGACTTGGAACATGGGACAGTCTGACTTATCGTTAAAGAGATCATTCCTATTGACAACGGCAGCTGATTCCCTGCCTGGGCCAATCCAAGTCAAAATTGTGAAGTAATAAAAATAAAGGATTTATAAAGTGTTGAACAAATTTAAAGCCTTTCTACATTCATGATCTTGTGAAATTTTCAAAACAGCGTTGCTAGATGTAATGGCGATTTCTCTCCCTGCCCAGACGATTGTTTGCTGTTGGTGCTTAGTGAGGCCCTCCCCCTGGAACTGCCCTTGGCTAGAGGGAACGGCCTCACGCAATTCTGTGTTCCTGGCCCAAGGGCAGCTCACATCCAATGATATGTTTTGGTCAGTAAGGGAGCATCACCAGCCCAGCCCCCTCACTTCAATTCAGACAACTCTGAAGGACCATCTCAAACCCAGAGATCCCCCCAGAAGATTAGCTGGGGCTTCTGTTGCAATTTCACTGCAGCTCAGTTTTTCCCTCTGCTCAGTCCTATTCTCTTTCCCCTCTCCCCACACAAATTGTTTGCAGGAATACATCCGTTGGAATTTCCATATGCAAATCCCCATCTCAGAGTCTGCCTCCCTGAGAACCCAATTTAAGACCTCCGTGCCAAAAATGGACAAGGCAAGAAACAACAAATGTTGAAGAGGATGTGGAGAAAGGGGATCCCTCTTACACTGTTGGTGGGAATGCAAGTTGGTACAGCCACTTTGGAAAACAGTGTGGAGGTCCCTCAAAAAGTTAAAAAGAGAGGTGCCCTATGACCCAGCAATTGCACTACTGGGTATTTACCCCAGAGATACAGACGTAGTGAAGAGAAGGGCCATATGTACCCCAATGTTCATAGCAGCATTGTCCACAATAGCTAAATTGTGGAAGGAGCCGAGATGCCCTTCAACAGACAAATGAATAAAGAAGATGTAGTCCATATATACAATGGAATATTCCTCAGCCATCAGAAAGAACGATTATCCATTTGCAGCAACATGGACGGGACTGGAGGAGATTATGCTAAGTGAAATAAGTCAAGTAGAGAAAGACAATTATCATATGGTTTCACTCATTTATGGAACATAAATAGCAGGGAGATTGGTAGGAGAAGGAAGGGAAGAATGAATAGTGGGTAAACAGAAGGGGGAATGAACTACGAGACACTGTGGACTCTGGGAAACAAACTGAGGGCTTCAGAGGGGATGGGGGGTGGCGGATTGGGATAGGCCGGTGATGGGTATTAAGGAGAGCACGTATTGCATGGAGCACTGGGTGTTATACGCAAACAATGAATCATGGAACACTGCATCAAAAACTAAGGATGTACTATATGGTGACTAACATAACATAATAAAAAATTAAAAAAAAAAAAAGACCTCTGTGCCAGGAATAGTCCTGGAAAGTAATCTCTAAAGTGGAATTTTGGAACTAGGTCATCTGCCAGCTGACTGGCAATGAGGTCCCCATTCCTGGTAATGGATGGGATGTGGACAGTCCCTGGCATGTTGTAGCGGGGCAATTGTTAACACTTCTACTGACTGTGATTGGGGAGAAGGCACCAAGGAAAGAAAGGCACTGGCAAGTACAACATCTCAGATGCTTGGGAGGCTCAGGAAAAGAAGTAATTATAAAGACAATGGAATTAGGTTACTCTTGCTGAGTGAGATCAATGCACTGAAGAAAGACAATAAAAAAGTGAGGGTGAATGGTCACCAATTTGAGGCAAAGTGTAAATCCAGAAGGCCTTCTCAGAAGCATAGGAAAGGAAAGGACTATCCCATCGCCTGCAGCCAGAGAGAAGAAAATGCAGGAGCATCAGTCTCAAGACTTAATTACCAGCATAGCTGAGAACCAGACAAGTTTGAATGGTCTGCTGTCCAGCAAGTCAGCTATGTTCAGGTCAGAACCCTGACTGGGAAGGAGTGGGACCCTATGACCTGGAATGGGGACATCTGGGTGGATGCATTAAAAAACCTTGGAAGCTCAAGTGTCCTTAGACCCTTGGCTCCTGCCAAAGTAGCCCACTCTTCCCTGCTCCAGGCCAGTGCTCCCCTTGTCTGAAGATGAAGCAGCGTCCTCCACCTTATAAGAAAACACACTATCCCTGCCTTAGGATTTATCCCCAGCTCCCCTCTTGGCTGCTGATCTCTAGTTAGGGACACACCCCAATACCACCTGACCAGGGATATACTGCTGGGCCCACTGAGGGTGGAAAGAGCCTTGACACAGAAGGCGCTGCAGCACCCGTGCAGCGTACCAACGTGCGTGCTGCCCAGCTCTGCAGTTCTGGGCTCTGCGGATCTCGTGGTTCTGGTTCGGGGGGGAAATGCCTCCAGGAGGGCTTGCAGTAAGAATTCCTCTCAACTCTAGGCTACAGCTGCAACCTGGTCACTTTAGTCTATGTGTGCCAGAGGCAAACAAGGGAGTCATCGTGGGGCAGGTGGAATTTAATCAGCGGAAGTAGGGAAGCTGCTACACAATAGGAAAGAATTCATATGATGCTTAGGTGATCCACTGGGTCATCTCTTGGTACTCAGTTACCCAAGTTTGACTGTAAATGGTCATGTGCAACAGCCATAGCCAGAAGGACGTAAGGACCAGGGGCTCAGAACACTCGGGAGTGAGCATCTGGGTCATTCCACCATCTGAGCCACTTAGACCAGCACAGATGCTAAAGGTAAAGGTAATCTAGAACATGTAGCAGAATAGGGGGACAAGTATCATGTGCAGCCTTAGGACCAGCTGCAGTTGTGGGGGCTGTGGTTCATCCATTAACCCTCCCAAAGTCCGTTTTCCCGAAGAGAAACAGCCTGTAAGCCTGGAGGAGCCGTTTCCAGATGGGCTGTACTGGTCCACGAGTGGCTCGGGGATGTAGGCAGTGGATGTTGTGTGCTACCCAAACCCTGTACAACTGCCAGCATCAGTGCCTGCTCTGAGCTTCAGCTGCGTCCCTCCCAGGACCGCAGTTGGCTGAAGAGAGCTGCGTCTTCCAGGGGCAAGTCACCTACGTGGGAGGGGAGCCATCTTCATCCAGGCACTGGTTGGTGTGGGGGTTCAGACACCTGCCCCTTTGTCTCAATTATAGGGCAGTTCTCAGGAGATCCCTATAGGACCAACTGAGACTGCTGTTGAGACGTCATCACAGTTAACTCCTCCCCATGCCCGATCCTGCCTCCCTTGGGCTCTTTGCTCCTAAGGGCCATCTGCACCCAACATAGGAATCTCAGAGTCTGTCTCCTTGGGAACCCACTCCAAGACAGGAGGTTACTATTACTTCCCCCATCACCCCACATTGGAGAGGTGGGAAACCAGGGCCTCGAAAAGTTCTAGAATTGCCCAGGTCATGGAGCAGAGATAAGACTGCACTGTGGTTAGCTCTAACTCAGTGCCCCTGCTGTTTTCCTCCTGTTCTGTTCTCCCTTTCAGTTCTCCCCCCAACCCCCTGAGGACGGCTGCCCTTCCATCTGTCACATTGCTGATGCTCCCGCCCCACTTGTGGGCAGGCGCTGAATTGCTAGACAGACAGAGGTCAACCCTGTGTGGCGCTCCCAGCAGAACCCACAGCTCCCGGCCCTGGCCAGCTGTCCCCAGCCTCAGTGGGAGGCAGACTGCCCTGATAGGCCGCATCTCTCAGCCCTGGTGTGAATCAGCTTTGCTGGAAGGCTAAAGATTTCTGAGAGATTAAACGAACTCTACTGTGTTAATAATAATGTGAACATTTATGTATTATTTTTCCCAAAGAGTATCATTCTTTTAATATGGATTCATCTATAATGGTAGCATTTTTTATTTCAAAACATGCCAGAGGAAAATTGATGTGCAAAATTGTGCAGAGTTAGAATGCCTAGAAGCACACAAAATAGAGTCTCCCTATTCTATCTACAAATGCAGTTGGCTGGGCGGGGGTCACTCACAAGGTGCTGCTGTGTGTGCACAGGGACCAGGTTTTAGCACATAACTTTTAATAATTTGTAAGTGTAAAATAAGCTTTATTATGGAAACCTAGGTTTGAAGTCCTGGGATTAAATATATAAAATATGTTTTCACTATTGTCCAAAATTCTCTAGGCATTTAAGAATATATATGTTTTCTAAAACATGCAAAGAGTGTAAACAAGTCATTTTAATCCCTGTCTTCTTTGAGTAAATGAGGGATTTCTAATGTACTATCCAGCTAATGTTCACTATGACCCAGCTTTCCCTTTCAAGTAGATTTTCACCTGATTTATATCCTATATTTTCCTTTGCTCGATTTCATCCTACTCCTCCTTTTTATGCCCAATTGGCTTTCCTGTAAAATTTTGCTACCGGTTTAATGAATGATTAGAATATGCTGGGCTGAAGCCAAGGTATGGGCTAAAGAAATACTAACAAAGGTTTTCTTGAACTTGAGTCAAAATTTATGAAATATTAAGCTCACTTGATCATATATATGTTGAAAGATTAGAAGAAAATCTTTAACCTAAATGACAAACTAAATGTCACAAAAAGTTTGACCAAATATAGATACACACACACACACACACACACACACACACACACACACACACACACACTCCTCCCAGGACCCTCAGCATTCAAAAGGCAGAAGATGTGTTAACTTAAAACAATGCATCTTAAAGGGTAATACTGTGAAGTAATAGACAAAATAAGTCAGACTTTCAATTAATGGGGTCTCTGAGGATCCCATATGGAAAGTTTTGTGGACATATCCACTCCTTTGTGGATTGCAGATATACTCAGATGAGTGAAAACTGATAAATTCTCTTGTGAAGTGGGGACTTTGCCTACAGTGATTATTTCAGCGGGCATAGGGAGAAGAGGCTGAAGTGTGAGTGTAAAGGTGAAACACTCACCCAAAGTAGAACTCTGAATATAATTGTCACATTGCCTTAATCACTGTGGCCCTGTGGCCAGTGACAAACCTGCTCCTCAGTGGACCAGCAGTGGGGACCTCAGATCCAAACTTACTTTTCCGGTGGTATAGTAAGAAGCAGTCCTTTGGGCTCTGGCTCCAACTCAACCTCCAGGTGTGGAGAAAATCCTGAAACTTTGGGTCTGCGCTGGTAGAGTGAGCCCATACTTGTGGGGCCCTCAGCTGCATCAAGAAAAATGCTCTTTGGGGGATGCCTGGGTGGTTTAGTCAGTTAAGTGTCTGACTCTTGGTTTTGGCTCAGGTCATGATCTCAGGATGGTGAGATCGAGCCCCATGTTAGGCTCCGTGCTCAGTGGAGTGTCTGCTCGGGATTCTTTCTCTCTCTGTGTCTGCCCCTCCTCCTGCTCTTGCTCTCTAAATAAATAAATAAATAAATAAATAAATAAATAAATAAATAAAATCTTAAAAAGAAGAAGAAGAAAAATGCTCTTTTCACTTTAGATGTTACTCCCTCAAGTGTCTTAGTCAATTCAGGCTACAATAACAAAGCACCACAGACTGGGGAGCTTAAACAACAGAAACTGATGCTCTTACAGTTTTGGGGGCTAGAAGTCTGAGATCTAATATCAGCAGGGCTAGTTTCTTCTGAAACCACTCTCCTTGGCTTTCGATGGCGTCTTCTTCCTGTGTCTTCACACGGTCTTTCCTCTATGTGGGCCTCTGTTTTACTCTCCTTTTCTTATAAGGATATCATATTGGATTAGGGCCCATCTTAATGATCTCATTTTTACTTAATTAGCTCTATGAAGGTCCTACCTTCAAATGCAGTCATATTCTGCGTTACTGGGGTTCGGACTTCAACATGTGAATTCAACGACTCAGCCCATAATACCCCTGTTCTATGCTATTGCTCCTTGGGAGGCTTTCAAGTCCTAAGAACTTCTTTGTAACACTAGGAGCCTCTACAAATGAGAAGACCCGGGTCCCTTCATGAGGTCCTAACTGCCACCTTAGCATGGTTTTTCTTCACGCTAATTGTAAAATGTATGTTTTGTAAGTGGAAGCTGTTGTTTTGCAATTCAAGCCTATGTCCTCAACATAGGATGACAGATTTCAAAATGATTTAGGAAAATAAGAACTTACTTATTATTCAACAACTATTATTGGCTATACATCAAAGAATAAAATAGATGCATTCCTTTCCTCTATGAGTCTTACAGTCTAAGTGGGGGGAGACATAAATGAATATTTAATTACAAACCATGTTAAATACTATCTAGGAAAAGAACCTTGCCATAGCTTTTCTTTCCATTGTGTTGTGCATATTATGGGAGAGAATAACAGGTTGGGGCACCAACTTTGCCCAGGGCAAGGAAAGACAGAGATCTGAAGGATCAGTCGGAAGTACTGAGTGATGAGCAGAAGGGAGAACATTCCAGACACAGGAACACCATGGAGGAAGTCATTGAGGTCAAGAAGAGGGATGGAAATCTAGGAAGGTATGGCAGAAGTGCGGTGAACAGGGGGATGAGGGGCCCATGGCAAGTTTCAGGTTGCAGGCGGCAGCTTTGTACAGCACGGGAAGGAGTGGACTTTCATTTAAGTGCCTTGGAATCCTTTAGGACAGGCTGACATGGTCTGCTTGATGTTGTGAGAAGATCATTCCAGTTACTATGTAGAAAATGGGTTAGGGGGCACAAATGTGGACATCTAGAGAACAGAAAGCTTTTATGGGAATATAAGCAAGAGGTGATGATGACTTATACTAGGCAGTATAAATGGAAAAAAAAGTAGATGGATTTGAGGCGTGTTTTGGAGGTAGGAAGACAGGAATGGGTGACTCTCCAAGTGCATGTGAGTGTAGGAGGGGGCTGCCGATGGAGAGGAAGGGACTCGAGAGTGACACCAGGTTTCTGGTGGGAGCAACTTTGGGATGCGGGGTGGCTTGCCCAGGCTGTTCAGGAGAGGACAGCTCGACAAGCAGTGCATTCCAAAAGTGGAATTCAGACAACACAGACACCAACGATCCTGTCACAGGAAAGACAGACACACTTTGCAAACCAACTTGATTGCACAAAGAACCCTTTGATGACCTCAGTTGTCAAAGTATGAAAAAGGTAAAAATAGAATATTGGACATATTGAATATGACAATATGAGTATCGGCTTATATTGACAATATGTGAACCCTGCTGATACTTAGTACAAATCCCCTTCGATTCCCTCTGCAGCTTCTGTGTGCCTTTGCTTGTGCCGGCTAGCACCTGTCAAAAGATTGCCCTCGAACTACTGAACTTAGTCTTGAACTACTGAAGATTGCCCAGGAACTAGTGTGTGTGTGCACACATGAACACACACACACACACACACCCCCATGCAGAGAGCCAGAGGAACGTGTTAGTTGACACTCCCCCCCCCCATACTCACTGTCCACCCCCTCCCACCCCTGTACCCCTAGTCAATGATTGACCGGGGCAGGATTATGAAAATGCAGTTTCCTTGCTTTGGCTGGGGACAAACATGGTGGGGTCAGGCTGAGGCTAGGCATCTGTTTGAATTACATCCTTGCTTGGTTTTTTTCCCTTTGATGTCTTACATCCTCCATTCTCTCACTAGATTTTCCTGGGTTTATTTCATTAATAAATCTGTTGCCTACACAGCCTTGTGTTGGGGTCCCATTCTGACAAAACCTGTCCTAAGACACTTCCCAATGATATATATACAATAGAGTAATAGGAATTAGAATTATTATTCCAGGAAAGCTAAAATCCTTAAGGAACTGAGACTTGTGAAAACAGAAAAAAGCCCAAACAAACAAACAAACAAACAAACAAAAAACCCCCACAAAAACTAGTCAAGCTATGTTTCCAAAGAGGAAGAAACAAGGAAAAGCTAGGAAATTTTGGAATGTAAGAGGTGATATATAGGAAGCAGAACTCCTCAACCCCTGTGTTGACTCCATCTGGTTTATTAAGGAAAATAATTTTCCTCAAACTGGAAAGAGGAGTGCAAGTTTGGTTAAGAAAATAGAGAAGGTGTTGTGTCCTAGAGCAAAACCTACCAGTTTCACATCTCAAGGCGCAGGCGAGTCGCAGCCAGAACTTTAAATAACAGTTCATGGTGTGATCTCATAAACACCTGTGGGTTTTTGAGAAATCACAATGAAAGGGGGAATTGCTTAAAGAATAGAGCTGGAAAAATGTGTTCTTGATTTTCAGAAATGGGGAAAATATAGAATGGTAAATTTGATTATTAATTATTTCCAAGTTTCAAGAATGGGTAATCAAAGAGATAAATACCTGGAAAAAATGCAGTGATTTCTAGGTGCTAACACAGGATCACTAAGACCCTTCACAACAAAGGACTTTTCATTTCTTAGTGGGTTATTAGTGAAGTATTCTCTACATAATGAGCATTATCAGTAAGGCTTTGATAAAGCCACACATGACTGCCTTGTGGAGGTGAGGAGCTATTACTTTGATGATTGTGCCGTGTAGTTAGAGCTGGTATTGATTAAGGGCTGAAGTCAGCCCCAAGAACAGGTTTTTGGGTAATGTACTACTGCGAATGTCATTGTTGGCAGTGACCTAGATGGCTAACACAATTTCCTGAGCTTTGGCCTTTTCCATTCTTGAATTTCCACCAAACGTGCTTCCCTATTTCCCATGCCTTGGTCCTTCCCTATACCTACCACGTATCCGCTTCCTCCTCCCCCTGGGCCTAGGGCCTCGGGTGACATTCACCTGCATGACAGCGTCAGACTTTGGCCTTCTACCAATACCTGCCTTTGGAATAGTTCAGCCTTCCCTTTTCTTTCATTATGATCCCAGGCTGCTGAGAAATATTGAAGAAAACTGCAAACCTGTAGCTTCCAATTCCAACCATCAATCCTTAGAGTAGTTTCTGCCTCTTTCAAGCTTTCTAAACTTAGTGAATAATACCAGTTACTGCAACTGAAATCCTGAGACTATTGCTCTTGACCTCTTTCTTTCCTACTCTTTATCTTCAATCAGTCACCTAATCTTGTTGATTCCATCTTCAAAAAATTCTCACTTCTGTCCCCTCCTCTTCTCTAGACTCGCCCTTGCTGTACTTCAGTCCTTATTAACTCTTACCTGACTGAATCTTGCAATAGCTTCCTAACCGACCTGACTCCAGCGTTCTTTCCTTCAACCCATCGTCCTTGCTACTGACAGAGATGTTCTCCTACCACAGACATGTGGTCAGGTTATTCTCCTTGTTTGAAAATCCCTTGAGGCCCGAAGGGCCAAGTGCAGTCTCCTTAATGGGGTGAGTGATGGCCTTCACAAGCAGACCCCAGCCTATCTCTTTAGCTTCATGTCTCGCGCACCCCATCTCTACATCCCTCTAGATGGTCAGTGCTTTGAGGACAACTACCTTATTTATTTTTGTATTTCTCTTACCTAGCATAGCACCACCTACGTGGTGAACTTTGTACATTAGTGAACAACCGAAAGCATAAAAAAAGACTTATCAAATGAGTTTTGGATTTGAATATGGAGAGAATATTTCCAACATGGCAAAATAAAAACCAGAAGGATTTCAATATGCTGGACCTGAAACTAACCAAATTAGTTTTAATGGGAAGCAATGATTCAAAGTCCACCTCTGTACGAACAGAATGAAGGAGGCCTGCTTTACTCTTATTTAAGATGGAAAAGACCCAGGGGTTTAGTTGAACTCCAGATGAACAGTGGGCAGGAGAGCATTATGGCTAGCAACATTTGATGAAATCCTATGTTACATTACTGGAAGCAGAGAGGACCATATAGCAGAGGATGTAGCTCTGTTGTGATCTATGCTGGTCAGAACCGACCCGGTGTCAGGGACACTGCTGACAGGTGAAGCGCAACAAGAGCAGGGCAATGATAAAGGCAAAGGGTCTGGAAAACATGTCATAGGAGGAAGTACTACCAACCGAGGATTTAACTCAGCAAAGAGAAAACTTAAAGGGAAAATTATTGTATCCTTGAATTTTTGCAGAGCTGATACATGGAAGAGTGATTATAAGCTGGGTTCTCTGAGGGCAAAAACTAGCTTGAATGAGATGAAATTGTAAGGCCGATGGCTTCAGCCATGTGAAGACTTTTCTATCAATGAGAGTTATTATAAAAATAAACGGGCTGTTGTCTGAGTTCCTTGAAAACTGGAAATGTTCAGGCAACAGTTGAACGATGGTATGTCAGCAATATTAGAGAGGGAATTCTAGAAGGCCTCCAAGTTTTTTCTAACTCCAAGATTCTACAATCCTGTGTTTTATTTTTAGTTAAGTTTTAAAGGAGCCCACTGAGGAAATCCATTTGGAAACTTTCAGTAACAGTGTAAGGTAAAAATCCCAGGCCTCCAGCTAAATTTGTCTAAAAGGCAATTCCAGCCTCCCCGGTGAAGGCCTGTGTTTCGTTTCTCACTTTTGGGGGGGCCTAAGCACCCCAGGGGTTGCTCGTGGTGGTAGAGAATGATAGATGTGATTGAGATCCTTGTGGCTAAACTCGAAATCAGAATTAATGAACAGCTCTGCTAAAGATTTTTGCAAGTCATGATCAGGAAGCCAAGGGAGAAAGGAAAATATCCAAAATGGAAGCTTCGTCCGACCCAAGAATTCTCCTGGTTTGCTGCAAGTGTCGAGTAGGACTTGACCAAGTGGAAGCAAACAGTGGAGGAGGCTCCAAGTCCAAGGGTTCAACTCCTTCCGCAGGCCCCTCTCTGAGTCCTCGGCTGCTCTGTGCCTTCCTTTCTCCAACAACAGATCGTAGAGACTGAGAGACATCACCGATGCCACTTGCCAGAGGCCTGGGATTCAGGAGTTAATGTCTGCAAAGCATTTTGAGCTTGTTGGAAGAAAGGCGCTAGATAAATACAAAGTGTTGTTGTTATTACAGGGAAGAAAAAGTAACTGTTAGCTCAGGGTCTATAATTAGGAAGCAAATATAGTGTCTGGTGGCTTTGATAATAGGATTTCTATGAAGATGTGGCATGCAGTAAGCCTGTTGACTGAAATGTTATAAATGACATGATTTTTGCCATCCTCGTCAGAATCCTTTACATTTTAGTTTTTGGTTTTGCCTTCCTGCCCCTCCCCCACACTCTATTTTTAGGTAAACTCTAAGAAGGCAAGTGTCAAATTAACAGCTCCGAAACTAATAAACTTGGTGTGTTCAGGGAGAAATTATGGTCCTGAAAGAATCAGGACTTTCCTCCTTCTTGCCGAAGCCAAATCCTGAAGATGTTGAGCTGAGTGTCAAGAAGACCTGAGTTCGCTCGGATCCCGGATTCCTGTGTTCTCTCTTGCCTTCAGCTTGCAATCACAGGGCCCTGATGGAGGCCTAGTCCTGCTGCTTGGAAAAGAAAGCTTGGGAATTCTTTTAAGAGAAGCATAAACCCGAGTTCAGGTCTTGGAAAGTAAGTAAAGAAGGAAATAGTTTAAAAATATTTTAATGTGTTTATCTGCATATTTTCGGTCTACCCATAATGTTCTGAGAATTTAAATGGTTTAAGAAAATCACTTCTTAAAATAAGAAATATTGTTTTTTGTGGAACAGTTAGGCATTCGGACTCCTATGACTCTCTGTGATCAATTTGCTCAGTGATTTTTACCTGTGTTTGCCTCAGTATCTGCCGTTTAAAGTTGTCGTAAATGATCGCCGTTCTCATCGATGTTGCTGGAGGAAGGCAGCGAGGCAGAATTCACAGATGTACAGTTAAGTTTTCATCTCTGGCCTAGGACTAACCAGCCAGCTCAAGGGCTCCATGCAAGTTGCTCAAACCTTGTGGTCAAGTCTCCTCATAATTTAAAAAGCATTCAAAGATTTAAATTAGTTGAAACTCATTTTCCTTGAAACATTAATTTAAATGAAGCAAACGTTACAGAATTTTCCTGTTTTAAAATCTTTTAATTTTATTATTATTTCAGTGTCTTTTCTAAAGTGAACACATACAAACACACCGTTTAGTGTTTTAGTTTTCTTGTTCAATTTTCTTGGGCTTTGTTTTCCTAATTTTATTGTGGTGACTAGTTTGTTCCAAGAAACGTGGTGCCGTAGCTCTGATTTGGAGGTACCTGCTACATTTTTAGAATACAGAAGCTTCGAGTGTGTGTGTGCGCGCGCGCGTGCGCGCACGCGTGTGTTTATTTCATGGATAATGACTCTTTTTTTAGGTGTGCTTTATGGGGTAGCTACAGGCTTGCTACTTTCATTCCATGGGTTTGGGTTATTTTTTTTAATGTCAACATTTTTTTCTTGTTTTCGCTACCAATAAATTAAAATAAGAATATGCAAAATAGAGATCTATATTTTTCGCGTTCATCTTGTCAGCTGAGTTTGTAGGAATTTGGTCCAACGCGTTTATTTAGCAGTTACACTGAGCCAGGCAATGCACAGGGTGTCCTGGTGGGTGAGGGAAGCTGTGGTGGGGGAGGGGCAGGGGTAGGTAGATGGAGGTGAGGTGCTGCGGAAATAAGGTCTCGAATTACTGGAAGTTCTTGGCATCCCAAGGGTGTGCTTAATGCTTTCAGAGGTGTTACAACTTAATTAGTGTTTATTTAAATGTATTAAAGCTTGCTTTGCTGTAAAATCAGTCCACACTACCCGAAAACATACTCAGTGCCCCGCTACACTTTGAAAACAGGACTACCGATTTATTTATTTATTTATTTTGTAATGTCAAATTCCGGTTTCCTCAGAAGCAGGTATCCCGAGCTTGGACCAATGCGCAATTATCAAGACTTATCCTTGCCTTCCCGGCCCCGCAACGTAGAATTTGCCACGCACTTGAAAGATCCGCACACCAGGTTAGGGAAGTGCCAGAGAAACGGTCGTGTGGCCCCGAGGGCTGTGGCGCGAGGAGCGAGGGTCGCCGAGCTAGCCGGCAAGTGCTGCTGAGAAACAGACGCTGTGACAGGGCCGGGGAGCGGGGTGCGGTCGGGTCGGGAGCGCTGCGCTCCGCTCCCGGCCCGCGCGTCGCGTCGCCAGCCCTGGGCGGCGCCGTGGGAGGCGACCGGTGCTGTCCCGACCCTGTCCCGGCCCTCTGCCCCCCGCCGCTCGCTCCGGAGGGGAGGGGCTCGGCCGAGTCCGGGCCGGGTAAGCCCCTCGGGGAGTTCGCTGTGGTCACCTCCCACGTCCTGCAACTCCCTGACACATCTGCTTTCCTGAGTGACAAATTAAAACGTCTGAAGCGGCTGGAGCCCGCTGCCGCCAGCACACATGGCCAACATGTGAAGCTGTGGTATTCCCCAGTTTTGACGCATTCCATCTAGGACACAGGGACAGCAGTGTTTAGCAGTTGACACAAGAGGGGTTTCTGGGCCTGCCAGACAGCTAAAAAGCTGCAAGAAATCTTTTGCGGGTTCCCCGAACACTTTGAATTCTTCTAGCCGGCCTGACAGCCCTCCAATAGCACCCTGGAAAAGATTGCAATGTTCTTGTAGCACTGGGCTAGCCTTCCTCACGGGGGTGAGCGGGACCCCGGGAAAACCTGAAGGGCAGGGGAAAGCCAGCAAGCCAATGCGCTCTCCTGCCTCTCTGCAGAGCCGCGCAGGAACACCCGCAGACCGGATCCACGTCCTACTTTCACCCAGTCAAGGGCAGAAAAGAGCCGCAGGACCTCAAGTGGATCTTAACTTTCTCTGCCCCCCACCCCCAACCCACCTCTCCTCCCCAGCCCCCTCTGCCCCTGCAGGGTTTGTGTTCAACATCAAATTAAGTGTTCATGACAGCTAACCACAAGTTATTAAATGTGATTCACTGCCACATTGCTGGGCCTTCACTGGTGGTACAGAATAACCACTTAGACAAACCATTTGATTCATGGCATTGATACAAAGAGTCTTTCAGAAGGAGAGAGGCCTTCTCGGGCCTTTAGCTGAAAATTGTTTTATTTCCGTTATTCTCTTAAACAGGTCAGTGAGCTGAATTAAACCCCAAATCCTTTCTAACTGCTTAGCTGTGAAGTCTTTAAGATATTACAGAGCTTGTGAGAAGTGGTTGCGGATTGCCAAGTCAGCAGAAATTTAAGAAATCAGTGTCAAAAATGAACTTATGTTTGACAAGTGAGACAAACGATCTGCAGCCAGTGTGAAGGGTGGCAATCTCTTAGTGTTTAATGCTCTTCATAATTAGGTTTCCTGTCATAGAAAGGCATTATTATTTTTGAATAAGTCCCTGCTGTGAATGGGGAGTTGATGAAATAGTAACTGTGGCTTTTTTTTTTTTTTTTTCTTCCCTGCATTGATAGTTCTCCTGGTTCATGTTTGGAGACAGTGGATAATGAAAGACCCATGGTCTTTTCAGAATCAGACACCTCATTTCATTGTTTCCCTACTTCATCATTCAGAGCCGATGAGGGACACGTTGACTCTTCATGAGAGTCACTGTCTTCGCCAGGGTGGAGTGTTAAATTTACTGGAGTGTGAGGTCCTACTTGGGCTAAGCCAACTGGATTTATGCATTTAGAAGGTCTAAAAGAGGACACTGAGTGGTCTTTCTGCAAAATTCCCTGGACCGTGCATTCTTCCTGATGACGCCCGTGGACAGTTCCTGATAAAAGTGTGGTGTGGCCCGTGCTCGATGCAGTGCTCGGGGTTCGGAGGCTTACCATCTGTTTATAATTGGCATCCAGAGCTGGTATATTATAGAGGTATCCCAAGCTTATTGAATTTAAAAGGGGGTACCAATCTTGTGTGGGATAAATTCAGATCTAACTTGTCATCTCTCTGCCAAGAGCGTGTAATTCATTTTCTTATTACCAACATAGTCTATTAGAAAATAAGTTAGCTATGTAACAAATTGAAGTCTAAGAAAATATCCATATTAGGAAACCTAGTTTGATGATTAAATTAGGCAAGGATTACTTTGGCGTGAATAATTCCACAATCTGCTTTTCTGTCCTGAAAAATGAGTTTAGCAAGGCATGGCTGTGCTTGTAATATTTAACAGCTTTATTTTCAGGGTTTTGAGTTATTTCCCTCCCCATTCGTCTTCCAAACATCTTGGTTTAGTGTCACCTATTTCCCTCTCATTTATGAAATTTACAGAATTGGATTGAGTCAAATAAATGTCTTACTAAAGGAGTCAGATCCAGCTTAATATATATCCTTTGTCCATTCATTTATTTATTCAGTGTGTAACGAGTGCTTGTTCAGCAAGAGGTACTTTAGGGTCAGTCAAAAGCATTTGTTTATTAAGATGTCACTAAAAGTAACAGAAGCACACAATTCACAAAATTCATGGAGTTCAAGTAACATCGAGTTTTCTGTTTAACCAAGGATTAAACCAGCAACCCTTTTTGTTTCAGTTCTTAGTGAAACATCTGAATGAATGATTCCATTCTTCTCCATTTCAGATAGAATGGAGGAAAAGAATCAAATCGTTGGTGACTGGGTGTATTACTAAATCATGATTCCTAAAAATAAATTTAAATAATTTTAAATTTAGAAGTTTTATTGCATTAATATGCATTTGTCCCCCAAATGTATGCTGCAAATGTTTTATTGTTCTTGGTTTTACTAAAACTGTCCTGTTTCTTTGTCTTTGGACTCTTTTCCTCAAGCATAAAGCAAAAAGTAAACCGTAGATAATGAAATGTTTGGATTACAGTTAAATCGATGTTTTAATAGAATTCGATAAAAGTATGCTGTCCTAAAAGTGAAAGTGGCCTTCAGTTGGAAAGCAGTTTTGCTAATATTAAAAAAGAAAATGATGAAAGGCAAGGGAATTATTGAGATATTTTTGTTTACTTGAAACTATAAAGTGGTTGGACTGATGGCTTGCTTTTAACAGAACTTTTTGCATACCTACAAAAACCTGATGTAGTCTACTCCATTGGCAGGGTCAGAGAGAAGGTCTGAAGTTCACCAAAAAATGTTTTGCCACATGATACAAAGTAAACAAATCCCTAGAGTTCAAAATTATCTAACACATCTAATAATTAAAGGAGGAGTATTGGAAGAGTAAAAGACTTGGAGAGAACATGAAATTTTTTTAAAGATCCTCTATCATAAATTGGCAAAATTTGCTGAATTTTGTGATGCATGATAGATCCATTTGAGTATATAAGTAGATTTCAAAAGTCAGTACTTACTTAGGATGGCAAACGTATTTGTCCCTTCAGTACCTATTTACTTAACTCCTACTATGTGCCATTCTTGTTACCAGATACCAGGGTTCAATGGTGATCAAGATAACTTTCATACACTTTGTGACCTACAGAGAGGAAAATAGAAAAAAGCAAGTTCCATAAAGTGTGATAAATACTATTCATTCATTTTACCATTAATTATTTAATAAGGGTCGAGTGTGTACTAGGAAGGAGAGAGGGGAGCTTCTAGCAGAGCTTTGAGTCTGGAAGGAGGTAGGAAAGATGTACACAAGTCCTTAATGAAGAAAAGAGTGTAGGACAAGCAGTGGGTGTGTAGGTGGAGGGCACTGGATGTGCAAAGGGTTAATTGAGAAAGCAGAAAAGAGTTTGGTGTGATTTTCGAAGAAAGAAGAAATGGGTGAAAGGTGAGAAATGATGCTGGAGACATTAACAGCTAACACTCATTGAGGGTTTAAGGTGTGCCAAGCATCTCACAGCAACCTGGCCAAGGAAATACCTTTATGTATCCCCATTTGAGAGATAAGGAAATCAAGGCCACAAGACCACATGTTTAGAGAGCAAGAAGCCAGGATATGAACCCAGCAATTTGGCAGTAGAGCCTCCACTTTTATTATTTTAGGAGGCCAGAGGTTGTTGGCACACTAAGAGTCTGGTCTTTAGACCAGGACAACAGGCACAGGAGGTCATCAAAGCATTCAAGTAGAGAATGAAATCCTCTCATTGGCCTTTTAGATGGGTCATTCCGACAGCAATGTAGAGAATGGACTCAGAAGGAGCAAAGAGAAGATAGTGGTTAGAGGTTATGACAATAGTCCCATGAAGAGACTCTGGAGACCAGAACTAAGATATGGAAGGAGGGGAGGAGAGGAGTGAGAAGAGGAGACAGAACCAAGATAACTTAGTCATTGAACAGGTGGGGGTGGATGGTGGGGTGGAGTGTCAAAAAAAGTTCCTGTGTTTCTGACCTGGACAACTGGATGGGTGTTCCTGCTGTCGACCCAGCAGGGAACAGGAACACAGCAGATGGACCAGGTTTAGGGGATACATGGTGGGTTCAGGTGGGACATTTGGAGTTTGTGATTCCTTTGAGACATCTGGGTGGAAGTGTTTAGTATGTGGCTGAATCTCAGGAGAGAAGACTGGGCTGGCTGTGTAGTTTAATTCCCCTTAGTCCCTAGAAATGGGGGAAGACGTTCACATGCAAGGACCAGGGCCACACCCCTCAGCTGCTCTCTGTGCTCCCTCACAGTTTGCTGTTGTCTACTTATTTTCTTCCCACATCCTCCCCCTCATTTTCCTCTTCTCACAAACAGAAGGTGAGAGAAGGGAAGTGATCCCTTAACTGCTCCTTCAGATTTTCTGCCCGTGTATTTCTTCCGTCCTCTTCCTCTTCTTGATTCCCATGTTTAACTAAGAGGGAGGTTATCTACCATTCTTTCAAGCCACAGAGCCAGGAGACACTCTTCTTCCTCCACACCATGACTAGTCACCTGTCACAGCCTCGGAGTCTCCCCCAGGACTTCAGGTCAGGGCCCAATGATGAGGTCGCTCTGCCTTCTCCTTCTCCCCTCTGGAGGTCCTTTTTACTGGTCATCAGATCATCTTTCTAAACAGCAAAATAGATCAAGCCATTCTCTTGCATGAGGAAGCTCAGGAGTTCCAGTAACATTCCAAATGCAGCCCAAGATCTTAGGCGAAGGAGGGAAGGGGTCTAAATGTGCTGGGAACCTATCATGTGGCCACATGCTTTGTGGACTGCTTTGGTCAGTGCCTAGGAAAGAGATGGCATGCTCAGATCAGGATAAATGAAGGAGAGTTTATTTTCAAAGGAGCTATTTCAGAGGTGTGAGTGAGAGAGTGTAGTAACTGGGGGAAAGGGGAGGACACATAGAGGACTGATTTAAAAATCTAGATGTTGCCATTTTTCTATTCCATTAGCCATTTATCTTTCATAAATGAAGAAACTGAGGTGAAATAATTTGCCCAATATTACACAGCTAATAAGTGGCAAAATCAGACCCAGGAGTCACACATAAATCCATCTGCTCTTCGGCCTCTTGTATTTCTGCCTTACAGTCCCTAGCCTGCATGCTAGGCATGTGAGACCTTTCATAATCTGACCCTTACTAGTTTCCCATTTTAATCTTCCCTCTCTTCCTGATTCACCTTTAATTCTAACTCTTCCTTGAACACATCATGCCCTTTGAGACCTTGTTACTCTGTCTAGTACTTTCTACTTGGTCAATTTCCATTCATCTTTTAAACCCTGGATAAAGCTCTTCCACTCAGAATTATTTCTTGACTTCTTGAATTAGCTATGTGAGCACCCTGTTCGTTTATATATTGTACTTCATATCACATTTTATTGTAATTACCCATGACTCATCTGCCTCGTGCCCCGGACCGTAAGCTTTCTCCTCATGCAGAAGGTCTCCTCTGTCATTCATCTCTGTCTCCCTCGTACTTTGCCCAGCACGGGGGTTCAGAGTGGGTGTTTAATACATGATTGCTAGGTGGATATTGAATTAAGGGTAAGAAGTTCTAAATCCTAAAGAAGAATAAAATAAGGGGAAAAATCAAATCTATAAAATGTTTTTGTCTACCACCACAAAATTTGTGAAATATCGTCAGCCAGCATGGGCTAGCAGCCTTCTGAGATCTTCCTCCCCCAGCTGCCAAACTCCTGCTCCTCATTGATCCTTTGTACTTCCATAGAGGGTACCCAGAGACAAGTAGAAGTTGTTCATACCAAAAATTATCCACTGAGAAAAGAAAGCTGGATTTCACCCTAAATCCTCTACAAGTGAGTAATGTTATCAGAGAATATTCAAGTTTCTTGAACACCTGTGAAAAAGAAAATTCCTTGCCATATTAGGTCTTGTACTGCATAAGTTTCTCTCTCTCTCTCTGCCATCCTTAGTTCGTTCCTAGATTTAGAAGTTTAAAATAAAATCAGCTGACTCTTTTCTCTCTTCCTAAGCGCATTTCTAAGTCCTTCATGCATCTATGTCCAGACCATCTTAGATAATCATCTCTATTAGTATTCTGCTGCTGCTGTGAGAAATTACCACACGCTTAGTGACTTGCAACAACACAAATGTATTCTCTTGCAGGCTGGAGACCAGAGTCTAAAATCATGGTGTCACCGGGGCTCTGTTCCTTCTGGAGGCTTCAGGGTAGAATCCGTTTTCTGGCCCTCTTTGGCTTCTAGAAGCTGTCTGCATTCTTTGGCCTGTGGCTCCTTCCTTGTTTCACTGTGACATCTTGCTTCTGCTGTCACATCTGCCACAACTAACTCTGATCCTTCTGTGTTCTTCTTATAAGGTCACGGTGATTACAGTGCATCTACCTGGGTAATTTAGGATAACCTCCCCATCTCAAGAACCTTAACTTAATCACATCTGCAAAAAATTCCTTTACCATGTAAAGTAGCATATTCATAGATTTCTGGGGATGTGGACATGGATATCTTCAAGGGGCCATTATTCAGCCTACAACAAAATCTTAACAGCTGGCATTAATTGAGTGACATGTTAGACATGTTAGACAATGTTAGACAAACACTGTGCTAAGCACTTTATACACCTGGCTTAACCCTCCGACCCTGAACAGTTGTTTTATTATCATCCCTATTTTACAGGTAGGGACACTGAGGCACAGAGATGTTGAATACATTTGCTCAGTCCAGACTGAAGTCCATGGTGATTTTAATCGTAATCATAACTACTGTATCACTTGCTCCCCAGGCAGGGCTGATATTATCATTGATTATTTGTGTCTTATAATTTGCAGAGTTTACAATATGACTTTTGCAGAAAGTCACCAGATGGCCATTCTATTCCCTCCTATCTCTTCCTAGACAGCCTGTTCCCCCCAAGCTTTCCAGACCTAGAAAAATATTTAACAGAAACATTCACACTAACGTGCTAGGGGTTTAATCTGCCATCCCATACAGGAGGTTTTGCATTGTAATGGAGTTTGGGAAGAAGGAAGGAAGAGAAAAAGCTGGGTAAGAAAAAAAAAAGAGTGGGACATCCATTTAAGACACGCTTTAAATAAAAGATTTAAAACCTAGCATACAAAAGACATACAGTTTTGGCCTGGGGGAGCTCAGAGGTCCTCAGCCCTGAGGGTGTCCCAGCCCTGAGCCTGTTTGCTCTGGGGGCCTTTTCTCACTCTCCTCCACTCTGCTAGGATTATAGGAAGCCTGTGTCATCAGGTTTGGCAGTGACAGGCACTGGTGGGAGGTTACAGGATGAGAGGCAAGGTATTTCTTCCCTCCCCAGGTCTGTCTCTCCCATCCACAGAGCCCAAGATAAAAGGTCAAATAGATGCTCCCATACCATAGGTCCCTATGCCTAAATATTTAAGAGTTATAAAGCAAGCCAATAAATTGATAAATAAAACACACTCTATCTTCCTACTTCATCAATTATACCTGCACGTCAACTGTGAAGGCTAATTAGAGAATTTTTGACCTCCTAGGCGATGATGGCATAAGTAGAGTTGGCCCTGGTCTCCAGCCCCTTGCGTCACCCCCGGCCCATGCTTTGGCCTAGGCTCTGGCTTGCCACTCACCTGTTGTGACCTTCCATGCACACATGTAGATATCCCTCTCCCTGAGTCCAAGCTCCATTCCCTTTATCTCAAATAGTTGCCCTTGGCTTCACCTGTACCTTCCTGTAGCCCCCAGCATTCCTCCCTCCACGGCAAGGGTGGGGAGCTCACAGCTGGAGGAGACCACATGGACTCTACATTGCTCAAGGGCAGGCCTTCTAGGCCTGGGCTAGGAGCCATGCTGTCCCCTCCCGTTATGCCTCCTGTGATTTCTCAGCCAGTGACTGTCTCCTGCCTGGCTCAGGCTTCACCTCCTCCCCATCCCTCCAATCTAGGAGAGCCCCTGGCCTCCCACTCTTGTTAATCCCGGGTTTCCTAGCTGTCCCTTGTTGCAACAGGAGTGGAACAAATCCACTGTATGAAAATTCTTATTTTCAAATGCTCAGAAAGGTTTCTGTTTTACTGATTGGACCCTAATTATTACAGCAGCATTTATGGATTTTGCCTGGGGCCGTTTGGGAACGGGAGCACCTCCCCGCTCACGTGAATGAGTTTAAAACGTTCAGAGATGCTAAGGAAAGTGTCTCCACTGAAGGGAAGCCATAACCTTACATCAGCAGCGCTGGCTTTCCAAAGAGATTTCTCAGAACAAGGGAAAAAACTTCCCTGCTGAAGTAGCCCATCTGAAGTCTCAGAGACACAGCATTTCTCCTGGAGTTGACCTGGACGGTTATTTAGAATAGAGTCACTTCCATATGCACACTAAGCCTGTGCAAAACTTTATGAAAACCAGGCTTTGTACAGTGTTCTAAGTTTTGCTGCATCAAAAAGAAGTTTAAATATTTTCATTTAATGTGGAAATATTTTTAGATGATGAAGATGATTAAGTGTTGAAAATGTAGCGATCTGTTTGGCACCAAGAGAAAAGAAATATGAAGAATTTTTAATAAAAATCTGACCACAATGGTGTTGGAACACAATCTGTCTGAAATACAAGACAGATACTTTATCCCACAGGCTAAGCTGACTTTACTAATAGTTTTGGACAGTTACAGGTGTAATTTTAGCTACCAAAGGGAACACAAATTGTGTTATAAGAATGCAATAGAAACAATGGGAAATGCAATTAAATTTTTAAAAGAAAAACTGAATATAAAGTTAGCAGAGTTAATACAAAGCATATTTTCATAGACTTTCACCAACAATGTATGTGAATCCGAGCTATTATGAAAATCAGATTTACTTGCCTGCCTTCTTATGCAAAGAGCGTGAAGATTGTTTTTGCTAGGAGCTCTAGCTCTAAAGATTACATAAACCTTGCACCTAATACAATTATTTCTTATGTATTTGGTTTAAAAAATTAAATCTTTAAAGAAATGCCCCCCCCCCGAATGAAACACTTTTAATGGATACTTAGGGGGAAAAGATGGCGGTGCCCATCACCCTTGCTTCTATATAGAAAGCGAGGATGTGTCTCTTTTGTCTACGTGGCTTTAATTTACCATTGTGAGACACAGCGTGTGTGGGGAAAATATGTGGAGAGAAAGCTTTCATGTGTTTTTCTGATTAAAAAAAAAAAATCAGTGCCACCAGTCCATGAGTGGTCCTAAAATAACAAAGCAGTTATGGGTGTGTGTGTGTGTGTGTGTGTGTGTGTGTGTGTGTGTGTGTGCGCGCGCATGCTGAAAGGAAAACTTTTGGTAGGGAAACAGATTTAAGTTTCAAGTTTCCAAGGATCTATTTTAAATGACAGCAAGGAAAAAAATATTGTAAAAGTGATGAAAAATATCCCAGCAGTATCCTTTCAGAAGGCCATTTAACTTCTGGTGGTTTACGTTGTGCAACATAATTTCTACAGCCTTTGAAATATGTGGGCACCCTCGCTGCTATTTGCCTTCCCAATACTCGGAATCAAATGCTCCATTAGGGCTCTGGGAAGACAGGAGTTTCCAGAAGAGTTTGGTAATTGCCCATTCATTACTCAAAAACAATGACAGGGAATCATCGTCTCTTGCCCTGAGTAATGCTGGCAGGCAGTCTAAGCCAGGAACGGGAAGAGGCAGGATACTGTCAACGCCGAAGGCTTCTGCAGAACGGTTAGCAATGTTGTGCATGGACTCAGGTCTCCGCGAAAGGTCAAGTTGTTCCTCTCCTGTGTCTGGAGGATGAGACCGCTCTCCACACAAGGCAGACTTAGGCCTTGCCACGCCAAAAAGAAGGCTGCCCTACATGCAGCAGGGAAAGAGACAGCCACACACCTGCCCATCTTCTCGCTCTGAGTTTTCTACAGAGACTGTCTTCTGCTCTCTGTAACTCAGGCATTTTTAACGCCGGTCGGTGACACAGTGCTCCCCGGGTATAACTAATACCGTCGTTGGCATCCTCTCAGGGTTACCATGGAATTCCCAGACCCTTGTCCCGCTAGAATCACCTTCTTGATGTTCTTTCCACTTTTAAATCCCAGCTGTGCGCCCTGGGCCCAGTGGTGTACAGTAGGTTAAAATATTATTTATTTTTAAGTACTTTTACAGATACTTCTTAATTTTTGTATCTTTGTGAAGGACAGAAGGGTAACTCCCCATTTTACAGATGGATACGACCTAGGTAACTGGTGCCAGGAGGGAATCTAAATGTCTTAGTTCCCAGTTCAAGGCACTCTTATTTCTGTGGATTTGGCCTCTTGTCCCCTCTACCTTCCTGACCTCATCCCTGCATTACTGTAAGGCTGTATCACTGGGTTAATAAAGAATATGTTTTTTCCTATTGCGTCTACTGAAAGAGTTAAACTTAGGCTTTCTTAATGGAATTAAACTTATATTTTATGTTAAATCCTATACATTAGTTATTATAGGAACTGATTCCTAACCCCCACTCCGAGCCATATTGCTTTTCTCCTGGCTTTATGTCTCAAGCTGGGCAGATCTGCAAAGTGGAGGCGAGAAAGGTATTGTGTGGGAGTTTTATCCTTCTCCATGTACTTCTAGGTTGTGGTGTTCTCCTTTGAAGGAGATGGTTAATCGTGAGAATAAAGCACTTAAATCTCATAATTAGTTTAAAAATACAGAGGAAACCAAATCCTCTGCTCTTCGAGAAGTTTATGTTTCCTAATGAGCTGTTTCTCCCACCTAGAGCTTCGGGTCAGTGGGATAGTTATTAATGATGTTCTTTCCATAGTAAAGACCCCACTGTGTGGGTGCGGAGGGGCCAGTCCTTCTGTCTTGGATACTCAGGATGCCTGCCAGGTGCTCTCTGACAATCACTGTGCTGGAGCAGAGATCTCCTGTGACATCCTCCTGAATGTTCCAGTTGCAGCTGGACAGTTTCAGCTCTTTTGCTGTTTGCTTTGAAGACCAGTTAGAGACCGATGGACAAATGACCCAGGCATCAGACAGTTTTGGAATTCACAGCGTGAACAATGGCATCCGCAAAAAACCTGGTAGCATTTTACACAAAAGGTAATATCATATACTCTCATCCACACAGATAAAATGCCACTTGGTAAACTGGAAGGACCAAAGAGAGGATAATGTCTAAAGATCATAGGAGAAAATACAGTGCATATATACATACACATACAATAACTCCAACTGGGGAGACCTCATTGTTACATAGATGTATATTTATTGTGGGTCAAATCAGAAAACCATCAAAACCCCCCCAGAGCGGGGAAATAGGGCCAGCCTGTCTGAGGAATGAGTCAGTCAGCCGGAAGGAGGTGCCTCCGGGTAAAAATTTCTCCCCTCTTGTATCTTGTGCTGATACAGAGGGTTGATTTTTTTCTGTGTGAAATGAGAAGGGGGAAAATGCCTGTGATTGGTCTCCTTGCAGAATCCAAACAAAATTGTCAGTGTTAAATGGTGGATGGCTCCTCCTTGGACCTTTGGTGGATGTTCCCTCACGTTAACCTCTGTGCTCTGTGGGTCCCAAGTGACTGCTGGCTTCCAAAATCCTCTGCGTTCATGTGGCTCCTTGGGAAATCCCACTGTTTTCCTGCCAAAGGGTTTGTTACCTAGGTTTAATTTCTCTTTGGAATGAAAAGTATAGTTAACTTGTTTCTGTGGGCTTTTTTAGAGCGATATGCAAAACCAAAGTTAGAGCAACGGAAAACAAACATTTAAGAAAGCACATAATTAGGGGGATGCAAACTCGAATGGGGAGGCTGATTTCATAAAGGGATGAGGACTGTGTGTGGTCAAAGAGGAGGAAAAGAGTGTGTGCATGATTCGTCCGCTTCTGGAGAACCGCCTCCCTTGAAAGTGGAGGCCGGGGTGCTGGAAGGCTCCACAAAACCCTACAAACTGATAAAAGTCAACAACCTAAAGGGATCTGATTAATAATCAGAGGGATCATTATTTCTCGGTTGCAAAGTCTCTCGCTATCCACAGGCCTCAGGAAAGTGGCCACATATGGAGATGCTAAGTCACTTCTTAGAAACTTCTCACTGAAGGGTTTACACGCAGGTATTTTCTTCAGAGTCAGAAGAACATTGTTACAGAACCACAGGAGAAAGTGAGGAAAACGAACATTTAGCATGGTCCTGCTCCAAGAGGAAGAGACGAGAAAATTTAATAAAATAAAATATACCCACTCCCCAAAACATCGGGCCATACAGTTTCTCGGAAGAAAGAGAAAAAGAACGCCGATTCTTATAAAAACCAATATGGTGCTGAATTTGAGGGGTACAATGCGGAAAGTTACTGCTGTGCTACGGGTGGGTTTCTTTTCTCTCTTTCTAGGTGGCAAAGGCAGCAGTCATTTGAATGCCATCGAACAGCTTTTCAGCTAACACAAAAGAGCAGACGGTTCCACTTATTCCTGAAATTAGATGCAATCATATCTGTGAATCACGCAGCAGCAAACCACCGTAATCTGCATGACAATACATTATCCTGCCACGCTCCCTCACTGCGGCCTACCGCCGCAGCAGACACACTTGGCGGTGACCTGCACCGTGTCTGCCGAAAGCGCCAAGCCACGCGAAGGCAGGAAAGCGACAAAAAAGAACCGCTTTCTGCTGCGAAAAAAGAGCAAATTATAACAAGAGTCAAGTCTCAGCTAATGCAAGACTAGCATCTTCTTGTTCACAGTTTGCATAATTAGATATCATGAATAGGTTTTTTTATTGTTCTAAAAATACTCCTGCTTTGTTTAAATCAGCTATTTCGTTAACAGCATGACTTTGCTACCAGAATTAGTGAGGTAGTTAGGGCAGCGGCAGAGATAAGGTACTTTTAGTTAACATTTAGAAAAATAAAAAATAAAAAAATTCTCTTTATGGACTATTTCCTCCCCCTCTCTCCTAACAATCGTCCAGGGAGGCCTAGGTGTCCAACTGTGGCTAACCAGAGAGGCGGCCCACGACAATGGCAATGTGAATTGGGCCAGAAGTCTGAGGGTCCCAGGGACCCCGGGGTCCTAGTCCTGCTGAAACTAACTTTTATGACTTTCCTAAAGTCAGGCATTCAGAGCCACCACCACCATCTTCCCAAATTAAAATCCTTAATGCAGTGGGGCCCCGGGTAGCAGTGCTTGCGCTCCAGATGCTACCACCATCAGGGTCAGAGCCAAAGCGAGAAAGAAAATACTTTCTTGGCATTCCTGGTTTGAGTGATACTTCCATTTCCCCCCAAAGGATGATGGGGGAAAGGGGAACACATGGCTGGAATGCTAATCTCCCAGCACTTTTCTGTTGTCCTCATTTGCTCCTGGTGGGCCTGTGATGAAGAGCGTCTTTCAGGGGAAGAAGCGGGCATCAGGCTCTTTTAGGAAGGAAACAAGTCATTACATCATTTTGTTTTTCCTTCTCCGAACCCCCCATCCCCCGGCCTGTAAGGAGCTATAAGTGACAGTGGCCAATCCTGGGGTCTGTCTTGGTATCACACACCAGTGGGACCTTAAGAAGCGGAGGCCGTGATGAAACTATGTGCTCAGCTTTCCCAGGTCCCCAGAAACCCAGGAACTGGTCAGAGAGCCCCAGGGGCTCAGTGAACCCCGTTGGCAGCACGACCTGCCTTGTCCCACAACAGTGGTGCGGTTGGTCAAAGCACTCCTTAGAGGAGGCATTTGAAATTACTGCCTCTGGGTCCTCTTAGGACCTAAGGGTCCTAATGTCGCAATTTGAAAAACACCCTAAATGGCGTCCAAAGGCCAAGGCTCATGCTATTCTTGACTAAGTCTTACAATGCACTTTTGTTGTCTTCAATTGGCAGTAATGATCCATAGGCTTCCAGTGGCTAAAGCAAAGAAAATGGCACCAAGGCTTTTATTTTATTTTAGCTTTTATTTATGCATTACATAAAATGCATTTCCCTACAATTCTTGTATTTATATAGAAGTTATTATAACGAGGTTTTTCAGACCTGGGCATTGTTCTTTTTGTAAGGGAAATAATTATAGCCATTGTAGCACTACTGTGATAAATGATGTATCATGACTAGTTTGATTTCTCCTAGGGAAAGTTAGCTCCCAAAGCTTCCTGGCTCTGGTTTCTGTACTGCTGTAGCCTGCAGGTTCAATGAAATTTTACAAGTCCTCCTTCCCCCTCCTCAAAGTCATAGGAACAAAGGCAATGCCATCCTGGGTCAGACCTTCCATACATCTCCAGTAGAGAGGCTACTGCCATCCTCATGAGCTCACAGAAGAAAATCACAAAGACATTCCCAGGTAGCCCCACCCTCCCTTCAAAAGCAACTAGAAATTGACTTCTATAATCCCACCTCAACTCTGAATAATCCGGTTTCTCAAATATGTGGGGTAACAAAGTTTTTAAGAGTATTATGAAACTTGAACTTCTTTTTACTTGATCTAAACCCATTCTTTCCATAGGTCTGGTAATCTGAGTTTAGATGAATGGGTATTGACACCTTTCATGATTTAACTTTGATCAGCTTTCATCTTTCCAGAGAGAAATGTGTTAGTTTTACAGTCTCATCTCAGCAGAGAAACCCCTTAAAGCCCAGGATCATTTTTCCATATTACTCTATGGATACACTTACAGTCTGTGCTGTATTTCTTGAGAGGCAGTGACCAGAGCTGCGTGTCGCGCTCCATGTGGGAATAAACTCTGTTGTTGTGCGGGAGTAACCTAACACCTGCTGACAGCTTCCAGCTTCTCCCCGAAATTGGCCTCTTCTAATCTAAGCAAGGTTGTCGTTCATGTTTCCAATGAAAGTCACTGAAAAAGACCCCAACAGCCTTCAGACCTCTGAAGATAGGAATTTGAGTGCCTCCATGTCATCTCTATGTATGCTCCATTCAAAGAAACAGTAACTCATCAGTAATAGGAGTTGTAATCAGTACTAGGAGATTTAGAGTAAATCTAGCATTTGTGAATTCTTTCAAGGGACATTTAAAAAATTTTACTTATTAAAACCAAGAGGCAGAATTTTCCAAAGTGTTAGACTTTATTGAAGCGTGAATCCCGACATAGTTTAATTTAATTGTATGTAAGCTCTAGGATTAATTTGGGGCATATTACAAAGTACCCGAGGATCTCTGTTTTCTTACTCAAGGCCTGGCACATCTGTTACTGATTTCTTTCGCCAGGAAAGGTGACAGCCATCTAAGTTGGAAGTGGGTGTGTGTGTGCCTGGATTGGGATAATTCTGTATGGATGTGTTCAAGGGGGAAAAACAGAGTTCCATCAGACAGGCACTGATGTGGCGCAAACTCCCCCTTCCACCCACTCCTTTCTCCAAGGCCACTGCCAGCTCACCCTGCCTTTCTCATGTTGATTATAAGTGAAGCTTTGACAAGGGGGCATTCTGGGTATCAGACAACCGCATTATAATTCTACTGAAAAGTGTTCTTATTGTTTCGAAATTACTGGTTACAGTGAGCAGCCCTGGTGACTTGAGGGGAGGAGGCATTTTGAACAAACATATTTAGCCTTGAAGCCGGTCTTTGTAAAAGGGGAAGAGTGACAGAGATCACCTGTGTACCTTAATATGCAAAGTGGCTTTTGCTCTGGAAGAAGTGGGCCCCGTTACGTTACTTAATTGCAAATATTATACATGTCAGGAATAACCGTGTGACCCAAGCTGAATTTTCATCTCATAGAGACACATAGCACACTCTTCCTACAGCCCCACAAGCCAACGGAAGCCATTCCTTATTTTTTCGTTATATTTTCCTGACCTAAAGGTTGGGGTATGAGCTATATGTTTCCAATTGCCAGGGGCTCCATTATGGTAAATTTCCTTGGAGGCAACTAGATTCCAAAGTAAAGGCAAGAAAAGAACTGCGTCCCTTCAAATCATCACCATCTTCCTGTTGTTTTCCCAGAAAGAGTTTGGTGAATGCAGGGCCACTCAGGGACTGCAGGACGTTAAGGCTGCACGGAGAGCTCTCTGTAGTGTGGCCATTTCATATGTAACACACGTGCCGCAGCCTAACCGCCCTGCATTCGGATGAGTCTGTGTAATCAACCCCTCACTCCTTGTCTTCAGTTTACTTGCCTGGTTCCAAGACCTCCTTTAATTTCTCAGTATCTTTGAATTCTGTTTATTGAAGTGTAGACAAAATCACAAAGGCAAGTGATACCTCTTAGGAATGAGGGATGTTATCTGGATTCTGGCAGGTTCTGAATAATAATGAATTTAAGAAGCAAAACCAGAATGTTGTCCACTGTGGGTACCGTTCCCAGCAGGTCTGGCCTCGCCCCCCGGAGAAGACCAAAATGTCAGTTTCACTACACTATTGTGGTTGCTGTGTAATAAGAGAGGATAATGGCTAGGTTTTTTTTGGTTTCAAACAACTGATTTATGATGCAAAACTGCTGAATATTTCTGGTAAGGGAAGGCATTGTTCTTTTTTATTTCTCCCTACAGTCGAGACCTTGGATATTTGACCAGAAATGTTGAGGTCCGGCTTGCATTCTAGACACTCTTGCTGCTTCATGCCTTTGAAAAAGCAGTAGATGACGGCTCTCTGGTCTCTGTTCCCCTCGCCCTCTTCCTCCATTCTGTCCTACTGCAATCTGAGCGAGTCATGTAACATCCTTTTTGTCAGTTTGGATATGATAGATGAACACAGAGAGCTTTTTTAATTTGCCCTGAACATGAAGAACCCTAAATCAGCTGTTTTGAATTAAAGGTTGAATTTCTTTCATGTTTTAGAGATCAGAGTGTTGAGAATTACATGTATAAAAACTTACAGAACTAAGATGTGCGAATGTTGGTATGTAGTCATCATGTCACATACATATATATGCTGGGAGTGGGATGGAAGGAAATGGAAAAGTGTAGAAATGGGGGCAGAAGGCAAATGACACTAAAGAAAACAGACAGCTTCTTGGAAGGATGAATGCATGTCATGTGTGCAACCTGAAAGAGCAGTAGCTTCAGCTGCCTGTCGCTAGGTGCCCTAGCGAGGCCCTCAGTAAGCCACTTAATTCACTCATTTAAATAGGCTTCCAAGGCCTGTCTCTGCAGAGGTCCAGTTGGACTGTTACATGAAGAAGGAAGGCTGCCCTGGAGACGCAGGAGTGACACTGAGTCTGACGCTAGAAGCCAGCTTCTGGTCCCATCTCTCCTGCCAGCCAGTTGGAGGAATTCTCAGGTCTTTGGGGCTTCTGTTTCTTCTTCTGGAAAAATGAGAAGCTGGGCCTAAATAATGTCAAAAATCTCACTCAGCTGTAAGAATCTAGAGCTTCTGTATTTCTTGGCTGCTTTGAAAGGGCTGTACAAGCCAGAGAGAGGGAGACTCCTGGCAGCTAGAATTAAACAGGCCTGTAACTGAACATTAATCCCAACATCGGAATGCTGACTGGGGCCGAAGCACAGAGGTAGAGCACAAGGGTATTTTGCTGCCTCTTTGGGGAATGCCAGAGCCACAGGACGATGATTACAAAGCACCTGTTCACGTGTGAACGTGCACACACGGAGACATGTCCTCTTTCCCTGTAGATCTGTAAACATCAGTTGTATTAATTAGTTGTATTAATTTTTGAGAAAGCATTTGCAGAGAAATTAAAATTAGGGAGCAGTGTGCCTAGAGAGGACCAAATTCAGCTTCAGAACCCCCCAGCAGTTACTATTTTGGCCAAGTAACTGAATCTGGTTGATCTCAGTGTTCTAGCCTAAATGATGGAGCCAAAACCTATGCTCTAGGTGCTTCGTTAGAATTCAACAAGATTGCATACTCAAAAATGCTTCATAAAACATACAATTTACACAGGCATTGTTACTGCCTACCATTACAACCATAGATATAGCTGAAACCCCAAGCATTCCCTGTAAAGCGTGGTCTTAGGAGACAAAAGCCCTCCCCAAACCATTTTGGAAGCCACAGACTCTATGAATTCAGCCGGGGGCATTGCAAAGTGTTCTGAGGAAACTCTGAGCCTCCATAAGCCATCCCCATCCACCTAAAATGACAAAACCATGCTGATAGGAGCAACGAACTAAAATGTCAATACTCACATTTTATAGTTTAGAAAACCAAAGTCTCCGCAAAGATTAAATGACATTATCAAGGTCATACAACCAGTTGGCAGCAATGCCCAGGTTAGATTCCTGGACTCCTGCTGACCAGCCTTCTCTTCTCTCTCTCTCTCTCTCTCTCTCTGTTTTTTTAAACTTTTCTACACTAACATTATTTTAGCCAAACCTAGTAAACCTATGAGAGTTACCCTTAGGCTGAGTGACAA
Organism: Ursus maritimus; assembly: GCF_017311325.1. NCBI lineage: Eukaryota > Metazoa > Chordata > Mammalia > Carnivora > Ursidae > Ursus > Ursus maritimus. Next base: position 34,993,398 of record NW_024423343.1, read on the forward strand.
TTAGTATGTTCTTGGTATTAATAGTTAAAATCTTGGGGGAAAAAATAAAATAGACCATGGGAAACAAAGCAAAATCAGATGAGAGCAAGGGGGGAAAAACCTTAGCATCTTTGCCCCCATTGTCTATACCTATCAGTTTATAATATATGGTCTGTATTTCTCTACATCGCTAAGTACTACCTAAGATGCCCCTGAATATTGGGGGACACTGGAGACATGTTTATTCAGCAGTTACCGATGGATAAGTGAATTCATTCTAAAATTTTACTTTGGGCCCAAGATTTATCTAAATTTGTCACTGTTTAGACCACTAAAAAAATATGGTATAAAACTTCTGATTCTCATTTCACAATATGTTAATCTTTCTTTATTTATTCCTCCCAAATATTTTTAAAACAATCTCTCTCTGGGACAATTGGATCTTGCATATCCTGTCAAATTTTAGTAGAAAGCAAATTTTTATAACCAAATTATAAAGCTTTCAACACTGAGGCTTATTTATGATGGAAACATTGACAGAATGTTAACTGTCGTGGCTTCACTGATACATGTGCCAGTGAGGTAGAATTTCCAAAATGGGCAAATGCTGAAATTATTCAGTAGCTATTTTAATGTTCCCCCACCCCCATTTCAAAGGTTTCTGACCCGTCTTTGGAATGAATTTTTAGATTTGACATCAACTCTATACCCCCTCCCCTTGAAAAAGAGACCTGAATGTTTGCAGACTTTTTAAGCTGTACAACTTGTTCTTGTTTCCCCAGTAATTGATTAAAAAGCAAGACAAAGCAGAGCAGTAGCCTCTGGCCATTTGATACTTGATCTTAAATATAGCTCTCATTGACTAGGATTAAATCTTCCAGAAGAAAGTAACGTTTTGCTTTTACCTCTGAACCACAATTGGGAAGGAGGGGGAAACTTATATTCAGTCCTTCCTTTAAAAATCACTATGACAATCTGAGTTTAAACTTGGGTGGCTATCAATAAAATTTCTCTAAGAGGCCAGACAACTTTTCGCCTATTTGAATAACAACAGAAATTCCTAATACTTCTCTTTCCAAAGTCTTAACAGGCTCCACAAACCTAGATTAAGCTTTATAATAAAAACAAATTTTTTTAAATAAAAAGGTGAGTAAAAAGAGAAATTGAGCCTCTGATGAAAATAATAAACCCTTGAGTAAAGCTCTTTGTAGCCTAGGGACCTGAGCCCAGGAATCTCACATCACCGGGCCGCCTCTCCTGATCTAAACAGATCCTCCAATGAGGATTCCATTAAGGTCTGGAACGGTGCGTGGGCTTTGTAGCAGCCACAAACCCCTGGTCTCGTGTGGAATGAAAAAGAATATGGCACGAAAGAAGGAGGAATTCGAAAGAAACAGAAAGCACGTCCAACTGCTAACGCCCAGATCGGGGGGCCCCAAGAGACCCCAGATGAAGACCATTTAGTATGTACGCGTATGTTTTGGAGAGATTTTTCCTCTTTGGCTTCTGAAAGAGATGTTGATACCAAATGTATGGAAAGGAGAGAGGAGATAAAGAGAGTAAACGTCCGCCTGTCAGGGGAAGGAGCAGAAGCAGTAGGAGCCGCCTTGCCCGAGAAGAGACAGAGTCGGGTAAGAGGAGAAAGTGAAACTCACCAGTCGAGCTCCTCTCTGCCAGGCTGACAATCACCAAAAAAGGACAAAGGGGGAAAAATGGATAGAATTAAATGTGAACACATGAATTCTAGGAGATTTAGTGATCTGAGGAAGTATCACCCGCTTGATCTAGTGTCTTTTTTGCAAGTATAAGCCTTTGGCTAATGTGTGCTTTTTAAGACATCAATCTCAGCTTCTTTTCTGTTATGTAAGGCTACCAAGCCATCTCATTTATCAAATAATTTGCACTGAAACAGATGAAAGAATAATGGAGAAGGAAAACAAAACATCTTTGATGTGTTCCTTTATCAGAAATGTGTGTCAAAGGTCAAAAAAGCAGGGCTCCAGAGTCTCTTAAACATGACATTGTCATAATATAAAAACTGACTTACTAACTTAGATTATTTGGAGAGTTAAGTGCTTGTGTTATTGCAAATTAAACTAATTAGTATCATTTCCTGACAGCTGCAGCAAGTGTTAGCAATTCCACGATTTTTCTTCAGCCGCTCATGTGGGATGCACAGAGAAGAGACAGATTTGTGATTTAATGGGATGGAATCGGCTTATCATACTAAGGGCACATCATTCCACTCCCAGAAGAGAACAGCTTCCGCCCCCATGCCCTGCCGGTACATCCGTTATCGTTATACTATTAACTGACTGCTTGGGAAGAAGCATACAGATGTGAGGTGCCAGTGGTTTCTGACACAGCCGTGAGATGGAAATGTGTCAGAATCTGCCTGTAATATTTCCCTTTTGAAATTGTTGAGATTACATGCTCCTTCCTTTGAACCAAAATTGTAGCTGCCCATAAAACATGCTGGAACTAATTTCCTACCAGAGCGAGCTTAATTGTTATAAAGCAGACTTATAAAGATGCCCTGACTGGAGCTTCCAGCGTCTGTAAATGAACAGCTAAAGCAAAGGGTTTTCTCCGGAGCTGATGAGCTTCTAACCATGAATGGCTATCGAAGAGTAACGATAGGTGCCTTGCAACTTTAAGCCCCGGGAGGCTGACACGATGCCATCACCCTATTAGACACAAAAATCAAGGAATTCTTCAGACTGGATACCTTCAGCCATCATGTGATCCTCATCGTAGTGAGATTCTGTATGGGCTAAAGAAGTGACAAGCGGAAGCGTGAATAAGGAAAGGAGGAGAGGGGAAGAGCGGGAGAGTGAAAGGAAAAAAAAATCTATGAAAAAGGAGAAAAACCAAGGATCTCTGACAACTGTGTAGTAAGGAGTTCAGACCACGATGAACTCACCCCTCACTCCCGCTTTGGCTCCTGACTTACACTAATACTGGTTTTTCAGCCCATATTTAAGAAAGCAGCAGAGGATTCAGCAACATCCTTGGGGCTTTTCAAGGTGAACCAGTTCAGAGATGAAAGAGGGAGGTGAGAGCGAGGACAAGGACGGGGGTGGGGGGAGTAAACTTCTCCGCCCCTGAAGGCATAGAAACTATACGGTTATCATATAGATAATTGACCTGCCTACAGACGATCAGACCTCAGGAGCAATTTCTATGTTTTCTTCACGGTTGAGAGTTATTTTTCGCCTAGGAGAGCCCAAGGGATCCCCCGGAGAAGGAGTAGTGGGACAGGAACTACATGTTAGGATCACCAATTACAATGGGATCTCTGAGAGTATCTGTATTTTTTAAAGCTCCATGGTAACTGTGATGGGCAGAAGGATTAAGACTCGCTGGCATAAAGGAACTAGGGTTAACATGTCTGGAAAAGGCCAGATGGCAGGGTGGTGAGCAGGATGGATCTTTTAAAATCTCCAAATTGTTATTGAAAGGCAAGGAGAGTACCAGAAATGTACATGCCCTTGAGCTCAGCAACTCTCTTTCCAGGAAGACAGCCTGCAGGGATGCACATATAAGGGTACCGGGACCCTGGTTGTATTACTATTTGCAATAGCAGAAGACTATAAACAACCTTAAAAAGCAATTGGTGAAATAAATTATGTACAACCACACAATGAAATACTACACAAAAGTTAAGAAGAATGAAGCAGATCTGTAGATGCTAATGTGGACCAGCCTTAAGATGAAATTATTAACTTAAAAAAGCAAGATGGAGCATAGCATATATGGTGTACTATCATTTTTGTAAAAAAAAAAAAAAGGATATATGCGTTTGCATAATCGTAGACTATCTATGGAAAGATATACAAAAATCTGGTAACCATAGTTGCTGTAGTTATCTCTGGGGAGGGGATTTGAGAAACTGGGGTTCAGAAGAGGGAGAGAGACTTTTCACCATATGCTCTCTTGTACTGCTTGGATTTTTTTTCAATATGCAGAGTACAGATATTGCCTCTAACATTAGTTGATTTTAAAAATTAAATCTCTTTAGTAAGATATGTTCTATTATCTTAATTCCTCTAGAAGGCTACACTGCTCTCACAGATGCACGTTGCATTTCTATAACTTAGGCTCCAAAAAAAATCTCGTCTTTTTTTTTTTAATATTAAACAAACTGATAATGTTATGGGTTTAATTCTTTCTCCCTGAAATGTCTGTTAAAATTATCAGCTTTTATTGTGATATTCATCCAGTTTGATTCCATGTGATGAAACTATCGCTTATTAGCCCTAATCTGTTAGGAGCAGGTGGCCGGGGCAGTGCGGCGAGGACACACAAGTCAATGTCCTGGCAGTGGCGTGGTGCCCAGAAGGGGCTCAGTCGGCTGTGCTGGGTGATGGAATGATGCAGGCATGAATGAAAGAGAAGGATAAGGCACAGGGACTTCGAAGACTGAGTAGTGGACACTGCGAGTCCATGCCAAATTTGCACCCATCAACAGCAGAAAGAATAATAAGGACATGAAGTGGGTTTTTTGAAAGCTAAGTTTATTCAATTTAAATGTCTGTCTTCAGAGATTAGGACCTTCTATATTTGGTATGTTAGAAAGTCCTTTCTTTTATGAAATAATGTGATAATAAATAGTAATTTCTGATTTTTATTTTTTAAAGCCCCTATTTGGTAAAATAAAAGTGACAAAATGTATGTTGAGCTCCCCAGTTTTTCTTTGTTTGGTGACAATGAGAGGCCAGAGGTATGGAGGAGTCAGAGTAGAATAACAATGGAAAAAAGGCTTCCTGTCAATTAACTACTTTTTATTTCCTATCAGTTGTTCTATGCAAGACATTATTTCTAAAAGTATATAAAAGAAGCCATCGATGTTAGTACATTCTCAATTTTATTTGTTTTTTAAAAGAATTATCTAAAACTACCACCATATTTTAAAAAAAGTTTTCACTTGGGTATAGCAATTCTTTTCTAAAATAATGATTTTAAGAAGATAGAAAATTAATCCTAAGATAGAAAACTAAAGTGCCATGAGAAAAGTCTTTACATCTGGCGTTGAAGTAACTGGGAAATAACAGCTCCCTTGATTCCCAGTGACCACTGGCACCCACTACTATGACGGCATGCTCAGTATTAAGCAACAGGAAAACAATATTAAAGCTCTGACATCACTTCCAATGTGTGGACAAACTGTTGACTACAGATTTTCTTTCGCCTCAGGATTAATTTTTTGAGGCTTAGTGGCCCACTGTCGATTTGTATGGCTGCTCTGGAGGGAACACAGAAGCAAAGAGATGACCCAGTACACTAGAATTAAATGACTCATTGGAATCCGGTTCATTTCGGAAACATCTATTGAGCGTCTACGGCAAGCCAGATACTATCCTAGGCATCCGGGATACAGAATGAACGATACCTGCCCCTGTCTGATCTTGGACTGCTTACAGTCTACCCAAGATTCGTGTATATATAATTAACCATAATCCATAATACTAAATCCATGTTCTGCTAGAAGCAAGATGAAGTGCTATGGAGAGTAAAAGGGTGTGAGTGGGTAATGCCACCTGGGACAGAGAAGGTTTGGAAGGGTCCTACGAGATGGCTGCTTTTAAACTAGAGCTTAAAGAATGAATGGTGAGAAAGACATTCTTTGCTATGATGGCAGTTACCACAGAGACTGGATTTACCTATTTATGAGTTTGTTTTCCCCAGGGAAATGTGAGCACCATAGGGCAAGGGCTCTGTCTTACTCTTTTTTGTATCTCCCTAGCACTTAAACCCCGGGCTGCCACGTAGCAAGGGCTCCGTAGGTGAATGAAGGAATTGGCTGAGCTACAGAACCAGTCTTAAAAGGCATAGTTTAAAAAGTGAGATTATAGTCCCGCAATCTCTGACCTACACGATCCGGAAGGACGACTCTGAAGAAACTCTGACACAGGGGACATGCTCGTGATTCCCCAACTACCTAAAGAAGTCCCGGGTAAACAGTTCTGAAACGTGCTTTCCGAATTTGTACAGAAATTTGCTTATCATCTCCTTGTCCTTGGTGATAAGATATCAAACTTTTGTCACCTCTGAATTCTGGCGCATCTGGAACAGCTAGCAGTTTGAGTACTGACCTTACCTGAGGCTAATGACTTCATACAGCTTAGAAGAGGGTGGGAAACAGATGTTCAATAAATGTAGCTGACCGGTGGTGGTGCTTCCGGCTTACCAAAGTTAAAGCACATCCCATTTAAAAGAAAATCTTTTGTTATATCTTTCCACTGAGAAAGAGGAAAAAGATCTCCTTTTCTTCCTCCTCTTCGTCCCCTTCCCATCCTCCTCAATTCCTCCTTCTTCCCTCCCCCCTCCTCCTTCTTTCCTCTTCCTTCTTTTTCTTCTTTCTTAATTTGGGAAAGATTATTCTTGCATCCCTAGTTCATTTGTTTCTCATCTCCATCCCAATAGGTAGTTCTGGAATCTCTCCAGTGTACACGTTCATTTCCCATTGGATACTAGCCACGTACCTACCTTCCATCCACTAAGGAGATGAAGACTGAGACTATTTCTTTTTTTCTCATCATTTTCTGCCTTGAGTAGCACCAGTAAATCCCTTAGGGGTTCAGTGTTGTTATTGCATACACCTCTTTTAGTGACGAAAACAGAAAACACACCACCTCTTCAATGCCCCCACTCCCAAGCATTGTGAAGAAATTTCTCACAGGCAAAGCAAGAGCTGCCTGAGCTCATGACAGTACTTTCCAATGTGAGAGTGCACAGGGCTTCAAAAGAAAAAGACACCTTGAATGGAGAGGTATTTAGTTATTGCTAATGTGATGAGGACAACTATTCTCTGCTCCCAAACCCAAATAAACACCGTGGTCTTAAACGAGGTCAGGAGAGTTATAATTTCTGTGGCCATGTAGAATCATCACCTGGACTCATTTCCCATTCTACAGGCTCTGTAATACCATTTCATGGGATGTTTGGCTGCCGTCTGCAGTGTTAGGTGCCAATATCTATCTTTACACAGTGGAGCAGAGAACCTATTACTCTTTTCGCCAGATGTCCTTTTTCTAAATAACCTGGGTAGAAATTTAAATGACACTCGGTAACAATTTAAAACTTAGTCTGTTCTGTAAGGGAGCAGCACATATGTCTGGCGCAGTCTTCTGTGGATTCGAAAGCAACAGTGGTGGCTCTAAAGGAGCGCTAATAGGCTATTGGATAATCGGCATGTATGTTTTATTAACTGCCTAAATGAGCATTAGCATTGTAGATTTCACTGCAGGCTATATACAGCCCTTTTTTCAGGATTCCAGACATGGAGCCAGTTACTAATTCTTTCACAAAGTAATTTACCCAGGAAGGAACATGTTAGAAAACGATTCTTATGCCAACATTTCAGTCTTTCTGAAGATGTTTCCCATTTAAACTAATGGAAATTTGGCCTGAGTTACAGGAAGTCCCAGACAGCAGTGGTATATAATCAGAAAGTTTGTCATTTATTAATTTTACAATTGTTATTCATTTAAAGACAAAAGTAGATAAAACATTATACTTACAGGAAATTATTTTCACATTCTTTGCAGCAATTCAGTAGGTTAGCTAATACGATCATCTCCATTTCACAGGTGAGAGACAGAAAGGAATGAGATAGAAGGGAAGCCTGAGCTCTTCTGATGATTTAATATTTGCTTTGAAGGGTCTCTCTTCTAAACAGATAAACAAAAACAATGAATGAAGACCTACTATATGGCAAACATCTTGATAGTTACCTTCATTTTGTGTTAAAATATCTTTTTCATTAAAAAATAGTGTTTCTGGTTTTTATCATTGCAAGAACAATACAGATGTCATGCAAGAAAGAAAGAAAGAAAGAAAGAGAGAAAAGAAAGAAAGAAAGAAAGAAAGAAAGAAAGAAAGAAAGGAAGAAAGAGGGAAAAAACAACTATAATCTCCCTTTGCAAAGACAGCCAGCAAACCTCTTAGTACGCATCTCCTTCTGGTCTCTTCATTGTGTATCCTTCCATACTTTTACTTGAATGGGATCACAATACACATACTGTTCCGTAACCTGCTTTTTCCACTTAAAAAGTCATAGGTATTTTTTTGTATATCTATATATCTACATATACTTAAATGTATTTTATATATGACCAAACAATTTTTTCACCATATCTACTATTTGTCTGCAATTTACTGATCTAAAAATACCACTTTTTTCATAGAGTAAATTCCTACATATTCTGTACTTTGTTTCCAGATCATCCGATTTCAGTGAGCTATCTCCTGTTCCATACTGGTGCCTTACCATATCAATTACTGCTGCTTGAGACTGTATTTTACTGTGTGAAGGACAATTTTTACATCATCATTTTTCTTTTTCAGAAACTTCTTTGATGTTATCATGTATTTGTCTTCTATATGAATTTTGGAGTCAATTTTTAAGGCATTGTTAACTAATCCAAAGAGGCCTAAGGATTTGTAAATTTAGGCATTATTCTTATGGGTCAAAATGTATTAAAATCTGGATACTGTGTTTCGATAAAAGCTCAAGAATTCTGTAAGATTCTTGAGGTAAAACTTATTTAACAAGTATTTATATGCCTGGCATAACGTTCTCTTTAATTGTGAGTTTTGTACCGTAAATTGGTGAAAATGAGATCTGTGACATCAGAATGCACAAGTTTGTGTTATGTTGCATCTGAAATTAGAGTAAAATAATTCATAAAGTTTCTATCATTCTGTTACTCACCCTCTAGGCATATTGGCTCCTATGCTTTGGGGTGTTGTCTGACTCTGAAAGCACCCACTAAATGAATGTAATGAAACTCTGCAAGAAGAATCAGATAGGATTCTGCTCAGTTTGCCTTTATATCACAACCAGCAGGGGAAGAAAATGGAAGCTCAAAATGTTTGCTTCAACATAACAGCACTGGTGGTGAGCCCTTGGTGCTCTAAACAAGCTTCAGGATTCAGTTTATCAACTGTCAATAGGCAAATGCATGTTTTTCTTTTCCCATGATCTGATTAAAGTTGTGGTCTCTTGTAATTCATGGCATTCCATTGTATTTATTTCTGCTGGAATTTTCAGGCTGAGTTACTGTAACTAATATACCACTAAGTCTGTACTGCAAAATCCCTGACCTTTTGAATCTTCCTTTTTAGCAGAAAATTGGCATAAGAAATTTCAACACAATAAACGCTTTAATTTTTTTCTTAATCTTGATCCAGAATCCATATGGTTCAATTTAATTATGTCAGAGGCTCTTTGCCACCAGTATCAGTTTGGATTGAGAGGTTTGGAAGATCGTGGTGATAGGGGGAAAAGAGAGATGAGATAATTCCATTTGCAGCAGATTATCCAGGGGGAAACAAAAATATGAAATGTGAAATCCTTTGGTCTTTTCTAACATAATTTGTGCCCACAGCTCAATTTGAGTACGTAAATTTGCTGGCCTCCCAAACCATGTGATTTGAGAATTTTTTCAATCTTTCATATGTGATTGAAGAATCTTTGTGCCCACCGCTGAGTAACGAACTAGTGGACTATTTGTATTCCTGGTCCTTCGGTGTAGAACTGGGGTCAGCGAACTTCCGTAAAGGGCCAGGTAGTGAGTTATTTTAGTTGTTGTGGATGGCATACGGTCCTTGTCGCTGCTGCCGCTGCTCTTGGTACTTTTGTTTTGTTTTGTTTTGTTTTCACAGGCTCTTTAGAAATGTAAAAACCATTCTTAGCTCACAGACTGTTCAAAAACAGGCCATGGGTTGGATTTGGCCCACTGGGCTTGCTTTGCCAACCCCTTTATGGCATCACTGGAAGATAAAGTCACACATAAACCATGGGGCTGTGAGATGCTGCTGATGGTAATGACAATAATACCTCCCATTTTTACTCCGCTTTCTGGTGTATCCAGCATATCCTTGAACATTGTCCCATTTGATCCTCGAAATAACACTTATGGCAGACATCATTATTCGTATATTAGAGAAGAGAAAACAAGCTCAGAGAAGTAGTGACTTGCCCAAAGCGACACAGATGATAAGGGGGAAAGCCAGGAATGAACGCATCTTGTGATTCAAGTTTGTTGCTCTTTCCATTAAACTCATATTGAGTCAGAGAAAGCACTGGTAGAAAGTAAAGATTTCTCAGATTGAGAAAGCCCCTAGCTCATGATTTTAAGGTGTCTGTCCTCTGGGGCAGCTGGGACTCCCAGGTTTAATGTGAATAAAACCCAAGAGCACACCATCCCCACTTCGCCCATTGTGTAGTAGCTCTAAGGGTTTAGAGAAATTACCACATCAATTTACAGCCAACCCAGGATTTTGGAAAATCTCTAGTTTGCTCATAATTCCCACCTACATTGATAGAAATGATGTGATTTGTGCTTTATTAATGCTTTAAAAGGCTGAGCGAGGAAGTGACAGTTTAGCTCCCAGGAACATACTCCAAGATACTGTAGTTGGATTGAGGAAGTGGAGAGAACAACTGTTCATTTCATCAGCCTGCCAACAGGAGTCCGAGCAATGAGATATAACAGAATTGTTTGGAAAGACACGTTAACTCAACTTGTGTGGCCCAGAGGCTAATCAGAGTCTACATCATAAAGACTAGGCAAAGGTACATATGGGACTCATTCCTGCCTTTTTACGGGTTAGAGACATGAACTGTGTATCCCGTTACACAGCAGAATAACACTAGTATGGGAGCGATAAGGTCCAAGAAACACAGTGACTTTAGGGATTATTGCGATATCTTTTTCACTAAACATCATAGGCCAGAGTGGTGCCGTGATATTTCTTGATTTGTATTTTTATTTGCTGTTTCCTATATTTAAAAGTGCATATCTTTAAGAAGCCTGTCACTCTGTTACACTTCTGAAATGAGCACTACCAGAGTGCTGTGACCACTTGTGGGTTCTGCAACTTGAAAATGTGGAAACTTTGGAGAAGGTTCAGAAAAGACTATGAAAAATAAAAGTACTGGAAAAATAAAGCCTGAGAGGCAAGATTAAACAGATTTATTTTTACAAAGGTTGAAAAATACTTCAGAGTGACATGCTGTGATTAGTGATCACATTGAAGATTTTCGCAGGGAGAATCCAGAATAATCAATCATTTTCTCTTTCTATTCAGAACAAGAGTGGCATGAATGGAATCTAGAACATTGGTTTCTAATTTGTGGACTCCAGATCTGGGGGAAGGACAAGGAGGGAGATTGCCACTGAATTATTTAAAGGGATCCTCCAGTACATTTTTTCAAATACTAAATACAAAAAGTACAGCAATAGTTTTTTTTTTCCTGGTGTGATGTTTGCCATTACAAGGGGGCTTTGTCTTTGAAAAGGCTGAGGACCACTGATTTTGGATGTAGCATTGGGATGTGAGTATAGTATAAAGATGCATTTCCTAGCAATAAGAATTATTGTGACAGGCATTGAAATGTGCTTTGCTAGACCAATGAAATAATTGAGACTAGTACTGTTTCAAGGTAACGCAGGAATTTGTTCATTTATTTATTCCACAGTCATTCACTGAGCGTCAGCCATGTATCGATGCCCCAAGCGCTCTGCTAAGTCTGGAGCTACGTAAAGGCCAAGACACAGACAGCCTCAGGAATCACGCCACTCATGATTTCTCAGCAACTAGAAGTGCAATACATTAATTCATGCCCAGCAGATGAGATCATTTCCATTCCTGTAATTCTATATCTTCAATACAATAGCAAGGGTAACAGATTTTGAAAAGGAAAGGTAAATCTTTACTTGTGCGGCTTATTTCTGTGTTCAACATAAACTTGTAACCAATAAGAAATATAGGAGCCTCCTTTAAAAATCCTAAATTTTTTTCTCGCATTTGTGGAATAGCCAAGGAATACTCATTTCCCCTTCACAAATGTCACAACGAATGTTTCTCATAGTCAAAAGTTATTTCCTCTCCTTCCCTCTGTTTTTTTCTCCAGGGTAAGGGTGGAGAAAACTGTAGTTTTTTAGCAGTAAACTGCCCTCATTCCAAAACATGATGGTTTAATCTCCAGTCGCTCATTGAGATTTCAATTCACTTAGAAGTCTTGATGATGATAAATTTTCTTTAAAGAACATCATAAATTTATATCCTAATGGACTTGCTACATGAAGTCTGTGATTACAATGTAAATAAGAGATATTCACCTCTTGTATTTAAGGACTGGACCCTAATAATATAATCTTTTCTTAAAGCTTATTCTTTTTCCTTTTTCTTTTTGGTTCACTTAGCATTATCTTTAATAAGGCAGACAGTACAAGGAGAAGACAAGATTTGTCATCCGTTCTCCAGAAGTCTTAGGAACAGTGCTTTACTCATTAGCTCATTAATTGACAATTCTCAAAATACCTTCTTATATACACTTAAGTCTACAGAAACATCTAGACTTCATTCCAAACCTCTGTCTCTTATGGCAGAATCATGTTTACTGAGCTCTTAAATATGAGCCGGACACTCTTCCAAACACTTTACATGCATTAGCTCACTTTACCATTGTCACAGCTCTATGAGATAGGTGCTGTTGTTATCCTCACGTTACAAATGAGAAAACTGAGGATCAGAGAGGTTAAGTAACCAATCCAAAGTCACACTGCTAAACCAAGGTTTGACCCTTGGGAGTGGCTCTTAGCCACATACCCTCTACTGTTTCTCAAGAAGAAAATGATTGTTTTTTTTTCCCCCTAAATTGGACACAACATATAAATATTAGTCAATTTAAAAAAACAAACAAACCAGGTTGTTTTTTTTTTTTAAGATTTTATTTATTTATTTGACAGAGAGAGACAGCCAGCGAGAGAGGGAACACAAGCAGAGGGAGTGGGAGAGGGAGAAGCAGGCTCATAGCAGAGGAGCCTGATGTGGGGCTCGATCCCATAACGCTGGGATCACGCCCTGAGCCGAAGGCAGACGCTTAACAACTGAGACACCCAGGCGCCCCACGAACCAGGTTTTTATTTCTAGAATGCCTGGTGTGGTATATTCAACAATGAAGTACTCTACAGCAGTGAAAAATGAATGAACTACAGTTAACTACATCAGCACAGGTGAATGTCACAAACTTAATGTGGAGTTAAAAAAACAAATACCAGGGCACCTGGGTGGCTCAGTCAGTTAAGCCCGACTCGATTTTGACTCAGGTCGTGATCTCAGGGTTGTGAGATCGAGCCCCGTGTTAGGCTCTGCACTAGGTGTGGAGCCTGCTTAAGATTCTCTCTCTCCCTTCCCCTCTGTCCTTCCTCCCACCCATCTCTCTCTCTCCTTCTCAAAAACAAAAATAATACAGTAAATAATAAAAATAAAAAACAAATACATAGTGATTCCGTATATATAAAGTTCAAAAACATGGAAACCAAACATAATGTTTAGAGACATACCTATACGATAAAGCTTGAGGGAATCCTATACACAAAATTCAGGGTTGTGTTATCATGGGGAGAAATATTTTGGGAAAGCTACACAGGAGCTTCAAAGCCTTGGAGTGGGTGCACAGGTATTTTTGTTTATTATTATTTTAGCTATTTATACATGTACTTTTATACGTATTATGTATCATAATTATATATTTTAAGGAAAGGGGATTGTACCAATGCAAGGAAATACTTTATTAAAGCAGATTTCAGCACGATTTTAATCTAGCATCCTCTAACACTTTCTTAGAATTTTCATACACTCCAATGACTTCTAGTCATTGTTAAGACATGAGAAGTCTTTTGAATTGTAAAAGAATAAATTATGCCTAATGTATCAGAATTGAGGATACGCTTTCTGGCGTTCATGTTCTTTAAAAATTGTTTATCAGTATAAGAAAAACATGGTGACTGTTAACAAACCAGCGTGAATCATCGTCACTCATTTTTCAGTGTCATTGGATACCAGCACTTACTGGGTAACACCAGAATTTCTGCCATCCTTAGGAAGGATAAGCATTTTTGTGTTATGATTCTGAATCAGGGCAAAGATCTGTTTTTCACTGCTAGGTTAGGGACCATAGCAACTGGTCTATGGTATCAACCCTGGTCACTCATTCTGTCCCTTCTGGTCTTGGCTGATAGACATCTAACCGAAGCTATTACCGTTGCCCCGCTGCTTTTCCAGATAGTCCCGTTATCTGGGCTGGTTATTTTTCTTTTTTGCTTTTGAATTTTTATATTCTAGGCAATGAACTCAGGTTGGTTTGCTTTTGTTTCATGGACCCTTACTTCGCTCAATAAAGATAATTTAGTAAATTCTAATACTATATTCCAAACTACCATTTTACTTTATCTACAGATGTGACAAAATTTTGTCGTTCACTGGGGATTTCTGGGAAGCAAACTGAACAACATAAGATCGGAATTGATTGGCTGTAGCAGGTAAGCTAGTCCAAGGACTTGGCTATTGACATGGCTAGCATTAAAACCATTAGTATTATTTAATTGGATCTTTAAAAATGCTTTCTGTTTCTGAAAACAAATATAAATATTTATTATAGAAAATTAAGATCAGAGTAAAAAAAATTACCTGTAATTAAGTCTATCAATTCTGTTAAAGTTTTGTGTCATATACTTCCAGTCTTTTTCTTCTCTTCCATTTTAATGAGTGGTTGAATATAAAAATTATATCCATCTACTGATAAGAACGTAAGAAGTAGTAGTATAATCCTATACAAGTAGGATTGCCCTGTACATAAGATATCCTAGCTCTTCTGGACTTTCAAACTCCTATTCAGTACCCAGCAAAAGAAGAGTTTCACATGCCATCAATTCTTGGCTGTTACTTCTCAGGCATGAGTATAAATTCAATAGGCTTAAACTAACAATAGTGATCTAATCTTGCAAATGCTATTCTCATGTTCATAGGTGAGGTCTGGCTTTTCCACACAGATTTGATCTGTGTGCATGGGTGACCTGAACCCAAGATATGAGAGCACTCAGTGGCAGCCTTTCCTAGAACCCATTGTACTTTCCCCCATCTCTGATTTTCAGCCCCTGGCTCCCCTAGCTATTTTAATGCTTGGAGACAAGTCAAGACTTGAAGGTGGAAAAGATAGAAAAGTGTAATTTTTAATTCTTTTCCCATCATTCTCAAAAGTCCAATCCTGAAATCATCAGTGCTGAGGGCACTGAGGAATAGGAATTAATTTATTCAATCAGTCCATCTCAGTCAGTGAGTATCTTAATTAAGCACCTGCTAATGAAAGTCTGGGCCTTGGTAGGCATCTACTGTGCTAAGTGCTGAGAGGAACACAGAAGGTAGATTAAATGTGATTCATGCTAAAAGATGTATAATTCAATTGGAGAAGCAATAATAAATAAGTTCTATAATTAAAAACAATACATACAGCGTACAATTAATGTGTCTAGTGCAGATAACAAATGCTTTAGGCGTTCAACAGGAGCTTCTATTTTAAAATAATTTTTTTTCTTTAAAAATTCTATGGATCCTATAGATTTTATGTTCTGAACCATTCAAGAATTAACCAGGGTTCAAATTTTAATATACTCACTGTATTTTAACAGAGTAACATCACATTATTTAAAGTAACACTGTATTGGGGGTCCTGGCTGGCTCAGTCATTGGAGCATGTGACTCTTGATCTTGGGGTTATGAGTTCAAGCCCCACATTGGGCAGAGAGCTTACTTAAAAAAATTAACACTGTATTTTTTGGGGGGGGTAAATATAATGTGGTATATTTACTTAATGCATTCCAAGGGCAAGGAAAATGAGGAGTTACATGTATCAATATGGATAAATCTGAAAATCCTAGCTTTAAGTAAGAGGGAGCACTTGCGGGATATATACCAGATATTATATATATAAGGTTTAGAAACATAGTATAGCTGGTACATTAGTTAGGGATATATCAAGATTGGAAAGCATAGGAAGGGTAAACATAAAATCAGAAGAGTGGTAATCCTTGGGAGGAAGAGAGCATCATTCAGAGGAATGCCCAAGACTTAAGTATAATAATGATTTATTTCCTAATCTAGTGATGGGCACATGGGTGCTCATTCTTACCTTTATGTGTTATACTCCTTTGTGTTCATGAAAGACCTTATAATAATTTCTGTTGTGGTAAAATACATATAAAACAAAATTTAGCATTTAACCATTTTTAAAGTGTACAATTCAGTGGTTTTAAGTACATTTACATTGTTACACAACTATCCACCACTATCTCCAGAACTTTTTTTAGTAGTTTATTTTTTGGAACATCTTTGAGTTCACAGCAAAATTGAGTGGAAGATACAGAGCTATCTCTATACTTCGTTCCCCCACACATGTATAATTCCCCCCATTATCAATAACCCCCACCAAAATAGTACATTTGTTATAACTGATGCACGTACATTGACACAGTATTACTACCTAGAGTCCATAGTTTATATTAGGGTTCACTCTTGGTGTTGTACATTCTGTGGGTTTGGACAAATGTGTGAGGACATTTGTCCACCATGATAATATTACAGAGAGTAGATTCACTGCCCTAAAAACTCTCTGCACTCTGCCTGTAACACTGTATTTTAAACAAAATTTTATCAACTCAAATCCAACAATATATAAAATGGATGATACCTCATGACCATGTGGGGTTTACCCCAGGAATGCAGAGCTGATTTGACATTTGAAAATCAAACAAACTGTAAAAGAATAACTATATGATAACCTCAATAAATGCAGAAAGAGGGGCGCCTGGGTGGCACAGCGGTTGAGCGTCTGCCTTCGGCTCAGGGCGTGATCCTGGCATTGTGGGATCGAGCCCCACATCAGGCTCTTCCGCTGTGAGCCTGCTTCTTCCTCTCCCACTCCCCCTGCTTGTGTTCCCTCTCTCGCTGGCTGTCTCTATCTCTGTCGAATAAATAAATAAAATCTTAAAAAAAAATGCAGAAAGAGATTTGACAAAATTCAACATCCATTCCTGATCAAGACTCTCAGAAAACTAGGAATAGAAGGGAACTTCCTCAACCTGATAAAGGGCTTCTTTGAAAAACCTATAACTAACATAATACTTAATGGTGAAAGACTGAAAGCCTCCTTAAAATCAGGAACAAGACAAAGATGCTCACTGTCACCACTTCTATTCAACATTCTACTGGAGAGTCCAGCCAGCGCAATCAGACAAGAAAAAGAAAAACAGCCACACATGTTGGAAAGGAATAAATAAAACTCTCTTTATTCCACAGACTACATACTCATATAGGAAGAAAATCTAGTGGAATCTACAAACAGCTAGGATAAGTAAATTCAGCAGGGTAGCTGCTTACAAGATTAATATACAAAAATCTATTGTATTTATATTAGCAACAACAAATCAGAAATTGAAATTAAAAAGCAATACTATTTATAATAACATGAAAAATATTAAATACATAGAAATGAATTTAGCAACAGATTTGAAAGACCTGTGTACTGAAAATACACAACATTGCTGAGAGAAATTAAAGAGAATCTAAATAAATGAAGAGATAAACCATGTTCATAGGTCAGAAGACTCAATATTAGTGTTAACAACAAATAGATCAATAGAACAGAATAGAGAGTCTTGACACATATATACATGACACATACATACATACATACATGAACAATTGATATTTTACCACAGTTCAAAGGCAATTCAGTGGAGAAAATATACTTTTTTCAACAAATTGTACTAGAACAGTTGAAAATTCATATGCAGAATAATGAACTCCCATCCATTCTTATATACAAAAAAATTAACTCAAAATGGACCTCAGACTTAAATGTAAAACATAAAATTATAAAACTTCTAGAAGGAAATCATAAAATAAAATCTTTGTGACCTTGAATTAGTCAAAGATTTCTTAGGTAAAATATGAGGTACTCTCTCAAAACTCAATAATAGGAAAAAAACAACCCTATTTTTTTAAAAAATGGGCAAAAGTATTAAACAGCCACCTCACCAAAGGAAATATATGGATGGCAAATAATCATGTGAAAAGATGCTCATCATTAGTCATTAGAGAAATGCAAACTAAAATCAGAATGAGAAAAATGCTTAACAAAATATTAGCAAACTGAATCCAACAATACATTAAAAAAATCATTCATCACAATCAAGTGGAATTTATTCTTGGGATACAAGGGTGGTTCAATATTCACAAATCAATTGACATGATACATCACATCAACAAGAGAAAGGATTAAAACCATATGATCTTTCAATAGATGCAGAAAAAACATTTGACAAAGTACAACATCCATTCATGATAAAAACCTTCAACAAAGTAGGTTTAGAGGAAACGTACCTCAACATAATAAAGGCCATATATGAAAATCTCACAGCAAATATAATACTCAGTGGTGTAAAACCCCCTAAGATGAGGAACAGAACAAGAATGTCCACTCTCACCACTTTTATTCAACATAGTACTGGAAGTCCTAGCCACAGCAATTAGACAACAAAAAGAAGTAATAAGCATTCAAATTGGTAAGGAAGAAGTAAAACTTTCACTATTTGCAGATGATATGATACTATGTATAGAAAACCCAAATGCCCCTCCAAAAAGTGACTAGGACGGATAAATGAATTCAGTAAGGTTGCAAGAAACAAAATCAATATACAGAAATCCATTGCATTTCTATACATTAATAATAAAGTAACAGAAAGAGAAATTAAGAAAACAATCCATTTACAATTGCACCAAAAACCATAAGATACTAGGAATAAACCCAAACAAAGAGAAGGATCTGTACTTTGAAAACTATAAAACACTGATGAAAGAAATTGAAGAGG
This sequence comes from Ursus maritimus, assembly GCF_017311325.1. NCBI lineage: Eukaryota > Metazoa > Chordata > Mammalia > Carnivora > Ursidae > Ursus > Ursus maritimus. The sequence goes on from NW_024423343.1 coordinate 35,012,099, forward strand.
ACCCAAAGAAATGGAAAGACATTCCGTGCTCATGAATTGGAAGAACAAATATTGTTAAAATGTACTACCCAAAGCAATCTACACATTTAATGCAACCCCTATTAAAATACCAACAGCATTTTTCACAGATCTAGAACAAACAATTCTAAAATTTGTATGGAACAACAAAAGATCCTAAACAGCCAAAACAATCGTGAAAAAGAAGAACAAAACTTGAGGTATCATAATCCCAGATTTCAAGATATACTGCAAAGCTGTAGTAATCAAAACAGTATGGTACTGGCACAAAAATTGGCACATAGATCAAAGGAACAGAATAGAAAGCCCAGAAATAAACCCACAATTATATGGTCAATTAATCTTCAACAAAGAAGGTAAGAATATCCAATGGGAATAAGACAGTCTCTTCAACAAATGGTGTTGGGAAAACTGGACACCTACATGGAGAAGAATGAAACTGGACCACTCTCTTACCTCATACACAAAAATAAACTCAAAATGGATTAAGGACCTATATGTGACACTTGAAACCATAAAAATCCTAAAAAGATCATAGGCACTAATTTCTCTGATGTTGGCCTTGGCAACATTTTTTTAGATATGTCTCCTGAGTCAAGGGAAACAAAAGCAAAAATAGACTATTGGGACTACATCAAAATAAGCAGTTTCTGTGCTACAAAGGAAACAATTAACAAAATGAAAAGACAACCTACTGAATGGAAGAAGACATTTGCAAATGACATATCTGATAAAGAGTTAGTATCCAAAATATATAAAGAACTTACACAACTTGGGACACTTCGGTGGCTCAGTCTATTGAGCATCTGACTCTTGCTTTTGACTCAGGTCATGATCTCACAGTCATGGGATCAAGCCCTACAATGGGCTCCACACTCAGGATGGAGTCTGCTTAAGATTCTCTCTCTGCCCCCACCACCCCCACTCACACTCTCTCTCTCAAAAAATGAAAGAAAGAAACAGAGAGAGAGAGAACATATACAACTCAACACCAAAAAAACAAATAACCCAATTAAAAAGTGGTCAGAAGACATGAACAGACATTTCTCCAAAGAAGACATACAGATGGACAACAGACACGTGAAAAGATGCTCAACATCACTCATTATCAGGGAAATGTGAATCAGAATCATAATGGAATACCACCTCACACCTGTCAGAATGACTAAAATAAAAAACACAAGAGACAACAAATACTGGTGAGGATGTGGAGGAAAAGGAACCTTCATGCACCCTTGGTGGGATTGCAAACTATTGCAGCCACTCTGGAAAACAGTATGGAGTTTCCTTAAAAAAATTAAAAATAAAATTACCTTATGATCCAATAATTCCACTTCTGTGCGTTAACCCAAAGAATACCAAAACACTAATTCAAAAAGATATATGCACCCCTATGTTTCTTGAGGCATTATTTACATTAACCAAAATATAGAAAAAAGCCAAGTATCCATTGATAGATGAATGAATATATATAATATATATATATTATATATATATATAATATTACCCAACCTAAAAATGAAATCTTGCTACTTGCAACAACATGGGAAGATATAGAGGATATAATACTAAGTGAAAGAGGATATAAAGGCTAAGAGAAAGACAAATACCACATTATTTCACTCATATGTGGAGTTAAACAAACAAAGTAAAAAAGAGACAAACCAAAAAACAGACTCCTAACTATATAGAACAAACTGATGGTTACCAGGGGGGAGGTGGATGGGGGGGATGGGTGTAATACATGAAGGGAATTAAGAGCATACTTATTGTGATGAGCACTGAGTGATGTATAGAATTCTCTAATCCATATATTGTACATCTGAAACTAATATAACACTGTATGCCAACCATACTGGAATTAAAAAAATTTTTTTAAGTCTGCAATCACTCTAAAACAAACAAACAAACAAACAAACAAACAAACAGAATGAGAGATCACTAAATACTTATAAAATGTCTAAAATTTAAAAGACTGACCATACCAGGGACGCCTGGGTGGCTCAGTCAGTTACGTGTCTGCCTTCGGCTCAGGTCGTGATCCCAGAGTCCTGGGATGGAGCCCCAGGTTGGGCTCCCTGCTCAGCAGGAAGCCTGCTTCTCCCTCTCCCTCTGCTGTTCCCCCTGCTTATGCTCTCTTGCTCTCTCTCTGATAAATAAAATTTTAAAAAAGTAAAAAAATAAAAAATAAAAGACTGACCATAGCAAATGTTGGTGAGAATGAGGAGCAACTTGAGCTCTCATAGATTGCAGTAGGAAGAGAAGATGGCACAGGGGCGCCTGAGTGGCTCAGTCAGTTAAGCATCAGCCTTTGGCTAGGGTCATGATCCCAGGGTCCTGGGATCGAGTCCTGTATGGGGCTCTCTGCTTAGTGGGGAGTCTGTTTCTTCCTCTTCCCCTCCCCCGGCTCGTGCTCTCTCTCTCTCTCTCTCAAGTAGATAAATTAAATCTTTAAAAAAAAAAGATGGTACAACCACTTTGGAAAATAGTTTGTCAGTTTCTTAATAAATATAAACACCCACCTACCCTATGAATTAGCTATAGCATTCCTAAGTCTTTACCCCAAAGAAAAGAAAATTTATGATTATACAGTGACTTGTACATGAGTGTCTAGAGCAGCGTTATTTGTAATAGTCAAACACTGGACACAATCCAAATGTCCACCAACAGGTGAATGGATACACAAATTATGATATACCCATATAATGGAATGGCAATAAAAAGGGATAAGCTATTAATACATGCAACAACATGAACATATCTCAAAATAACTGCTGAATGAACAAAGCCAGAAAAAAGAGTATATTACTATGTGATTCCACTTAAGTAAAACTGTAGAAAATGCAAACTAAACTGTAGTGATGGCTGATAAATTGTTACCCATGGCAGAGTGTAGGGAGGAGTGTAAGGGAGGGGTTACAAAGGAAGGGGCACAAGAAAATTTGGGGAGAGTTATGACTCTGTTCACTGTCTTTATTAAGTAATTGTGGTGATGGTTTCACTAGATTGTGTTGATACATACATATATATATATCATATGTATATATATATGTATATCTCTTTATATATATCTCACATAGATATCAAAAGTTACAGTAGTGTGCAATTTAAATATGTGCAATTTATTGTACGTCAGTTACACACCAATAAAACTGCCCAAATCTGTGTAGTTTCTATGACTTTGCGCCCTCAATCATTCCAGTTAACCAAAGTCTCCAATTATGTTTAAAATGCTCACATTTTCATCCCAATGACACTAACCATAATTGGAAAATTGAAAATTCATTAACTGCATTGTGAATTATTTTTAAGTACAGAGTACAAAATGAACATTTATTAAAATGATGCCCTTAAAAACAACTATGAAATTATATACAGCCAGACTATAAAAATATAATAGGAATAGCATTATGTGAAATGCAAACTGGAATATAAAATAAAAATATGTACCTGTCCAAACAAAAATGTACATTGAGGCTTTATATAAAATCCTGAAGGGGCTTTTTTCTTGGTGTGGTTCTAACCCTATGATGAAAAATATCTTTTCCTAAAGTGTATAATTACCCTCTGTCACTCTTAAATCTCCTCTGGTGTCTAAGCTCGCTTAATAATGGTGAACAGATGAGCAGAAATTAAAAATAAAGGCCTTCTACCAATTTAGCACCCTGCACATAATGTACCTATAATGATAGTTTGATTGCCAGGGCCCATTATTTTGTTGCTGCCTTTTTTTTTCTATTACTGCATCAGAGCCCTGAGTCTCAAAAGAATGCAGCAGCCTGTTCTATAAAACCAGAGCAATTTACACGAACACCAGCTTTCGCCTGTATTAGAAAGATGCATAGAACAAAACAGAAAACATAATGTAACGCCACGTGGACCGTTTAATGTTCATTGCACCGTTCACTTAAATATCATATTACATTTTGGTTCATTTATTTTCCAAAAAGAAAAAGTGAAAAGCATGATTTTTTTTTTTGTAGAATAAGGAAGAAAATTGAAGTGTTTATGGATATGAAAATGAATTAGAAAAAATCTATTGACATGAGGCTAGCAAGGCCCCCACTGCAGTCCCCTCAGTGCGTATGGAGCAACGAAAAAAAAAGATATTAAAGGAAAAACCAAAAGAGATGTAATTCAGCTTTGACATCGAGTAGAAGAGTCAAAATACAGTCAAAAGTGGTCTCCTTTTTTGAATCTGAGGAACTCTTGCTTTAAACCTGTTCTCTTGAATTACACATATCCGATCACTTACGACGTCTGGTTCCTATTTCTGTTTTTCCCAGGTTCCCATACGATCATAATACCTGCTAGTAAACATGCAGGAGAGAAGCCTCCGTGGCTTACAGTTGACTAATTCGTGTAGTAAAAATAATAAGCTGGATTTTTTAAATGGTTGAGGTGACCGCCCTCACTTTTTAAGACTAAATCGGTCAGTTCTTCAGTGAAAGGTTGACCCAGCCGTCAAGAGCAGCGCCTCACGTCCCGTCAGAACCCTCCTCTCGCGCACGGCGCGCTCCCCGCTCAAGCAGGCGCTGCAAGGCTTAGGCGCGTACGTGTGCCGGCCGCGGATGCGGATGAGGGAGTGAGAAGGCCAGTGATCGACCTCGTGAAAATGCCGCGTGTTCAAAGCGCTGGGAGAAGATCTGTCTGGAACACCGCCCTCGCGACCGGACACGGCGTCTCCGTGCGGAGCTGAGGGCTCGGTTGTCGCCGCGCCTGCCGGGCAGCCCCGGAGGACGGAAAGAGCTTGCGGTAATACCAGGGCCCTGTCGCGGGCCAGGAAAAGAGCTCCCTCTCCACAGACCTGTGCAATTGCCCGGGAGAATTGTGGACGGTTTTCGGTTACCTTACAAACATCCCGTGTAGGCCCTCTTGTACATGGACAAGCAGACTGTATGGATCATTTGTCTCTCGTCGTAGGCTTATTCCTACCCTGCGCCACCTGTACAAGCAACCCTGGCGCTCAGCGTGAATACCTTCAATCATTCTAACCCTTTCCTCAGCCACTTCCTTCATTTTATAGCAAGTTGTGCTCCATTTTCCCCTTACATGTTCTGGGGCTTGGAGAGGAATTTGAGTCCATTCTTCTGGGCTGTTTTCTGAAACCAATGCTGTGTGGGGCCCTTGGGCTCCTTCTCGGTGTGTGGGGGCAACTCTGAGGAGGGGGCAGCCCCGGTCACATGGGGAGGGGTGGGGACGGCAGCCGCACTATTTTACACATGTTAAGGGCCTCTGTGCGCTGAGTGCCGTAGAGAACCGGCCCGAGGCTTCCGCACGAAACAAGGGCGCATAGACTGGAGCTGGTGGGGGGCTGGGGAGGGCCGTTTATTCGGGAGGCCCAGCACAGGGGGCAGCTGTGTCTCTATGGCTCTGAAGAGACCATCTTTGGGCTGCTAAGTGCTTGCCTGGTCTCTTTAGGACAGGTTCGATGTTAGCAAGCTGGAAGTCATGCGGAAGAAAAACAGCAGAAAGGAAGAAGGCTCGCGGGAGAGCGTCGACTCGGCCCGCGGGGAGGGGACCGGCCCTCCTCCTTGGCTGAGTAACAGCCAGTGGGGCATGCAGGCCCCTCGGCGACGATCTGCGAGCGCCAGCGCTGAGGAGCAGGCCTCACCCAAGGAAAAGCGATGAGGCCGGGCGCGACCCGCCAGAAAAACCTTCCCGACCTTCAATACGGCCTCGTGCATCTGTCATAACAAACAAACAGTAAGGGAGACGTCAAGGAAGGGTTGGACCTCAACCTTCTGAAAGCACATCGGACAACCTCCCGCATGAATACTTGGTCAGTGGCTGGGAGACAGGACTTCCTGTTGCTGGGTTATATCTCGCTGTCTTCTTTTTTTCTCCTCCTTGGCGTTCACAAGCCCAGCAAAGAACAGGAAGGAACTAATAACCTGCTTTTCAGGTGCGGGGAGACAGGGACAGGCCAGGTTGTTGTCATAGCTATGTCTTCCTGGCCCAGCGGGGAGCCGGCCTACATAGTGGGAAGGATGGTCGAGCTGACCTAATAAATATTTTCCATCCCTAACCTCAGTAATTATTTTCATGTGTCACAGCTCAGCAAGGAATGGTGAAAAATAAAGTTTCCCTGATTAGACAAGACCCGCAGATCACTGAGAGTAGAATTTGAAACCGTCCTGTGTTGCTCGAGAAGTCCCTCTCCCCGCTCCTCAGGGTGCCGATGGCTTCACCCCACCTCTGCTCAATTACAGAAAGTAAGTGACTTTGTTTCTTTCCTGGTTACACTGCTCTCCTTTGTCATTTCCTACCCTTCCCCCTGCCCCACTCAAAAATCCGGACTGGAGTTTTTCTCTGCTCCTTTCTCCCTCCAACATTTGAAAATATACCTATTTCAATCCGAGAATTTCAGATCTAATTCTGCTTGCAGCCACAGTACTTCTCTGTGGGGTGGGAAATGTGGTCAGATGAGTGGTAGGAAAATGCCTTTTGGAAAATTGTTTGATTTGCTACACTCTATTGAGTCCTAGTGGGAAGTCAGCATCCCCTTGCTAGTTTGGAAATTTCTCGGAAATTATACGCAAAAAAAATTTCAGCAAAACATTTTCCATCCTAATAATTTTTCTAGATTGTCCCAAGGTAAGAAGAGAGGGATCAGGGGAGGGGGGCTGATGAAATGGGCCTCTCCCCCTTCCCGTGTGGGGCATGGGAAAAGCCATCTCAAAGCAAAGATCCCAATTTAGAGAAGCTTTTGGCCTAGCTGAAGGACATGGTTAGCATAATAAGGCCTCATTTAAACTATCTGCATTTAATTTCAGTTCAGACCTCCTCATTAGAATTTAGTTGGCAAGGGGATGTTGATAATCCCAGTTTGTTAGGAGGTCAAATGCAGTAGGTAATCAAAAATCCAGTGCTGCATTTGGCAGCTTCAAGAACATACTCCCTCTCCCCCCAGACAGCTTACTGAAGGTCTTTAGGTTGGTTACCTCAAGTGTAATTATTGCTTTAACCCTTCTCACTTCTCTTAGGATTAAGGATGAATTCTCTGTGAGGGATTATTGCTTAATGAGACCCAACATTGAAAGGATACAGGCTACCAGAGGGGAAAAAAATGTTTTTCTGGAAATCTATTCTAATGTAGTTTTCTATCAGACTGCCCAAGAATCTCTCTGAGGAGGCGGCGGCCTTCACCTTTGGGAGAACGTTAGATACTGCCATCTGCCTGTGGTCCAGTTGAGGCAGGCAACATGTTTGGTGGTTAAGTGTGCTCGTTCTGAGGTGGGTATGCCCATGATAGAACCATGAGAAATTTTAGGGACCTCTAGTGACGTCCTTCCTTTTTTAGAAGAGAAAAATGAGACCAAGAGAGAACCAACGATTTGTTCAAATGTTTTAAGTGAAACTCAGGTGTGCTGATCTTCCCTTTAATGTTCCTTCTCAGAGAACTAGCTCAACTAGCAAAGCCTCTCTCCAAACTGTAGGCCACATTTTTAGTTTTTGTACAGGAGGCTATTTTGTTTTATTGTATAAATTTTATTGAAATATAACATAGATGCACACAAAGGGCACAGATCATAAGTTTATAATCAGGACATTTTCACAAAAGGGTTACACCTGTATAACAAGATGGCCATCTCAAGAAACAAAATGTTTGCAAGCCCTCTTCCACCAGATTTTATTTCTCACATTTTATACATGGTTTTGGTGGGCATATGTATGGCTTACTATTAGAGAAGAACTGTTGAGTCAAGGAATATGTGTAATTTACCCTCAGGAGGAACTGCCCAACAGTTTTCCAAAGTGATTGCACCAATGTACACTTCTACCACTGGTATATGTGAGTTCCACTTGCTCCACATCCTGCCAATACTTGCCAATAGTAATGCCTTTCTTGAGAAATGAATTTAGTTACTTTTCTTTCATTTGTAGAAAATTTGGAGGGAGAGGAAAGAAGAGGACTTTTGTTCCCAGTTTCCTTTATATTTTAGTTGCTCCAGAGACTTTTCGGGTCCCTCCGCTACAGATTTTCCATTTGTCCCAATATTGCCAGGTAGATGACTATAGGAGTTTAGTTGAGGAATCTGAGAGGGCAGCTCCTGGAAGGCTCCCTGGCCACAAATTTGCTAAAATGTTGCAATTGAAGATGACTGTATTGCCTCCTGAAGTCTGGCAGTTCAACTGCGCTCTGTTGAGAAGCAAAGATTATTGTCCGTCAACATCATAGCTGACGGTTCTGGGACAACTTGATTGTTAAGAGCCTGACTTGGATTCCAAAGAGAGATGCAAAAAGGGTATAAGGAGTAGGGATGAGGAAGAACACCATCATCTCACCCTTGGGCCAAGAGCCAGTCTGTAGCCTCAACAATTTTTTTTAATATGTTCAGTTAGCCGGTGTATAGTACATAATTAGTTTTTGATGTAGTGTTCAGTGATTCATTAGTCAAGTATAACACCCAGTGCTCATCACAGCACGTGCCCTCCTCTATACCCATCACCCTGTTACCCTCTCCCCCCACTCTCTTCCGCTCTGAAACCGTCAGTTTGTTTCCCTGGGTCCATAGTCTCTCATGGTTCATCTCCCTTGTGGATTTTCCTCCCTTCCCCTATGGTCCTCCGTGCTATTGCTTATGTACCACATATGAGTGAAACCATATGATAATTGTGTTTCTCTGCTTGACTTAACTTCACTTAACATAACCCCCTCCAGTTCCATCCATGTCAATGCAAATGGTGGGTATTCATCGTTTTTGATGATTGAGAAATATTCTATTGTATATATGTACCACATCTTCTCTATCCATTCATTTTTTGAAAGGCATCTCGGCTCCTTCCACAGCTTGGCTATTGTGGACATCGCTGCTATGAACATTGGGGTGCAGGTGCCCTTTCTTTTCACTACATCTGTATCTTTGGGATAAATACCTAGTAGTGCGATTGCTGGGTTGTAGGGTAGCTCTATTCTTAACATCTTGAGGAACCTCCATACTGTTTTCCAGAGTGACTGTACCAGCTTGGATTCCAACCAACAGTGTAAGAGGGTTCCCCTTTCTCCACATCCTCGCCAACATTTGTTGTTTTCTGTCTTGTTAATTTTAGCCATTCTAACTGGTGTAATGTGGTATCTCATTGTGATTTTGATTTGTAATTCCCTGATGGCTAGTGATGTTGAGCATTTTTTCATGTGTCTGTTAGCCATTGTATGTCTTCTTTGGAGAAGTGTCTGTTCATTTCTTCTGCCCATTTTTTGACTGAGTTATTAGTTTTTTGAGTGTTGAGTTTGAGAAGTTCTTTATAGATCTTGGATATCAGCCCTTTTTCTGTAATGTCATTTGCAAATATCTTCTCCCATTCCATAGGCTGCCTCTTAGTTTAATTTCTTTCAAGACACGTCTCCAAAGGCAAGTGAAACAAAAGCAAAAATGAACTTTTGGGACTTCATCAAGATAAAAAGCTTCTGTAGCCTCAACATTTTATCATTTATTTTTCCTAACTTGGCCTATAGAAGTATGGTACAATCAGAAAGAAAGCAAACTGTCAGAGAACTTAACCTTGACATTGATATTTAAAACTCAGAGTAGATTTCCTTGAAAGCGAACCTTTAGCTGTTACTAGACCCCAAATTAAGGTTGTGCTCCAAACAGAAGCCAGTCGATCCAGTGTTTATGTGTTCTGTTAGCAGCACCATCCGGGGAGCTACATGAGCTTACCAAAATCAGTAGTATTGAGGCTAGCACTCTGTAAAAATAGTATAATTTATATCTCCAATATCTTGTATAGTTATAAACTCAATTAGCTTACATTTAATAATATAAAATTCTTTATTGAGGCCATACACTGTGTCAATGTCAGGTGCAAAGTAATCTCCTTAAATTCATTACCTCACGGGGTCCTGATAATATTCCTCTGGGAAAATCGTGTTGTCCCCATTTTATGCATCAGGAAACTGAACCATGGAGAAGTTAAAGACCTTGCCCTTCTATCAGTAGTAGAACAGGGATTCAAGATGAAGTCTGTAGGACTTCCGGTGTCTTCTATCAGCCACTACCCTTTACTGGCCCTGCAGCACACTAGAGCAGGGCTTCACGTTGGAAAGATCTCGAAGCTGTCTATTAGCCCCATCTATTAGCCCAATGTTTATCCCCATCTCCCTCTCTCTGTCCCTATCACCCCTCCCCCCCATCTCTCTCTCCCTATCTCTCACTCTCTCTATGTCTGTGTCTATCTCTGTCTCTTTGAGGATCTGTCCACTTAACCTCGTTTCTCGCCATGGAAGGTGCGCCCAGTACATTTGCTTCTCCTGGTAAATCTCCAACAGGAAAGGCCTTGCAAACATGTTTCCGTGTGAGCAGACTCTGCCACAGCACCATCTGCCAGCCCGATAGAGACAATCCTCCTTTAATTAGGAACGTTGAAATGTTGGAAATCCAGGCCAACTTCTAGCGTTACAGAGAAACCTTAGGGTATATAATCCTCGGAGGAGAAAACCGAGAGTTGGGCCCAGATTTTCAGGGAAAACACAGGACTTGCCTAAGTTCCGGAGAAATGGGACCTTGTGCCCTGGCTTTAAGCATCCTGTGCTCTCCAGAGCGGCCTCCGTGACCACTGTGCCAAGGGCCAGGTGCACTGGGAGATTTTTCCAGTTGTGTTCACATGTTTCTAGCTTGCTTTTATTCCTACATATATGTAGGGATTTTTTTCTGTAATGAGGGCTTGGTCAAACTGAGATCCCTCTTTTTGGATGTGCAGTTATTGAGTGGATACTAACCATTTCCTTAGCTCTCCCACCAGACCGAAATATTCCAGGAGTGCACTTTACCCTGAAGAGGGTTTTCCTTCGGGCCTGTGATATATTCTTGCTAAAGGGCAGAAATCAAAATTGGCTGTACCTAAGAACACTTGCATACCTGGTACAGATAATACGTTAATTTGGCATCCTTCAGGGACTTAAGATAATGTCATTTTCAGCCATTAAAAGAGAATGTTTACTTGAATGCTGTGTGTTCACTATAGCCAAATTGAACATTTTTTTCATTGTGTTGAATAGACTTCAATATATTCAAGCCTTCTCGAAGAGACAATAATTTGGGACATTAAAATGATAGATATACCGTATTTCAGCTTTTAATATTGCTCAATTGTTAGGTTTTTAAAATGTTGTTCCTAAATTTTACCCATCTTTTATTAATTTAGGAAGTCATGTTATCTATTATTATAACCATCTTATAGATGAAGTGTCTATTTTTTAAAAGATTTTTATAACATGATTCGATAGTAAACGTTACTCAATTCTAAAAAGGTGTGTGTCTTGAAATTTGAAGATAAGGCTATATGCAGTGTTATAATAATCAGAAGGTAAATAAATGGCAGGTTTTACTTTAGGGATATTCTGTAATATCTCAGCCCCCAGGCAAAATGCTATAAAAGGAAATCTGACAAGTTTAATATTTCAGCATTGCCACATACTATTATTGCTTGGTATAAGATATAGTCATTCATGTCTCTTTAACTAAAATCACTGAAGAGCTAGAAGTAAATTGAACAAACATAATTAATTTCACTTTGACTGTAATGTACCATGTCACAAACACACTCACAGACACTCTCTCCCGGATGGGTTCAAAAATAGAAGGAATGAGAGTATAGTCCTCAACAGATATAATGCAGGTAGTATTACGTTTAACTAGTCAGAATGTTGAGATAGAATTCTATTGATTTTTTATTTCCCACGCACTGTAGCCACAAGTACAAATACCAGATCCTAATCCTAAAGGATTCAAATTCATGCTAGAAGTAAACCACAGTGAAAGAAAACACCCATAATGGCACGTCTCCTTAAATTTGAGTCAGGGCTGACATTTTTGTTTTTATGAAAAGTGCTATATTATACATAATGACCAACTAAGACCTTTGACCCTAATTACTTCTTGCTAATAACAGTATTCTGTTGTACCTGGTGGAATCCGTAATTCGCTGGTTTGTCAGTGGCAGGCATTGATGGGAAACGTGAAGTCATAAGCCGATTAGCCGCCAGCACCGTACTTCCATGTACCAGTTTGATACCCTTGTTACCAAAATTAATCTGGCTTTTTAAAAAATTATTTCCTAGCTACAGAAAAACTTTGTCACACAAATACATCATAAACCCTAATCTGTACATCCTTCATAGCAGAGATATTGGGGGAAAAACATTATAGTACAGTCTATGCCATAAATGTCAAGTTTTTTTATATGTGACTCTGGGTCATTTGCCCAAGTTATAAACTGTAAGAATGACATCCAATGTTTGCATATCCTGTCAAAAATCAGTCTTATTATAACTCGCACCTTTCCCTGCTCTATTCTTTGTATCTCAGTCATCACAAACCCGGTCAATTTTACCTCCCACATTTTTCTCTCTGAAATTTCTCCTTTCCATCTCCACAGCCTCTCTTTGGTGGCAACCCTTTGCAACCCAATCCAAATGTATCTCCGGTCTCCCTTCCTCACCTACCTCCTCTAAGCTACAGCAACATTCTAAACCACAAGTCTGGTCATGCTAAATTCTTTGAACTACCCTTGGCCAGGCAATAATGTTCACACCCTTACCTTTCATTTTCTAAAAATCAACTATTAGTATCTGACAGAAGAGTCCAGAGTGACAGAAAGTACAATTTCAGTACTGAAACCCTGCAGCAAAACTTACACTCCGATTCACTAAATGAGAGCCCGAGTGCAGGTGGGAGATGGGAGATGTGCCTCTGTGTTTCCTTCACTTAAGGGTCTCTTTGTGCCTTTTTTGAGGGGGTGGACATCTTACCACACCAAATGGGATGACAATGTTTAAATATATATATTTCTTGTACAATATAAATTCAAAATGGAAGCCATTTTTTTTTCTTAAATCTGGTACTCAGCAGGAGAAACAGCTTTCTCTCTGAAGGTGGGAGGAAAGCCTGTCCAAGATGAATTTATGGCGAGCTGGCACATGGGCACCAATATGGTGCCTCCATAAAAGATTTCAAGGATAGTGACATTTTTGAGATTTTTGCCTTGCTCTCTGCCTTTTGGCCTTAACCACTTGTCTTTCGGCTAAGTTGAGATTCTAGTACAATGCTTTTGAGTTCCCTCCTCTTGCTTTGCCATTCCCTTCTAGCACTCACTGTCTAGCCTATGTGAACTATTTTTAGTGTCCCACGTGCATGCTCCTTTCATATTTCTGTTTGAGTCAATACAAAGCCTGGCATGAAGTAGATGTTTAATAAACATGTGAAAGTGTGGAGAAGACCAATTTTAGCTCTCCTGCTATGTCAATAATTTTTACTTAGCATTATGATCGTTATGTGCACGTGCAATTGCGACTAAAAAAAAAACCTCACTCATTTGGCACCAAAGCATAACTAATATAATTTGGGGGGAGATGCCCCTAATTTCTCCAAGAACCATATGGAGGCCTCATGGGCCCAGAGTTCCTGACTGGTCTGAAGGACAACTGTAGTCCCGAAGAAAAGAAAATTTAGCATGGGGCCCTACAGGAGTCCTTTTGTCAGGTACAAATGATATTTCCCTGACTCTGTTCTTTGTTGTGAAGCTTTCTGCTCCCATATTAACACAAGCAGAAGCATCTCCATTTCAGAAATACAAGTGCAAACAAACAATCTGTCTGCATAACATTCCTTTAAAGTCAGATGAGTTTATTTAAAGCATGGTAGCCCTGGGAGGGAATGAAGACTGGCCAACCCTACCACAGAGCCTGCAGAAACCCCGTGGCCTGGCTAACTTTCCACCAAAGTCTATGTCAAGGTTTGTGGGGGCAGGGTAATGTTTCAGACCAAATAACTCAGACAGAGGATTAAACACATTTCTATGCGACTGTGGCAGATTTGGGTTTTATTTTTATCCTACAGTCCTTAAATTACAATACCTCTTTTGATGTGGCATATGCACATTGTGTATTCTTAACTGCTTATTTAGATACATTTGGGACTTTCAGAAGCCTTTTTTTTTTTTTCACTATAGATGCCAATAAATATGTCTTTATGGGGAAGGGGATAAACTACACTTTTATATCCTGGTTTGGGGATCCTAATAAGGTTTTTAAAATGTATAACCTAATAATGAACCATGTCTATGACTTCATCATACCAAAAGATTTTTATTTTCCTTGAAAGGAAAGATACAGAACTTTCTAGTCTAAAAATGACCTGCTATAGTTTCCCGTCTGGAAATTCTAACTACCTTCATTGTCTGGTGTTTCCCTATTGTCTCTGAAAATGAAAATTATGGATAAGCCTCATTGAAAGAGAGCAAGAGAGTCCTGGTTAAAGGACTTTCCTTTTTCACTAGTAGCTAGCTTCATCCTCACCCACTATATGCTCGTTCCTTCTGTCCTTTGACTTGTAGATACCATATTATATTTTCTATTTGACATCGTAGGCATTCATAATGTTTTTGCCGTCATAGTTATTCCTGAAAATGCTTTATAATGAGTGAATAGCCAGAAAGGACAAGGAAACCACCAAGACAAAGCACGGTGCACAGCACCTTGGCACACCACACCTGTCCTGGACAGATGAAGGAAGCACCGAGCTCAGGAGAGCCTGGAATCCATTATACCCCCAAGCCAGGGGCCTGAGCTTTCTGGCTTCACACGAGGAGCCCTGCACTCTGAAAGCCTACGTCTTAATCATGTTTGCATCCACAGGGTCTATGAGAGAACACAAACAAATGGGTAGGGGGATTAGTGCCTACTTTTAGCCAATGACCAAGGTCCCACCAGCTCGGAGTTCAGAATTCTGACCTTTGAGTTCATTGCCTAGTGCTTTAACTTTCTTGTTCATTTGGATTCCTACTGTCGTGGAGGCCATTTAAGTTAATTGGTGACACTTTAATGACTTGGCATTATTTTAGCCCCTGGAGTTTTGTGTGTGAGGGCAGAGGAGGGAGATTGAAATTGTGGTTGGACTTTACTGCCAAGCATAGCATTGTGTGTTCTCCTGACCTTTTTCTGGAGTTCTTGAGACCCTAATTGAGTAATCCTATTAGTGGTGTATTTTAGGAGAAATATTGTAGAAGAAAGAACAAATACTGTTCCATAAACATGTGGAGTAAACTTCATATTATAGTAATCAATTGTCAGTCACCATGCAAAAATGATATATCTTGTTGACTTGAAAAACAAATCATTTGAAAGCCTTATTCTTTTCATTTTTTGTTATTTGGACTTCTCTATTTCATGAATTTTAGGCATCTTTTGGATCATGTCAAATTTGAACTTTCTTATTAAAGAGAAGTTATTATCTTTTGGGGTTCTTTTTAACTGATTTTCTGCTATCCTTCTGATTTTATAGTGATGAGAGTAGTAACGGGTGGGGAGACCTTCCTTCAGATCTTACTTGATTCCACTAATTAGTCAGCTCCTGTATAAGGGTAAATTTCTGTTGGTAAATTTAGGAACTCAATTTGCCCTTTGTTCAAAACCCTTTCACATTTTCAGACAAGTTATGTCTTAATCCTAGAATAAGTAGAAAATTTCAGAAAAATAAAATAGGGGAGTGTATGGATTTATGGAAACAGGAGAAATGCAATTTCCTAATTAACATTTGAGTGTATTGAATTCCAGAGGAGGAAAGTCTACTTTGAATATTATTGTGTAGACAGAATGATTATATGCAAATTGCTTAGTATATTTCTCTGTTTATATGCATGTATGTGTATGGAATCTGTGGGCTTTTTTGTGTGGGTGGATATGTGGTCAAATTATGTGGATGGGCTTGTTTGTTGGGAAGTATGGGGTGTATACAGGAAATTAGGAATTAGAAGCCCTTATGGTTTTACTTTAACAGAGGTAAGGATGGATTGGAGTGGCTTTCATTTTTCATATGAAATCATTTAGGCTGGCATTATTTTCATAATATACATCAAACATAATTCAAACAGTTTTAAGAAATGAAATTCTCACAAAGAAGGTAAGCTTACACACTACAAAATTAGTAGGCATATTTTTAAAATCGGAACTACCTGACTCAGCATGTAATCATTTCATTTCTATAAAACTTACTTCCAGGTCATTGAAGAAACAACTCTTGTACTATACCTTAAGTTCTTGAAAAGCAATCTGAATAATTTAGCCCATTTAAGACAAATAGTTATATAGCCATCTGCCTAGATATGCTTTAACCCTAAGCCAATGAGTGTGGTAGCAGTGGAGAGCTCCAAAAAGAGTACAGCCTGCACGTAGTGTAGAACTGAAAAAGGACACCAACATCCACAGATGGATTTGCCTACCACATTGAAATCAACATGGCAAAGATGAGAGGAACTGAAAAGTGTTTATTTCCTCAGGAAATCTCATATATTCATTCTGATGGGAACACATCCTTCAACAAACATTTAGTGAGAGCCTACTATGTGCCAGACCCTGTTCTGGGTGCCAGAGAAGATTCCTAAGAGAGCCCCTCCTGGTCTGTAAGGATCGCCATACACACGGTATGTGCTGTGACCTTCCGGGCAGAACCAGACTCTGCCTCCTCAGGGAAGGTGAACCTCTCCAGGGAAGGTGACGTTTGGGCTGGGTCCTGAAGGATGAGTAGGAGTTTCCAAGGGGAGTACGAGGAGGGCGTTCCTGGCAGTGAGATCAATGCGGAAGAGGAGTACAAAATACATGGCATATTTGGGAAACGGCAGGAAGTGTAGTGTGGGTGGAGCCCAAAGCTAGGTAAATAACACACACTTTCTGGCTCCTACCAGAGAGGTCACAGTCTCAGCTGGCAGACTCTTTTTTTTTTTTTTTTCTTTTTGGCCCATACAGTGTTTTAAAAATATTTTGAATTAGTTGCCAAGATTTAAAAATTGGAAGATTTCTCATAAAATTCCAGATTTCTGGCTTCTCTTGAAAAAAAAAATCAGAAGATCTGGCAACACTGGGCCTACATTCCCACATGGCAACAAACGACTGGAGCTGGGTAGCAGCTCCTGTGCCTCCTCCCTCTTCAAAAGAGGCACGTGCTTGCCAGCTCACCCCATTCTCCACCCTGCCGTCTTCTCTCCACGCCACGTGCTGGCCGCCTTTGAACCTGTAGGAAAATGGTGAACCAAACCGGCCGTGATTCTGCCGGTGTGGAGCTCACAGAGCAGAAGACTTCCCGGACGCCTTCCTGCGAATTAGGGTTTCATTCTTAGGCCTAGAAGGAGACCATAAGTATTCTTAAGGCAGAGACGTGATTAAATTTGTCCTTCAGAACTCTGACAACAGAATGAAAGATGACGTAGAGAGAGTGCAGGGCAAGAAAATAAGTAAAAGGCCACATAGCAGCCAAGAGAAACCCAAACCAGGCAATGATATCCTAGACTTATGCCATGACCCTAAAAAAGCCATAATCAAACTTTGAACCCTTAAAACGTTTTTTCCAAAGAGAGATCTCATATGACTCCAAATACAGTAAAATATCAATTTATGTATTTTAAATATTGATATATAGAAAGAAGAAAGAAACTTCATCAGAGTAACACAGTAAAGAAATGACAACCTTGGAATGTTTTGTACGGAGTAGCAAGTATTAAGCCTCAGGCCTTCAGACTACATAGTCTCTAGGCTGCCCCACAGGTCTGTTCCTATCAATTCATAATTCACAATATACCGTCATCTAGCCCTGCATGGAGAAATTTATATATTAGACCGAATTGACCCAATTGCACAGGAAAGTTTAAAAATAATAGATATATTTCTTGTCCTTGTTCTAGGTTTCCCTTGACAAGAGAATATATTTTCCTTAAATTAGCTCCTTATTTACAGGACAGAATTCTGCTCACCTCAGGGACTCTTTAGAAAGTGAGTGATTAAATTTAAAAGTGCTCAGGTCCAGTCATATTCTGTGGACCAAAGTTTTGCTTTCTTAGGATTCCATCTATTTGCTTCTACCTGGAGTTGTCCTTCTATCATTCTCTTCATTATGTCCTTTTTCTCAGACTTCTCTAGAACAGGGGAGGGGAAGAGCAAAGTTAGGAAGGAGCAAGGAATATCATGATGCCAATGGATCTTCTACTTTGAATACTGTGAAGTTTTACACAAATGTACAGTTGTGTAATTAAAAGGAAAAACAGATTGCTGAAGGTCTTCTTATAATAACTAAAAATTCTTCAAATCCCTAATGTTTATACTCCAAGGGATCCATTGTCAAATAAAGCTGCTCATAAATGCCTAAATCCTCCATCCATACTGCCAAGCATTTCTGTCCTTTTACAGTCTGAAACGTGCTTCTGTCTTTCCTGTCAGGGACTGATACTCAGAGAGAGAAGTTCTCTGTCTTCTGGACAGGTGCATGGACCCACCTTGGATGCATGAGGGTCTCAGGATGCACGGCTGCCCTGAGCTGGGGAGGGAATATGCCTTCTAAGATGCCTTCTGACATTGCTAATGCTCTGGGTGTTCTTTTAATAAGATAGTAAAAAACTTAAAGCTTAAAGCTTTTTATTGCTTTTAATCCTTGACTGACATGATGAACAAGCAAGTCAGTGATCGCATTCTTTTTCTAAACTCTTGTGTGAAAACAATTACATGAGATTCTTCAAAGTTGGAGCCTACATCATAATAACAGCAAATTGATCTCAGTAATATGCCAGCCATTGATCTCAGTAATATGCCAGTATCAATTACTTAACAACCCTATCAGGTGGGTGCTATTACTGTCATTATCCCCATTTAGCAGATGAGAAAACTGAGGCACAAGGAATTTTAAGTTATTTTCCCCAAAATCGCATAGCTGGGAGAGCTGGGGTTTAAATTCTTACAGTTTGGCACTAAGTCTAGACTCAAAGACCATACTTCACTTTCATGCTTATATAGATGTGTCTGCCTGAACCTCCAAGATATTGATGATGTGCAAATGTGAACCCCCACCAGACCCCCAAATCTCACCATTTTCCTTAATCCAGAGACAATTTCAAGGCCCCTAACATCTGTCATGTAAAGCTAAGATGCAAGACAGCCAAATTTCTTACAAAAATACAAAATAAAAAATGTTCATCCAGTATATCTGACGTGGCCACATCTGGTACAATGGGAAATAGCTTTGCAACTCATTTTACTAAATGTAAAAGATTATGATGATTAACTTCCTCTTCATTATGCCATGGTCAAAGTAAGTGTTCAATAGGTATTTGCTGCATTTTATTCAGAGTCAGGAAATTAAGGAGATTATTCCAAACTAGAGCAAGGTTAAGCATAGCTTCACAGAGAGATCGATTATCATACAAAAAAAACCTAGTGGCGTTCTCAGCCTAATTATTTGTTTTCATTTATCTTTCCCCCCTTAAGCCAGCATGTACTTCCTTTTTCTTAATATAGTGTCTTGAAATTTACATATTCAACTTTATAGTTTTATTGAGAATTAAAATACTTTCTTTTTAAACTTAAGGTATTCAAACACAAGATTGGTAAATCAATTAAAAATAGAATTTAATAAAAATGATCAATTGACCTTCAATGAATACCTGCAGTAATAGACTTTCATTAATGAAAAGAAAAATACTGCTACAAATTTTTGTCTCTGATAAATGATAATGCCCTCTAGTATATACCAAAGTAAATACATTTTCTTTAAAGAGAAATCTGAGATGAGATACCATAAATGCTCAGAATATTAATTCTGGATGGCATTAAGACTATCAGTGATTCAAATAACTTTGTGGAAGCAGTAAAGTATATTGAAAAAGCAAGGGTTTAGAGCTGCCAGATTGGTGAAACATGAAAATTTGGGGAAAGTGGCACACCCAGCATGAAGTTTCCACATTCTTTCCCCATACCTTGTTCTATACATCTCTTCCATCTGGATGTTCCTGAGTTCTATACTTTTGTAATAAACCAGTAATCTAGTGACGATGATGATGAAGAAGAAGGAGGAAGAGGAGGAGGAGAGGAGAGGAGAAAGACGGGGAGGAGGGAGAAGAAGAGGAAGGGGGAGATAGAAGGGAAGGAAGGAAAGAAGGAAGGGAGAAAGGAAGAGAGAAAAAAGAAAAGACAAGGGTTTAGAAATTCAGAACCTTAATTACTCAGTTTTTTTATATGACAAATGAGAATAACGATGCCTACTTCATAGAAATGCTTTGGGACTGAAGACACTACATTGTGCTAAGAAATCGCTGAGTAGAGATGATGATGATGATGATGACAGTGACAACAATGATGATGATGATGATCCTTTTGAACTATCTGAGAAGTGTTTCATTCTGTTGTTAATATGAAATCATTAGTTGTGTCAAACAACTCGCTAAAAATGAGTATTCTGTCTTTGGCTGCCCATTGGGATCATCTAGGAAACTTTAAAAGACACTAATACCAGGGTCTCACCTTCAGAAATTCTGGATTATTTGGTTGGGATGTGGAATTTTTAAAAGCTCCTCAAGTTATCCTAATGCGCAATCAAGATTGGGAATCAGTGTTCTAAAATAATTCAATTAAAAATCAGCATACAGAAATAAGTTGCATTTCTATATACCAACAACAAAATATCTGAAAAAGAAATAAAACAATGCCATTTATAATAGCATAAAAACATAACATACTTAGGAATAAATTTTAACTGTTGAGGTGCAAGATCTGTGCACTGAAAACTATAAAACACTGATGAAAGAAGTTGAGTAAGACACAGATAAATGGAAAGATATCCTGTGTTTATGGACTGGAAGAATCAATATTATTAAAGTGCTACCCAAAGCCATCTACAGATTCAATACAATCTCTATCAATATTCCAATGGCATTTTTCACAGAAAGAGAAAAAATCCTAGAATTTGTATGGAACCATAAAAAGACCGCAGATAGACAAAGCAATCCTGAGAAAGAAGAGCAAAGCTGGAGGCATCACACTTGCGAATTTCAAAATGTATTACAAAGCTACAGTAATCAAAATGGTATGGTATTGGCATAAAAACAGAAACACAGACCAATGGAACAGACTAAAGAGCCCAGAAATAAATCCTTGCATATACAGTAACTAGTGTTTGACAAGGGAGCCAAGATACTCAATGGGGGAAAGGATAATTTCTTCAATAAATGATGCTGGGAAAACTGGGTAACCACAAGCAGAAAGTGAAATTGAATTGAATTGTCTTACACAACTCACAAAAAGTAAACTCAAAATAGATTTAAAGATTTAAACGTAAGACCTGAAACTATAAAAATCCTAGAAGAAAACACAGGGGAAGACTCCATGACATCGGTCTTGGCAGCAGTTTTCCTGCATAAGACACCAAAAGCGCAAACAACAAAAGCAAAAATAAGTAAGTGGGACCATATCAAACTAAAAAACTTCTGCACAGCAAAAGAATGATCAAAATGAAAAGGCAATCTATGGAATAGAATAAAATATTTGTAAGCCATCTATCTATCTGATAAGGGGTTAATACTCAAAATATACACAGAACTCATACAACCCAATAGCAACAAAACAAACCAACCAATTAAAAAATGGCAGACGTCCAGAATAGACATGTTTCCATAGAAGACCCACAAATGGCCAACAAGTACATGAAAAGGTGCTCAACATCACTAATTATCAAGGAAATGCAAATCAAAACTACAATGAGCTATCACCTCCCACCTGTTAGAATGGCTATTATCAAAAAGACAAGAGGTAACAAGTATTGGCAAGGATGTGGAGAAAAGGGCAACTTTGTGCACCGTGGCTAGGAGTGGAAATTGGTGCAGCCACTATGGAAAACAGTATGGAAGTTCCTGAAAATATTAAAAATCACATGATCAGCAAACCCACATTTGGTATATATCCAAAAGAAATGAAATCAAGATCTTGAAGAGATGTATGTACCCTTCTGTTCATTGCAGCATTATTTACAATAGCCAAGATATAGACCCAATCTACATGTCCATCTACAGATGAATGGATAAAGAAGATGTGACACACACACACACACACACACACACACACACACACACTGGCATATTATTTAGCTATGAGAAAGAAGGAAATTCTACCAGTTATGACAACATGGATGAACCTTGAGGACATTATACTAAGTGAAATCAGTCAGACAGAGAAAGACAAATACTGTGTCATCTCACATATATGTGGAATTGAAAAAAGCCAAACTCATTGTAACAAAAAGTGGTATGGTGGTTGCTAGGGGGTGGGGGAAATGAGAGATGTCAAAGGATATGAATTTTCATTTATAAGATGAATAAATTCTGGAGATCAGAGGTACAGTATGATGATATAGTTTAAAATACCATATTGTATACTTGAAAGTTGTTAAGAAGGTCAATCTTAAATGTTCTTACCGCCCACAAAAAGATAATTATGTGAGATGATGGAAGTGTTAACTAATCCTATTGTGGTAATCATTTTGCAGTATATACAGATCAAATCTTCACATTGTACACCTTAAACTACACAGTGTGTTAATTATATCTCAACAAAATATCGTAAAATAGCTCAGCAATAGATATTCTTTACAACATCAAATACTGCCATAAATATTCTAGTGATATTGGGACTTCAAGTTTAAGATAGTATCAGCCTCAGCAGCCTCTGGTTCATAGTCTGCCAACTGTCCATTTAAAATACTCTTTAGGACACCTAAAATTATGAAAACTCACATTACAAAGGAAAATGAACACAAAAGTTTGTCACATGCCAGAAGCTTCATGGAATTTCCACAAATAAGAGTCTGGGAGGCAAAATTCACAAGCACGGTGGCATTCCCACTCTGTACAGCTTGAATCAGAGGGACCCCTTTGGCTGATGAGTAGACAGAAGAATGCTGTTGCTAACCCCTCTTCAGTGATGCAGAAGCTGCTTCAATCAGAAAATGAAGCAGAAACTATATCCCTACAACCCAACATTTCCCTTAAAAGACCAAAGCTAAGTTTTATCCCCCCCCCCATCAGGAAGTTCCTTCTACATCTATTCAGGGACTATTACAGGGATTTGTAGAGAAGGGAAGTGATCCAGGTGCATTACTCCCTGAGAAAATGCCTTTAAATAAAGTATACCAGCAGGCTCAGCAATGGTGTGTGTTCTAAGACTGTACTGTCCAGTATGATGACTTCTAGTCACAAACGACTATTTAGATTTAAATTAATTAAAATTAGGCAAAATTAAAACTTCAGCTCTTCAGTCATTCTAGCCATATTTTCAAATACCCAGTACTAGCATGTGGCTAGTAACTATTGTGCTCAACAGTGCAGATTATAAACCATTTCCATCATCAGGGGTAGTTCTAGTAGACAGTGCTGCTGTAAGAAAATTCTTCAATAAAATCTGAAATATTTCAGGAAAGAGTAATAATACCTATTTCATAAGATTTTTAAAGCCTGCCAAGCAAAGACCACCAGGAACATATTTGAAACCAATGTTTGTTTAATTTGGTGCATAAGGAAGAAGGTACTCCAGAGAAACCCTGGCATATTTCAAGAGGGAGTGGTTTAAAAGGGTGCTTCTAGCAGATGGGGGGTTAGATTAATCAAACAATGGCCTTGATAGGCCAAGTTGCTGGAACGATCCCTGGTCTTTAAACGTGAGTCTGTGCAGTTACTGCTAGATACTGTCCATGGTCTTATCTCAGAACATATGGGGCCGAACAAGCTCATGTTACAGAAGTTTGAGCCTGGATATTCTATGATGCTCAAGATGGTTAGGCTTGATGCAGTTTATCTGTGTCACGTTTTTGAAAGTTGTGCCTTCTGTTTCAATTCTCAGTATCTCTTTCCCTCCACTGCAGCCTAATTACCAGTATGGACATTTTTTTACTTTCTTGGTGATAGATTATTTTCTTTGGAGAATATGATCAATTTAGTTTTGCACTTTGGTTGAAAGCATAGTGCCTAACAAATTCTTAGTTACCAGATGAATAACTTCTGAGGATTTTTTTAATGTACAGTGTGGTGACTATAGTTAATAATACTATATTGAATTCCACTGGGAGTAAGAGAGTAGATCTTAAGCAGTCTCACAAAAAAAGGTAATTATGTGGAGTGATGGATGTGTTAATTAACTTGACTGTAGTAATCATTTCACAATGTATATGTATATCAAATCATCACATTGTACATTTTAAATATATACAACTTTGTCAATTATATCTCAATTATATCTTGGTTTTTAAAAAAGAAAGTATAGTGTTTGAATCTATTTAAAAGGACTGAATATTTGTAGTGGTAGATGTTTTGATAACTATAGGCATTATACCTTCTGGCTACTTTGGGGGGGATGATTATTGATTGAATCGTCTAGTATGATAGTGAGTGTTTAATATTCTGGAGATTATGGATTTGGCAGCTATAACAGCGATAAACAGGGACACTAGGATTATTATTAATGGTTGAGACATGTCCTAACTGTCCCACAAACTATTTGAATCTTCCTTATATACCTGGTTTTTTCTCTTTAATTTGGGTATGGGTTGCTTAGCTTTGCCAGTGTCTGACGAACTGGTTCAGTATTTGGAAATTATCAAAGATGAGAGCATTGGCATGAATGAGGGACAGAGGTGTCTACTAACAACTTAGAAATGAGAAGCAGTAAGAGAACGGGATGGAAGAAAAGAGCAAATGTGTAAAGAAGCACAGGCTTAGTGGCTTTGGGAATCTGGGTTTTGCTGGAGACAGATGTCGTGCACGAAGTCTGTCTACTTTATGTGGTCATCTGCTTGTTCCAAGAATCATGAGGTAGCTATCTATTCCTGTGAACCGTCTAGAGATTGTATAGAGAACTTCCGTTTTATGTTTTCATGAAGTATAGTTTTCCAAACATTTTAATGTTGAAGAATGGATGATGTTTTTCTGGAAGACATAGACCATTGGAGTCTTACTGCTATGTGAGATGTTAACAGTACATGATAAGGTCTTTTCTGATGAAGTTTAAGTGAAGTCTTTATCTGATGGTGTTTCCAAATATCTGATCACTGGGTCTGTTGTCATGCTGAAGTAGATTAGGTGGCCAGCAAGGAAGGCTGTTCTTATTTTTTGGTGATAAGAATGAACATATCATGATAATTTATTACATTACAGTATTTGAATGAAGGACAGTAGAATTCTCTTTTGAAGTATCATTCAAAATTAACCTATAGGGATTGAGTCAGTGATTGTCCTAGAAAAAAGAACATATTATCAATAGTTAGGACAGTGATAAGTATCCAGGCTTTTAATTTATTAAAAAATGTGTACTATGAAAGTCCCCAATTGACATTTCATATATAAACCTTACAAAATCTTTGTGTATACCACTACTGTATCTACGTGAGTGTATTTTCTTTAACATAATACACAATACACAGAGTACACAGTAATCAATACATATTTATAACACATTTATACATAATTAACAAAGAAATGCTGAACTTTTTTTTGAATTTGTCAGCTTAAAAAAATTTATCCTAGCTTTAATAAAGAAAAAGTTTCAATAGTTTTGAGTTAATTAAAACTAAAATTGGCCAACAAATTGAGTTATGCCTAGTACCCTTTGATTCATAAAGTAAAGGAGCAAATCTTTCTATTACCTGTATCCATTTAGGAAACTCAAAGGTATTTCAGGAGTAAGAGCTATCAGAAACATTTTTATTATTCTAAATTTGGTGTCTAAATTTGAGAAAGACAAAGTCAAAGAAAGATGTCTTTGGGACAAGATATGCGTGCTTAAGGCAAGAAATAGTTATAAGGAATAGGTTTAAAACAGCAATTAGTGAAAGCCATCATGAAGAGCTTTAACTTTTTCAAAAGTAAAACCTTTCAAAATTATTTAAAATTATGTCAAAGCCAAAGAGAGTTAACAGAATAATTTTCTTATCTGGGCACAGAATAATTTAGACATTTTAACAGAAAACCCATTCTAGTTCACTCTTAAAAATGTCATCCACAGGGCACCTGGCTGGCACAGTCCATTGAGTGTCTAAGTATTGATTTAGGCTCAGGTCATGATCTCAGCATCATGAAACCAGCCCCGTTTTGGGCTCTCTGCTCAGTGTGGAGTCTGTTTGAGATTCTCTGTCCTTCTCCCTCTACCCCTCCTGCTCCTGCGCTCTCTCTCTAAAATAAATAAATATATCTTTTTAAAAAATGTCACCCATTAACAATTTGCTGATAAAGATCTCAGTCTTTTTCTCTTTTGAATAAACCCATCAATTTAAACAACTTAGTCAAAATTTTAGCACAGTTTTTTCCAACTCCTTATTTGTAGA
Source organism: Ursus maritimus (assembly GCF_017311325.1). Classification (NCBI taxonomy): domain Eukaryota; kingdom Metazoa; phylum Chordata; class Mammalia; order Carnivora; family Ursidae; genus Ursus; species Ursus maritimus. Next base: position 35,038,240 of record NW_024423343.1, read on the forward strand.
TATTATAATCCCAAGATAATAAAGTTTACTTTTCAGGAGGGATTTTCTACATTTATAAAATATGCTAAAATTTGTCTTTACTATCATTTTTTATTTTGACCAGTTTTTTTTTTTTACTTAAGACAAGATTATCCTTTTTTGTATAGTAAACCAAAATATATTCTTTACTATGCAAAACCATCATCCAAAACCACACTTTTTAAAAATACATTCTTAACAAATGAGCACATACATTAACATAAACCAAAGGCATTTGTATATCCTTTTAATGTGTTAAAGAACTACTCTGTATTAAATAATATCATAATGGGGCACCTAGACGGCTTAGTCAGTTAAGCATCTGCCTGACTCCTGATTTCGGCTCAGGTCATGATGTCAGGATTGTGAGATCAAGCCCTACATCAGGCTCTGCACTGGGGGTAGAGCCTGCTTGAGATTCTCTCTCTCCCTCTGCCCCTCCTTTCTTCCCTCCCCCCCTCACTTTCTCGCTCTCTAATACTAAAAAAATTTTTTTAAGATTATCTCTTTCCCCACCCCCTGTAAAAAAGTTTTAAAAAAATAATAAAATAAATATCATAAATCTATTCAAATTATGTGCCCAAGTATCCAAAGATTATTTTTCAGTTAACTCAAAATAATATATATACAATTTTAAACTGAGGGTCCTGATAAATCTTATAGTTTGTACTTTACATAAATGTATCTCTTTTCATAAAGACATTTTGATATAATTTATTTGAACATACAAATTTCAATTTTTATAATTTTACAGGACTGTCTAGCAAAACCAATAAAGGAAATTAAAGAAATTCAAATTGGTCTTTTGTATGAAAAATAAAGACTAGCATAAACTAGAATGCTTTGCTGACTTTGTTTTTAGTGTAGTGTAAAAACAAGGACAGAACATAGAGCAGTTTTAGCCTGGAATTATTAAATTAGCTATTTGTCCAAGGAATCAATGCAATAGGAATGCTATATGAAACTTTTGCAAAAATAATTTACAAACGTGTGTTTTTATAAACCAGAATTTTAAATACTATAAATCATATTTAAAAGCTCTTGGCATTTTTTTTCCTTCTTATCTTATAACCCAGTAACTAAGGCCATGCAGTCTTCGATTTTTTTTTTTTTTTCAAAAGCTAACTACGTCAGTGTTGTTTTTAAAAGTCAATTGAAGCAAGAGCTCCTTCCATTAAACCTAATTTCTGATATCTTTTCCTTGTGGTTAGGTCTGGCTATGTGACCTAGATATTTCTAAAGTGACACACAATGACAGCTTCTTTAAAATTAATTAATTTCTAAAGTTTCCAAAGAGAGGGGGTAGGTGGAAATTAAATGAGAAAAAACCAGCTACAGACAAATATAGAAGTTATACTTATAGATTGGGTGAGAGAAAGAGTCCGAGGGAGTGTTAAAAACCCCCATCACCTAAGTAATGTCCTAACTCCATGATACAAGTGTAGTCACTGTGGTAGGACTTCTCATTGGAAGTGCAGTGCCTGAGTCTCTTAAAAAAGGTTTGCTTCTGGGGCGCCTGGGTGCTCAGTTGGTTAATCATCTGCCTTTGGCTCAGATCATGATCCCAGTGTCCTGGGATTGCATCTGCTTCTTACTCGATGGGGAGCCTGCTTCTCCCTCTGTCTATAGCACCCCCTGCTTGTGCCCTTTTTCTCTCTAACAAATAAAGTCTTTAAAAAAAAAAAAAAGGTTTTCTTCTGTCTTATCATTAGAGATAATTCTTGTTGGCTTAAGGGGTCCATTGGAAATTGGATGCCGAAGTCTTGCTTGGAGCCTCTTCATTGTCCCACAGAGCCTTCTAGTTCTTTTTTTTTTTTTTTTTTTTAATTTTTGGTAGAGTTCAGGGAGGCCTAGAGTGAATGTGACCGTGATAAGCCTGAACTTTTAAGTAAACTTTTCTTTTAAAATTCTGGTTATTGGCAAATCTTTTAGGGAGGCAATTTTAGAATCCAAATTGCATTTGGAAGTTTTCCTATGTCAATTAAAATATAAAGACTAAAGGATAGCTAAGATTTTGTTTCCTTTTCTGTTCATGTTCAAAGTTCTCCAAAATGGCCGCTGTTAATTTCAAATTGTCCTTGATTAAATCATGCCATTTTGAAAGTTGCACATGAATTAAAAGTATAATTCAAAAAATATTTAAAAATTAGATGTTTGACCCAGAGACACCATAGTTTTAGATTAAGACCACCCCATGGGCACTGCAAGAGTCAGTAAGAATGGTGTTTCTACAGTTTCAGGTTTCTGAAATAGGAAAAGAAGGCCAAGTGTCACTCAGGTGGGACTGACAAACCTGTAGCTCTAGGCAGATGAATAAAATAGTTCTCAGGGAGCACAAAGACAAGACGAAATACTTTAATAAGGTTTTAAAGGATGACTCCAGGCAAAGGTAGTTCAAAAGGCACCAACCTGAGGAGAACTTCTAAGCTCCTCGGCCTTTAGAACCATCTCAAATATGAATCCACAGGGCCTATGTTTGTGGTGACTGCTGGGCCTTATTTGACTGGCCCAATCCTAATAAATCAAAGACCTTTCTTTCTGGATAGTTAGAAAAGATCCATTCAGGAAAAAGCAGAGACCAGAGATCAAATTTCTGCTCAGGAATATTGACGTTGGAGATTTGCCACATAGGTTTATACTCTAAATGTCCAATATTTGAATTGCAATGTGACAACAGAGGAGAAATCTATTTGGTCAAAGAGTGAATTATATCCATGAATGGATATAAAAATCTGAGCCTCCACATTTTGCTTTTTAGGCTTCCTGAATAGCAGCCACTGTATCTTCTTGTTTTGAATTTGTCATTTAGTTTTGGGTGATGCAAGATTCATTGTGCTTGACATCAGGGGAAAAAATGAACTGGAGTGAATCTTAGTATTTCAACCTAAAGATTTGTGGAATAATTATTTTCAGAATCGGAGTGCCATTGAAATTTACTCTTGGGGGGCACCTGGGTGGCGCAATCAGTTAAGCGTCCAACTCTTTGTTTTGGCTCAGGTCATGATCTCAGGGCGGTGAGATCGAGCCCCATGTTGGGTTCCAGGAGTAGTGTGGAGTCTGCTTGAGATTCTCTCTCCCTCTGCCCCTCCCGCTCCTGCTCTGTCTCTAAAATAAAGAAATAAATCTTGGAACAGAACGGAACGGAAAGGAAAGGAAAGGAAAGGGAAGGGAAGGAAAGGGAAGGAAAGGAAAAGGAAAGGAAAGAAAGGAAGAAAGGAAAAAGAAATTTCCTCTTGGAAGAGCTGTTCTTATGTGTCTGTGATCTACTTGGACTCTGGGCTGCATAAGCTTGCCTCTGACTCCACTGGCTTCCCAGGGTAGGAACAGGAAGGTTAATTTAAATACTCTCCTAACAGCGCACAAACAGCATCCCCTGCCTTTGCCATTTACATGTTTTAAGTCTGAGGTGGCAGTCTTTGAGAGCAGAGTTTTTGGCATCTTTGATCAATCTACTTTAGATGGCAGATCAGCGCCCCCTCTGCACCACCGCATGAGGGGCAGGCTCAGGGATTCCAGTCCTCCTTCATTTCCTTTTCACTCCCTGTGACCTTGAAGCTACCAACAGGAAGAGAAAATAACCATCTGTCCTCATTAAGCCCCTACTGAGTAACTGGGTTTCCTAGTTTCCCAGTCTGGATAGGCAAATTCTTCACTTGGCTTCTTGGGATGTTTAATTGGCAAGAATGGACCAGCTGCCTATATGGCTACTATTTTTCTGCAAAGGAGGAAACATAGTTGATTAGGAGGAGTTATTAACCTGTCATAGAAGCTCTTAGGGGCAAAGAGAGAAATGGAACTGTCAAAAACCAAAGAGCATATCTTGTTCTGAAGCCAGCGACTCCTATAGTAATCTCCCCTGGAGCCCCTGTCCCATGGTACAGAGGCTGTGGAGACCTACACTGGAGGTTAACCCTGGCTATTCTCCTCTGTGGCATGAAGGAAGGAGCACAGTCTTGTCATGGTGGCTGGGTGATAGGCCCTGGAGTCAGGGAGCTTGAATTTGGAGCCATCTCCACCTTCTAGGATTTTAGGTTAAGTACTTGATCTTCAAGCCTCCATTTCCCCGTCTATACAATGGGGATAAAAAATAGTGCCAAACTCATAGATGCAGTCTACAACAATAACAAAACAATCCATGTTTCCATCCCTTGCATATAGAAAGTGTTTATCAAAAGTGTTTAGGCTTTCCAGGCCAGATGGTCTCTGTCGCAGCTCCCACCTCTGCCCTGGTAGTGTGAAAACAGCCATCTGTAATACATAAAGGAATGGATGTGGCTATGTTCTAAGAAAACCTTATTTATAAAAATGCCGCTGGCCAGATTTGACTGTGGGCTCTAGTTTACAGACTCCTAATCTAGGTCATTCATTATCACGTGAGTATTGTAGACTTGCCTGACGTAGAAACATTGAGAGAGGGAAAGGGGCTCCCTAATTTAATGTAGAACATAAGTAGGCCAGAAATTAGGAATGTGTGGTCATCAGCCTTTAATTCACTCTGTCAAAATGAGTGAAAAAATGCCGCAGACAAATGTGTCAAAACCATTCTTTTGATCCACTCCTCCTGTGCTCAGCCCCTCCTGCAAATTCCATGGGACACCTAGGAAGTCCCGGGGGCTCTGACGAGGCCTGTGTGAAAGAATGGAGTATTTCACAGCTAAAGTTTGTTGTGATATAAAATGTTTTTGGATCTTCTGGCTATAGGAGGGCATAGTTGAAGCTGTAGCTAAATAATGTGAAGTAGGGTACAAAGTGGATAATGTATTTGGTCGCCGTCAGGAACCACATCACATATTGCAACCACTCCCATTCGTCTATCCAATAGCCTTTTTCTCCCTTCTTCCTTACTGATGGAGAGTTGATTTTTTGGGGGGAAGCAAAGTATCCCCCCCAAAAAAGAATTTGAATTCCCAGGCTACCCTTTCAACCAGAGGTGACCCATATGAGACTGTTCTGGCCATTGAGAAATAAGCAGATTCTACAGGCAGGGATTGTAGGAATGCTACCTTTTCCTGGTTAAAAAGGGACAGACTCAGTGGGCGTGCACATTGGTGCTATGTGCTTCCTCTTTCTTCCAGCTAAGAACACAGATATTATGCCCAGAGATGAAAGGACTATCTAGTAATCGTGAAAGCCAACACTGTGGAAGGTGGGACAGAACACTGAAATGAACCTTAATCTTTGATGACTTCCTTGCCTGTAGTGCTTCCTTCTGGACTTCTAATTAATTTGAGAAATAAAAAACTTAATTGCTTAAGCCCCTGTTGGTGGGTTTCTGGTAAATGTAGCCAAACACAACCCTCTGGATTAACTGACTTCAAAATTTTCAAAGCCATGAAAATTAGTCCATTGTCAATATTGAAGTGCTTTCAAAATCTTGACTTTGCTTTGTATAGTATAGACAGTAGAATTAAAAGCAAGACAGTACTGGATTGATCGGTGCTGTTGTTTAGGTCCTGTTCCTCTACGTCATTTCATTAGCTGCAGTTTCAGGGTTCCTGGTGACTACTGAGAAAGGCATTTATGATGGTGAATATGGGTCTATGAAGGAATCTGGTGGGCTAAACACAATCCAGGCTTTACACGTTTAGTATAAGCAGTTTCACAAAAACTTGGCCAAAAAGTAGAAAATCTCAGTGTGACACTAGTATGACACTAGTATATGGCCCCCGAGAGTGTTCCCACATTTTTGCTGTTATCTATGAAGTTCCTTAAGTTAACCATTTTATATAAAAGGAAAACATTGTTTTAAAGTTTTAATTATCCATTCCCGGTCCTCTACCCAGCTTTATAAATAAATTCTATTGAAACCATGTTTATGATGAGTAATTCTTTAAAAATTTTCTCTTAAAAGCCTTTTGCCATTAATATTTCAGTTAATTAAAAATGCATTATGCCTTAATCCTTTGTTAAATGCACAAAAGAATAAAACAGCATATAATATTGAAGTTGGAAGTTTCTTCGGAATTGGGTGGTTGGGCTCACAACTGATGGTTTATTAATGTAAACCTAGTGGGGGGTAAGCCAAAGAACATTTCATGTTCTGATGTTTGCAAAAGAGATCAAATTTACAAGGGCATTGTTTTTTCCCTACTGAATTCCTAAACGTTACTATTAAAAGACATAGAATATGTGTAATACAAACATGTGTATCCCAAGGGACAGTTCAAAAAGATTGCTAAACATGGAAAGTTTATGGAAGAATCCAAAGTCAAATTAATATGCCAGAGCATGGATACTAACTTGGATTTTGGAAATGTTTTCCCAGATTAAAAAGGAGTTTTGGTGTGGGGCCCCATATGGAAAACATGCATAATTTATTTAAAAGACCAAAGCAAAAGTGAATTCACAGTTTGAAATCTGGATAATTATGCTATAATTAAAGGACTAGTTTGTTTTTGTTTTAAAATTATTGTCTTCAGAGTTTCCACCCACCCCCGCCCCCCCAGTGCTATTCAAGGATTCAAAAGTTTAGGGAGTATTTTCTTCATAGTCCTGGAAGTTTTTATCTTCTTTTTTATGTGCCACATAATACGATGAAATATTTCATATTATCTTTTTACTACAATACAACAATAGGAACCTTTCTATCCTTTCCCTCATGATGACTTTCTGCTTTATAAATTATATCTAAATAAGGCCACAATATCAATGAAATTGAGGAAACTGGTTTAGTTGGCTACCTAAGTAAATGAATCAGTTCTATAGGTATTATATAGAATCATTCATTCAAGAAATATTTCCTGAACCACTTTAAATGTTGGGTTCAGTGGAAATGCATTGAGGATCCAATCCCTGACCTCAGGAACTTTATAGCCATAGTTATATAAAGATTCCAAAACATTTTATCAAACATACAACACATGTTAAGAAGCACAGTAGATCTTCAGCAGAGACTAAATCCTCAACTCATCCTCTCCCCACATTTTATTAAATGACAAGCAAACAAAAATGCACTTATATGAAGGAGGAATAGGAATTTTTTTCACAATATCTAAAAATTCTGCGTAATAGATTCCAATGAATAAATATATATTTTTAACTTCTTCTACAACCCATAAAGAAATGGAAGTGATTACATATTCAAATTTTATAACTAGTTTTGAGGATAAAATACCCAAGACACAAGAAAGTTTAGGACATATACAGTTGTGGTAGCAACTGAATTTTAGTTTCTACACTCCCACACTCCTTTCTCTCTTCTACATATATATGTACATTGTATAATTATATATGCTCAAATCATACAGTGATTCTTTATCTATGGGAATAGGCATTCTATTAAATGCCCACACAAGTAAATTATACTTAGAAGGAATGGTTTATATATTCGTTCTTTTGACATAAATCCTGGTAGAGTTAATTTTCGGATGATCAAGCCAAGAATATAAAATATATTATTCTGATTTGAATAATGCACTATAGACTAATGCCCCCTTTAGTTGTTCAAACTTGAGTACATGAGCACACTACATAAGCAAAAACTGTAATAACTGGGCATGGGAAAATATAGTGGAGAGATAAAACCAAATATTACTTACAAACAGTGCTAGTCTGACACATATGTACTGGTACCCATAATCATCCTGTTAGATACTAACATACTAGTTAGATTTAAATGCATAAGCAGTTCACGTAAAGGACAGTAATTAGTATTATTTTAAAAAGTCAAACCCAGCATTCCTCCCTGAGAACAGGGAGGAAGCGAGGGAACTAAGTGGGGCTGGAGGCTGTCCTGAGGTTCCTTTGAAGACCTCAAGATTCAGTCCCCACATAGAGTTCACATTCTCCCTTCTCTTGGCAGAGAGCACCCAGGAATATGGTGTTTCCACCATTGCTAGTGTGAAGGCTCCATTCTCCCCACCGAGCTAATTACATTGAACCAAGGGGAAGGCGATCCCATTCTCTGTACAGATTAAACAGAGAGAGCCTGAGAAACACTCCAAGGACCACACAGCTATCCTGAACCACTCCAGCAGCTCTGCTTAGTTCATGGTGGACACTGGGTCAACTGTTGCGGATGGTTTGGATGAATGCAGAATTGCCCTCTTTTCATGGAAGAGCAGATCACACTGGGCAGCCCAGTCTCACGTTCCAGACAGGAACCTAAGGAGATAAAGAAAATGGAGCAATGAGTCATCCCTCCTCAGCCCCAAGGTGGAAGCCTGGTACTAAGACTGCAGGCGCTGCTTTCCCATTCACAGTACCCATGTGGAGATTGCCGAGGTTGTCTGCTAAATTACTTCATCCTATGGTGTCAAAAACTATTTATTTATTTATTTATTTATTTATTTATTTATTTATTTATTTAGATGTAAAGTTCAATGATTCATTAGTTGCGTATAACACCCAGTGCACCATGCAATACGTGCCCTCCTTACTACCCATCACCAGCCTATCCCATTCCCCCACCCCTCCCCTCTGAAGCCCTCAGTTTGTTTCTCAGAGTCCATAGTCTTCTCACTCAGGGAACAAACCACCTATCTTTAAATCCTAACGGTGAAGTGGATTCCTGGGTGGTGGGGCTCAGGACTCTGGAATAAGAGCCCAAAATTAGGTTGGGGTTGCAGTAGGGATCAGAGCAAAGGCCCTGTCTGCCAAGAAATACTAAGAGGTGGTTGAGGGGCCCACCAAGTTAAGATGGAGAGAACAAAATAAAGAGGGAGGAAAATGTAAGAAAGTCAGGAGGGAAGCCAAACAAAGTACAGAGAGAGACGGAGGAAGCAAAGAGTGAAGGAATGAATGGTGGGAAGGCATTGAGACAAGGAGATGAGATGGGAGCAAGGCAAGGGCAAAAATAGGAGAGATACTGAAATATCCTGGTCTTGGACTCTTGGAGTAGCAAGAGAAGGTGTCCTCAGAGTCTACACTGTAGGTATCTGCTTGAATGAAATTATTATTGCATTTGACTTTATCCCTTATAAACGACTACTATTCTCTCCCATTATATTACTTTAATAATATAAAGATAATTAAAACTTAAATCATTTTTACAGTTGATATTTAACTTCCCTACAAAGTTGTCTGAATGCTGTTTCTTTCCTATCAGTTGCAGACTGGATTTTCAAAGCCAAGTAAACTAGTCTTTTAGGTCCTGCCAATGTTAAAACAAACAAACTAAACTAAAAACCCAACCCAAATATTTCACACTTTATGTTGGTGGATCTAATTGCATTTCTCAGAAATATGTTTAATAAGTGTGTGTCAATAGAACGAAATAAGTTTTTACCATTCATCAAGTTTTGTTTAAAAACAACACTGGTGATATTATACTGTAGTGTTTATGTATAAATGTGGCATCTCAAAGTGATTCCAAATTGAAATTAAGAGTAAGAAACCTTTCATTTAGCACAGCAAAAGAAACCATCAACAAAATGAACAGGCATCCNNNGCTGAACGGGAAAAAATATTTGCAAATGATATATCTGATAAAGGGTTAATATGCAAAATATATGAAGAACTTATACAGGTTAACACCAAAAAAAACAAATAATCTGATTTAAAAATGGGCAAAGATGGGCACCTGGGTGGCTCAGTCGGTTAATCATCTGCCTTCAGCTCAGGTCATTATCCCAGGGTCCTGGGATCAAGTCCCACATCAGGCTCCCGGCTCATGATCTCCCGCTACCCTTCCCCCCTGCTCGTGATCTCTCTCACTCTCTCTCTCTCTCTCTCTCACTCAAATAAATAAATAAAATCTTAAAAAAAAAAATGGGCAGAGGAGGTGAATAGACATTTTTCCAAAGAAGACACACAGATGGCCAACAGACTCGTGAAATGATGCTCACAATCACTAATCATCAGGGAAATGCAAATCAAAACCAATGAGAGATCACCTTGTACCTGTCAGAAGGGCTAGTATTAAAAAGACAAGAAATAGCAAGTGTTGGCAAGGATGTGGAGGAAAGGGAACCCTCCTGCACTGCTGATAGGAATATAAATTGCAGCCGCTGTGGAAAACAGTATGGAGTTCCTCAAAAAATTAAAAATAGAAATATCATATGATCCAGTAATTCCACTACTGGGTATTACTCAGAGAAAATAAAAACATTAATTCCAAAAGAAGTATGCATCTCTGTGTCTATTGCAGTATTATTTAGAACAGCCAAGGTAAGGAAGCAATCTTAGTGCCCATGGACAGAAGAATGGCTAAAAAAGATGTGAGGTATAGACAGATAAATAGATAGAGCTAGAGATATTACTCAGCCATAAAAAAAGAATGAATCTTGCCATTTGTGACAATGTAGATGGACACTAGAGGGTATTATACTAAGTGAAATAAGTCAGACAGAAAAAAGGAAAATGCCATACGATTTCATTTATAGATAGTATCTAAAAAAGAAAAATGAATAAACAAACAAAAACAGAGACAGAATCATAAATACAAGGAACAAACTGGTGGTTGCCAGAAGGGAGAGGGTTGGGAGGATGGGCAAAATAAGGGAAAGGGGTTAAGAGGTACAAACTTCCAGTTATAAATAAGTCACGGAGATGAAAAGTACAGCATAGGGAGTGCAGGGGACCATGTTGTAATCATGCTGTATGGTGAAAGATCACGTACCGTGGTGAACACGGGGTAATGTATAGAGTTGTCTGATCACTGTGCTCTACATCTGAAACTGGTAACCTTGTATGTCAACCGTACTTCAGTTAAAAAAAAAAAAGTACGGACTCTTTCAGGTTGAAATTAGGAAGGATCAAATTGTAAAAGATGAGATGAGTCACCGATAACACAGTCCCAAAACAAATCAGTCGCTCTGTGATTAAAAAGCATGCAAAATAGAAGCAAGGTGACCACAAAAAGGCAGGACTGAAGTATAATTATAACTAAGAAAGACTAAATCAAAAGAAGTGCATTGCATTCCATCTGAGAATAAGTTAGCGTGGCATTCAGACTTCAGGGAGTCTGAATGAGGCAGTGCACTGAACCCTGTCAATGGCTGTGTCCTAATAAAGGTGAAGTTCCTGCGCAGCTTTCCCAGGAGGTTTCTCTCGGTTCCATTAGGCATTTTCAAAAAACCATTTTCGTTTGAAAAAAATGTTCACGGGTACCGTTTCCATTTGGTATTTTAAAGAGTTTCAGGCTGATGATCAGGACCTGGGCTTCAGGCATGTGTCCAAAGATGGACCCTGTATACATTCTGGACTTCATCTCTCCAGTTGTAAGATGGGGGTGTGGAGCTAAAACACAAAAACAACTTCCAGCGGTGTTGACTCTGCCTCCTTCCTTTTTCTGTTTTGGACTCTTGGAGCTGCCTTCCTTTCTTCACTGCCAACTTTTCTTTTATCCTAGTATCTGTCTGTTATGAATGCATCTCATTAATTCATAACAAAAGTGGCTGTTGAATATTGGATGAGTACTTGCAGTGTGCCAAGGAGCACTTTATCTGCTCTATTTCATTTAATCTTCCCAAAAGACCAATGATATTGTTCATCTAAATCATTACCTACCTTGTATCAAAACAATATTCCATATTCTTAAATGTCTTAATGTTGTCAGGTTAAGCTGTTTTCAATATTATAAAATTAGAAGGATAAATAATGACATGTATGTGTGTTTATTATGTGCTATAATAAATATTTTCTATATATCATTCATTCATTCAACAAACATTTATTGAGTGCCTGTTATGTGCCAGGTATTAGAGCTTTGAAGATGAACAAGGAAATCGTATTCCTTGGCTTCAGGGAGCTTACAGTGCATTGGAAAATGTAAGTAAGTAAACAGGCAATTAAAATTCAAAGCGAGTATATAATTGGAGTACAAAGGAGGGGTGATCAGGAGAAACTTCCTGGAGTGGAGTCCCAAAAGATGAGAGACTACAGGTAGAAATATGGGGCAGAGGATTCCTGCAGAGGAGAAATGGCGGGTCCAGGCAGGACTGCTGTCATATTTTGTTTCATGTCATTTTTATTCTCTTCATTCCTCGTCGTTTTCCCTTCCACATACCTGTCCTAGTGTGTTTAATATCTATCCTTTCAATTCACTGTCCATTTTTCTATGTAGAAATATATATAAAATCCTTAAGAAATTCATGGTGGTGGTGTGTTTATGTGCTTTTAATATGTATAAATGACACTGTGCTAAAAATCTCATTTTGTTTCTTACATATTAGACTTAAATAATGTGATTTTGAGATATATCCATGTACTGTGAAAAGACAGCTAGTTTTTTATCATTGCTGCATGGTGTTCCTCTGTATGTGTGCATGTGTTTACTGACTTTATTGTTGGTCGGATAATGGACATCTGTGTTGCCTCCCACTCCTTGCTGCCACAAACTATGCAGGTTTCTTCATGGATCTGTGGGAAAGCTGACTATACACATTTTGCAGACTTTTCATCTTCATCATCAGTTTTTTTTTCAGGAAGATTCAGCCACATTCCCATCAGATTTTATAACTCTTTTTCATTTTTTTCCCAATCTGATAAGTAAAACACTCTTGATACGGCCTTCATTTGCATTTTTAAATAACAAGTAAGATCAAACAATTTTTTCATACTTTTTTTATTCATTCGTATTTCTTCTTAGTCAACTGTTTGCTCTTGCCCTTAATTCACTTTTCTTCTGGAAATTTTTTATTCTTTTTTCTTTTTTAAGATTTATTTATTTGAGAAAGCATGGGAGTGGCAGGGTGGGGGTGAGGGAGAAAGAGAGAGAGAATCTCAAGCAGACTCCCCACTGAGCATGGAGCCAGACACAAGGCTTGATCCCATGATCCTGAGATCAGGACCTGAACCGAAATCAAGAGTCAGGTGCTCAACCAACTGAGCCACCCAGGTGCCCCAATTTTTTTTTATTCTTAAGAAGTATTCCAATATTAAAATTAACCTGCGGTCATATATTGCAGATATTTTGCTCATTTTATTATTTGTCTTTAATTTTGTTTATTGTGGTATTGCTGTGGTGATAGGGGAGTTGGTTTTAGGTTTTTGTTTGTTTGCTGTTTGGTTTTCTTTTGGCCTTATAGCTGTCTCTTTATGGTTTTGGCTTTGGAGGTAATGCTAAGAAGAGCAAAAAATCAGAAAAATCCAATTATACATTAAGAGGTAGGGAAGTGGGGGAAAGGGAGAGTGGGGTTAAGAGGAACGTTAATCCTATCAAGGCAACCAGGGAAGAAAGTAACCAACCAAACCAAAGGGAACCATATTTGCAAAACACATTTCTGATGTTAGAGCATTTCCAGGAAAGACTCCAAAAACATATGGTTTATTTAACTGACTGATCTCTAATTTACAGTTTTCACGCTTGAAACATAGTGTACTATAACCCCCCTTTTACCTTTAACCTACCTATAACAATTATGATTGATATTTCAATAAATGTGGTCAAATTTTTTATACCCAAGGCTTTAACATCTATTATTTTAAACTCACATAATATTTTACTTTTATATATTTTGCTGATGTTCTATCTTAGATTTGATCTCTTGATACTTGGGATTTTGCTTGTTTCTTTGTTTGCTTTGCTTTTTTTTGGTGATATTTTATTTCGTAGAGACTGTGAAAAGTGATTTCAGTTGCTGAGGGAAATGAGTCCTCCTATCACTTGTGTTTTTTCTTTGGCACAGTAGAAGTAAACAAACAAACAAACAACAATTAAAAACTCACCACTTCACCCTTAACAAAATATTAACCATGTGAATAAAAGCAAAATGTAAAAAGGATAATATATCATGATCAACTGGGTTTAATCTCAGGAATGCAAGGCTGGCTTAGCATTCAAAAACCATTCAATAGATTTCACCACATTAGCAGAATAAAAGAAAAAAAAATTATTATTTCAACAGATTCAGAAAACTCATTGAACAAAACTCAATGCCTCTTCATAATAAAAAAAATTACAGATTGATGAAAATATCCAGGCTCAACTCATATCCTCCTTGTGATGAAGTACTGTGATGGGGGCAGTGAGCAAAGCACAGATTTATAATCTCAAAAACTACTATGGGAATAGGCAGAGCACACAGAAGCACAGAGGAAACTATGGGGTATCATGCCACAATGGCTGATGTGTGTCATTACAAATGTGTCCAAACTCATAGAATGCACATCACTGCAGTGAGCCCTAATGTTAACTATGAACTTGGAGTGATAATGATGTGTCAGTGTAGGTTCATCAATTGTAACAAATTTCCCACCTGGTAGAGGGGATGATGGGGTAGAGTATGCATATGTGGGGGCAGAGGGTATATAGGAAATAACTGTCCTTTCTGCTCAGTTTTTCTGTGAACCTAAAACTACCCTAAAAAATAAAATCTATTAAAAAGTAATGTCATTATGTAAATAATATACTATCATAAATTACACAACATGCTATGAGGAAACACATAGCATGTAATGAGGATACAAAACAGAAGTCAAACCTTCATTTGGTTGTGCCTCTTTGAGGATGCTTCATTATGTTTTAAATGACTATGAATAAATGGTAAACAGTTCAAAAATTATTAGGGCACATACATTTGCATCTCTAAGAATGGACTGGCTGTCCCAACACCCCTAATAAATAAGCCATTTTCCCCCCTCACTTATAGTAAAAGCCAACTTTATCGGTCACTACATCTTTACGTAACCTAAGTAATGATGGACCTTCCATTTTACTTTACAGTTAATTTCAGCACATTATCACCACCAACAAACAAAAACCCAACAAATATTCTCCTCCAAAAGCATTGAAGGACATAATGGATTTGAGGGAGTGCTGACAAAGGCACTGTATGTCTCTACACGAGGTAAAACTTGCTGAAAATTCTTTTTCATTAACCATCTTGCCCTCTACCAAAGTTTTATCCAAGAATTTCAAACTCAACACCCCACAACTACAAGTATAAGTTGACTTTTTCCTCCATCTCATCTTAGTCACCAGAGCAGAGTCATTTGCTAGTCCTCTTTTAGAAGTGGGTACTCCTGCCCAGTGATGCTTCCCACTGAGGGCAGACTCCTTAAACAAGTAGCCCATCTCTTTATCTCCATGGCACAGCCCCCCAGGAATCCAGGCCTCTGAACTTCATATTCTTTACCTCCCTTTGCACATCTATGCACCCCTTCTTTTATTACCTTAGTCGGGGGTTTTAATATCTGGTTGAGTAAATAATAAATCAATAGTCTTTCTCATTCTTCATCTTCTTAAAACATTTTCTTGGTCAGTCTTGTTCCAGATAAACTTCAGAATCATTTTTACCCCGATCTTCCCCTTGCTTGTAGTTTTTTTAAAATTTATTTTGAGGATCATCCACGGTTAATCAACTTTTCCAGCTTTATTGAGGTATAATAGACAATTAAAATTGTACTATATTCAAAGTGTACAACATGCTATATACATACATATGATTTGATGTATGTATACACTGTGAAATGGTTCCCCCAATCAAGTTAATTAACACATCCATCACCTTACATGGTTACTTTTTTTTTTTTATGAGAATGTTTAAGATCTACTCTCTTAGCAAATTCCAAGTATACAATACAGTCTTGTTACCATGAGTCACCTTGCTATACAGTAGATCCTTAAATTTATTCATCTTATAATTAAAGTTTGCACCCTTTGACCAACCTCTTCCTATCTCCTTGCCCACCCCCCAGCCTCTGGCAACCACCATTCTACTCTGAGTTTGACTCTTTATTTTTTTATAATTGCACATATAAGTGATTCCATACAGTATTTATCTTTCTCTGACTTACTTCACATAATGCCCTCCAATTTCATCCATGTTGTTACAAGTGGCAAGACTTCTTTCTTTTTTGTGGTTGAATAATACTCCATTGTGTGTGTGTGTGTGTGTGTGTGTGTGTGTGTGTGGTATTTTCTTTATCCAGTCATCCATTGATAGACACTTAGGTTGTTTCCGTATCTTGGCTATTGTGAATAATGCTGCAATAAACATAAGGCTACATATATCTTTTTGAATTAGTGTTTGTGTGTGTGTGTTTGTGTGTGTGTGTCATATTTTCTTTATCCATTCATCCGTTGATAGACACTTAGGTTGTTTCCGTATCTTGGCTATTGTGAATAATGCTGCAATAAACATGGGAATACAGATATCTCTTTGAGATAGTGATTTTATTTCTTTTGGAAATATACCCGGAAGTAGTATTTCTGGATCATGTGGTAGTTCTATTTGTAATTTCTTGAGGAATCTCCATACTGATTTTCATAGTGGCTGTACCAGTTTACATTCCCAGCAACAATGTACACATATTCCCTTTCCTCCACATCCTTGCCAGCATTTTTTAGCTCTTGTCTTTTTTTTTAGGAAACACATGTTAACAAGTGTGAGGTGATATTCCATTGTGGTTTTGATTTGCATTTTCCTGATAATTAGTGATGTTGTGTACTTCATCATGTACCTGTTGGCCATTTATATGTCTTCTTTGGAAAAATGTCTATTCAGTTCCTTTGCCCATTTTTTAATCAGATTATTTGTTTTTTTGCTATTGAGTTGTAAGCGGTCTTTATATATTTTGTATGTTAACCCCTTACCAAATCTGTGATTTATAACTATTTTCGCCCATTCCATAGGTTGCCCTCCTTCCTTGTTGTTTTTAATTGAGATTTTAATTAGCATTGCATTAAATTTATTATTTGGAAAAACAACTTTTTTTTTTTTTTACGAATTTATCTTCCTATAAGGAAACATGGTTTGTATTCCTATTTAAAGTCTTCTTTCACATACCTTGCATACAATTTTGTCTTTTCCTTTGTGTAGGTCTTTGTGAATTGTGGTAAGTTTATCAGCAAACTGGAGGAGGATACTTTCTAAACATTGCAGATTACCAATATCCAGCCTCATACTTAATGTAAAACACTAAAAAATCCTTTAGAAGTCAAAACATAACAAAAATATCATAGTAACTTCCATTTTTCAATGTTGTTATATACATTATAACGAATACAACAAGGAAATAAAAATAAGAAGATGAAGGTATCATTCTTTGTAGAAATTAAGATTGTGTGCCTGAGAATCCAAAAGAATCAACTGATAAACTATTAGAACATATGTAACCTTTAATCAGTGGATCTGTTTATGAAATTATTATGCTAAAAATTTGTAACTTTCTTACATACAGCAATAACTGGTTTGGAATGTGAACCATTAAGGGCTAGGCAAAGGACACCACAGATCAGAGTGAATTTTCACGCCCCACTAAAGGAGTTTTCCTATGGATACCTTCTCAAAATAGCCTAGGTGCCCACAGTTTTAACTCACAGCCTCACTGTAACAACTTCAGCTGGGGACTGCCAGGCACTATTGTCTGACCCCTTGTCTCCATGAGATGTCAGTGGTTCGTGGATGTGCATCTTATCTGTGTTGTCCTCATCATGCCCATTCCTGCCACATGAGAGACTTTATTCCATCTCTAGACACCCCGTATGTCACTGGGTATTCAGTGTGAAGGGTGCAGCCCACAGCAGAGGCAGAGAGCATGGACAATTGAGTCAGACGTAGTTGCGTTCAGATACCAGGCCCACTAATCCACTACACGATCATGAGAAAGTTCTGAAATTCTTCCTTGTCTCACATTCCTTCAACCTCAGAGAGGCAAAATAGTAATGTCTACTTCATAGGATTGTTTGAGGGCTAAATGAAGTGATGTACACTTAGTAGTGTCCTTGACATCTCCTAGGCACCTAAATATTACAAGCTGGTTCACTACCAGCTGATGATGGTACAAATAAATGACCAAGCTGGTAATAGTAGGACTAAAAGTCAGTGTTTCGGGATGATTGAGGTAATTTATAACCATTATCTGAACCTGCTAGGAATGCTTAAGATGAACCAAAATGTATCCATGATGTTGGGTTGACTGTATCTACTCTCCACTCACCTATACCACATGACGAAGTCTTTGTTAAGCCCTGAAGCCAGGATGGGTTCCAACTATTGTGATTTAGGTCATGGGGCCTCTGTCATGCAGTGTCAAGAAAACAGATGTGGCAGCCAGTCAGTTGTGTTGACCAGCTAGCAGTGGTCAGACCACCAGGCTGATATCTTCTGAAATGTGTCACACGACGAAGAAAGCAATAGTTGTTCTCTGGTTAGCATAACAGCTAAAGAAATGCAGTCACTTTTTCTAGGCACTTTATTTAGCAATTTAAATCATGCCTTTTTCCAAAAAGGGATTTGAAATTGCTTACATGCAAAAACATAGTGCAAGATGAAAAAAGCAAGTGAAGAAATTGTGGAAAGGGGAAAATTAGAGTAGGCCAACAAGCTAAAACTGGGGATAACATTATTACACAAAATATGTATCTAAGAGTTTAGTATAAATTGTGAAATAAGATCAGGAATTTGACTCAGCTTCCTAGCATCAAAAGCAAAAAGTGTGAAATCTTTTCATGAAAGTTCTTCAGGAAAATGACATTCCCAATGCTGGGTTCTGAGAGGAATCTCTCCACTGAGTAGCCATAAAGACAATAATGCCCCATGACCTAGTTGACAGGGCCCACAGCGACATATAAACAGTGAGCACTACAAGCCCTCTGTGTAGGCAGTGAAGGGAAGGACTTGATATTTTTACACCCATTGATTCTCATATAAAAAGGACCGAAAATATCTCCTCTTTCTTGATTAGCAAATTCTGTTAGATAAAGGAAGACAGATGTTATGAATGGCCATAACATGTGGTTCGAGATCCATGAGGCAACTTTTGGTTCCTTTGAATTCCTGTAGTGAAATGTTTGATGTAGCTGGGAGGGCTTGGATAAGAATTTTGTAGCAAAAAAGGACTTTCACATTGAACTCTGTGAAATTCTTTGCTGGCTTTTTATTCCTACCCAATACAAACTATCCTTTTTATAACTCTGCAGGGTACTTAATGAACAATATTTTATTGTAATAGTAATATGACCTACACAGTTGATTTACTACCCACATGACTACTGTTCTCTCCCTTCTATTAAGACTGGTTTTTTGTGCGTTTTCAAATACGTAGATTGAGCAATAAGAATGATGAGGGTAGCCTAGAGGAAAAGACTTAGAAACAAAAGGAAGGAGGTGGCGCACGTTTTTATGGTCTCTGAGTTTTGTGCTAGTGCTCTTCTGGACACAGAAGTGGGACGAATGCACCCTTTATGGAACACAATCAGCCTGGGCAGAGACTGTCCCTGTATTTGGAATTAGTTTTGGAAGCAGAACAGAGGTGTGTTTTTCATTATGCCACATTGGATTTTCGCATTCGAGAGTATAATTACCAAACCCAGCCCTCAAACCACTGCAAAAACATCACATGCTTCTTACACACATTTTTTCCCTTCAAACTAGCACTCAAGCGCCCACCAAGGGCCCTGCCCACAGTAGGATTAGTTTAAAATTCTTTTCAAACACAGTTGTAACATGGCTCTCATCCACAAAACAAGTATTATCAGCAGTTAAATCACAGGATTATTCTTACATTACAGATAACTAGGTGCATTTCGTGTAGAGCAGTTATTATAGGAAGACCCCGGGTCAGACTCCCTGCGTGTAAAACTGCTCTCCAGGAGTCAGGCTCTCAGCAGTGCACCCGTATCTCTTTCAAGCCTATAATGAACCCGTGCTACAAACTTGAAGTCTAGAAGGCCAATTCAGTGTGGAGTTTAACTTCTATTAAATTTAAAGTTTAGAAATGGGGATAAGGAGGAACAAAGACCAAAAGTGGTAGACATTTTATGCTTCTTCTCTGCCTGAGAGCCCATGAGGGGTCAGTCAGTGAGAAATTCTAAGTGCTGGGTCTTCTTACAACCCCCCTTCCTCCCTGCAAACCCACAATTCTGCTCATCCCTGCAGGCTGGGGTGGTGGGGGGAGGGTGGCAGTAACTGAGGCTTCCTGGGCAGAAGCAGTTTCTTACTGAATTGGAGTCTAGCAGCTTGAAAAATGTAATGCACTTCTTGAAGAACCTCTGTCAAGAGGAGTAGCAGTGGAGAGAGGGGAACAATTGATCACGTGGGTTAATGTAGACTATACAACGCTAATACAATGCAAGATGATTTTAGATGACACATCAACACATTTCTCATCTTAATAATGAAGTGTTTATAATAATAACTTACATTTAAGTAATATTTACCGTGTGCTAGGCATTGTTCTCAGTGCCTTATACATATTAACCCATTTAGTCCTTACAGCAACTCCAGGAAGAGGGTAGGTAAGGTGTATCATCCCCTGTTACAGATGAGGAAACTAAGGCACAGAGAGATCAGGTGATTTGTCCTTGGTTGTTTAGGAAGTTACTATTACTGTTTGGGGGTAACAATCATATGAGCTAGCAATTGCACTGTTAGGCATTTATCCCAGGGAAATGAAACCCATTCACACAGAAACCCATATACAAATATTCCAAAAACTGGAGATAACTCAGATGTTCTTCAAAGAGGTGAGGAGTGAAAGAAATAGTGGTAAATCTGTACGGTGGACTACTACTCAGCAGTAAAAGGATCAAACTATGGACACATGCAGCAACTTGGATGGATCTCGAGGGAATTACACTTAGTGAAAAAAGCCAATCCCAAAAGGTTACATGGTTTCATTTCTTTAACATTCTCAAAATGATGAAATCCTAGAGAAATAGAACAGATAAGTAGGTGCCAAGATTCAAGGAGCGTGGGGGCGAAAGGTGGCTGTGGCTAGAAAAGGGTAGTTTGAGAGATCTGTGTGATGGAGTTCTTCTGTTTCTTGAGGCGATGTCGTCACCTGAATCTACACATGTGATTAAACTTACATAGGACTAAATATACACAAAAATGAATGCATGCAGGGGTTCCTGGGTGACTCAGTCGGTGAAGCGTCTATCTTCAGCTCAGGTCATGATCCCAGGGTCCTAGGATCCAGCCCCAGGTCAGGCTCCCTGCTCGGTGGGGAGCCTGCTTCTCCCTCTCCCTCTGCCTGCTAGTGCTCTCTCTTTCTCACTCTGCTCTCTATTCCAAATATATAAATTAAGTAATCTTTAAAAAGTGAGTCCATGAGAACTGGTGGGTGATACTAATGTCAGTTTCCTGTTTGTGATATTTTTCTACAGTTATGCAAGATGTTATCATTGGGAAATGATCACTTCTCTATTATTTCTTTACGACTGCATGTATAGCTCCTTTAAATTAAAAATACAGCAGCCAACCTTATTTTAAAAATCAGTAGAAGGAATAGAGTGAGTACATTCTGAGAAAATCTACAGAAAGTAGTACACAAAGAGATGCAAAATAAGAGAAAAGAAAAGATAATTATATAATCAATATGGGTGGGGAATGGGGAGTGGCTATTAACTATTTTGTGGTTTCTTTTTGGGGTGGCAAAAATGTTCTACACTTCATTTATGGTGATGGTTGCACAATTCTGCGAATATGCTAAAAACTCTTTGAATTGTACACTTTAAATGGATGAATTTCATGGTGTGTGATGATTTAGAAAAACAAAAAGAAAGAAAAAATCAATCCAGAAGTGCCAACACCTGTCTAATAGGAGGACATAGAGAGACCATGAAAAACATTGGGGAGGATATTTCAAAGAAATATTTCAAAAAAATTTCCTAGAATTGACAGATACACATTTATAGATTTAAAGGACCTATGTAGGGCATAAATAGTGAAGACAATATACATACCAGGGCACAGTAATGTAACATTCTAGATCATTTGGGACAAAGAGAAAATTCTAAAAAATTAAAAAAAAAAAAAGTCACATACAATGGATGGGGAATAAGAATGTTACCAGGTTTGTTTAACTTATTTTTAAATTTACACAGAGCACAGTTGGCTTGTTTGGGTGTGTAGTTCAGTGAGTGTTGACAAACGCAGAGTCATGTAACCACCACCACAAATGAGATACAGACCAGTTCTTTCCTCTCAAAAAATTCCCTGTGCTGCTTCATTGTAGTCACAACCCTCTTTCACCGATATCCTCTCACAATCACTGATGTGTTCTCCACCTCTATGGCTTTGCCTTTCCCAGGGTGTTATGCAGATGAAATAATACAGGATTTAGCCTCTCGAGTCTCAGCCATGCTGTTGCATGTATCAACATTTCATTCCTTTTGGTGGCTGAGTAGTATTCCGTTACATAGATGTACCACAGTTTGCTTATCCATTCACCAGGCGATGGACATACGGGTTCTTTACAGTTTGGCAAATATGAACAAACCTGCTAAACTCATTTACCTATGGGCTTTTGTGAGAATATAAGTTTTCATTTCTCTTGAGTAAATGCCTACAAGTGGGATTCCTGGGTTCTGTACTAAGTGATTGCTTATAAGAGACTGACTGTTTTCCAAACTGGTGTTATGTGGTATTTTGACCAGTGGTGTATCTAGTTTTTCCACATCAACTCCATCACTTGTGTTCTCTCTCTGTTTTGTTAAGTTAGTCATTCCAGAAGGTACTGGTTTCTCAGAGTGGTTTTAATTTGCGCTGCCCTAATGACTAATGATGATGAGCATCTTTTCATGTGTTTGCCATCTTAATGTCTTCTTTGAGGAAACGTCTCTGAACGTACCGTTCATTTTATACTGGTTTTCTTTTTTTCTTAAGAAAAAGAGTTCTTTATATATTCTGGGCACAAATTCTCTGTCAGATATGTGATTTGCAAATGTTTTATTCCAGTCAAGGAGTTGTCTTTCCATCCTCTTAGATATAGTGTGAAGTAAGGATGCAAGTGTTTGTTTTGCTTGTGGAGATTCCATTGTCTCTGCACAATGTATGCAAAAGACTGTCCTTTTGGGGCTCCTGGGTGGCTCAGTTGGTTAAGCATCTGCCTTCGCCTCTGGTCATGATCTCAGGTCCTGGGATCGAGTCCAGCATCGGGCTCTCTGCTCAGGGTGGAGTCTGCTTCTCCCTCTCCCTCTGCTGCTCCCCCACCCCCGCTTGTGCTCTCTCTCTCTCAAATAAATAAATAAAAATTTTTAAAAAACAAAAACCAAAGGCTGTCCTTTTGCCATGCCACTGTTTTGGCACCTTTGTTGAGAATCAGCAGATCATAAATGTAAGCACTTATTTTTAGACTTTTTATTTCATTCCATTGATCTGTATTTTTATCATTATGAACTATCTTGAATATTATGGCTTTGCAGTTAAGTTTTAAAATTAAGTAGTGTATATCCTGCAACTTCATTCTTTTTCAAAATTGTTTTGGTTACTTCAAGTTCTGCATGTCAAGTAAATTATGGGATCAGATGTCAATTCCTAAAAAAATAAAAAAAAAAACACCTTCTTGGGATTTTTATAGGGATTGTGTTGAATCTATACATCAATTTGGGAAGAATTGACATCTTAACAGGGAACATCTCCCCAGTTATTCAAACCTTCTTTCACATGCCTCAGCAAAGTTTTGTAGTTTTCAGTATGCAGGTCTTACACTTTGTTAAACTTATTCCTAGGTTTGATGTCATTGTGAATGAAATTGTTTTCATATTTGCACATTCATATTGTTTGTTGGTAGCATGTAGAAACACGTTTATACTAATCTTGTGTGTCATGACCTTGCTGATCTTGTTTATTAGTTGTAACAGTTTTTGTAGATTCTCCAGGGTTTTCTACACAAAGAATCATATTGTCTGTGAATGAGAATGATTTTTCTTCTTTCATCCTCATGCCTTTAGCTTCTTTTTTTTCTATCTTCTTAGACTGACTAGAACCCATAGTAGAATATTAAATTGAGGCAGTGAGATTGGAAATCCCTGCCTTGTTCTTGATATCAGGAGAAAGCTTTTGGTCTTTCACCAGTCAATATAATGTTAACTGTAGGTTTTTCATAGATGTCTTTTATCTGATTGAGGAAGTTTTCTTCTAGTCTCTATCTGCCTATAATTAAGAGAGCTCTGTCTATGGGAACTCTTCTCCCTCCCTCTCCTGTATTCAGCAGCTTTTAACTGCCTGTTGTCATTTACCCTCAGTGACTCATGTGAATTCAACCTGAAGTACAAAATCCAAAGAAAGAGTCAAGTCATTTTCACACCCTCACTGTGGACTCCATGGGCTTCCAAAGCAAGGACACTCTGTTGTTCTGCAGTATTTCTAAAGTAAGAATTAGCTCAGATGCTATTAGTAATGAGAGTATCATGCAGAAGTCGTGTTTACTTAAATGTGATTTTTCCTAGCATTTTGACATTTTGTGCCAGCAAGCAACAGAAACAAAAGGAAAGCCCCTAATGCAACCGGAGAGCACAAAGCACAGGTGTAAGTACAATCCCCACAACAGTCTCCTCCTTGTGTCCATCGGTGTGATTGGCTGCTTCGGCCCGTCACTGTGTATTTTGCATTTTTTGCAAAGTTCAGTGATCTTAAGTCTTCCTTTCAGCTCTGTTCATTTATCTGTTGCTCTGTAACAAGCCACCCCCAAACTTGTGGCTTAAAACAACACAAATATTGAATTTACTCACGTACTGGCAGTTTGGTGAGGCATGGAAGGGACATCTGTCTGCTCCACCGCATCCTGGGCCTCTCTTAGGATGACCGCTGTGTGCAGTACACTGCAGCTTGGGGCCAGCTCAGTCTCTCTGTCTCTCAGTCTCGGTCTCTCTGTGTCTCTGCCCCGTCTCTGTCTCTCCCCTCCCATGTGAACAGCTCAGGCTTCCTCACAGCCTGCCGATGTCAAGTGGTTGGACTTCTTACACGGCAGCAGACTTCTCTAAATGCCAGCATCCCCAGAGCCTTATGGTGGAAGCTTTAGGCGTCCTTATGATCCGACTCACAAGTCCTAGCACGTTGCTTTTGCTACATTCTGTTGGCCAAGCAAGTCACTCGGGCTAGCTCACATTCAAGGACAGGGAACTTGACTCTGCTTCTCAGTGGAAGGAACAGTGAAGAAAATCGTAACCATCTCTTATCTATCAAAAGCCCCTTTCAACAAAATCATTTGATCTTTTCAGCTGAAATTCCGTATTTACTACAGTACTTTTTATTGGGAATTTATCATATCATTTTAAATGGTGCTGGTATATTCATCTAAAAGAGTGCTACTTGTTGATTTAAGTGGTGCTCTAATTATTCAGTTCCATCGGTTTTGAATGGTTTGGGCCAACCCAACTATATTTTCTCCACAAACGTTGTTGTTTTGATTGCGAGATTTCACAGAACTTAATTTTTTCAGGACAACTTCATCACATATACACCGTCACTACAGAAACATCTGTAAACACATGTGCTTATGGGCTGCGGGTCTTCACTGAGTGTTCCAGGCCTCTGCTTAGACCCAGTATTTCTTAAGCAGTCCCAGTTTCTTATTTCACTCCGTGATCCCCATGCAGAAGTACATTGTTACAGCAGACGATGCTCATTCTTCAAGCAGAAGCTGCCACAAAGAGGCAGTAATAAAACTGATCTTCTGTGATGAAGATGGAGATTGATATCTGGGTGAAATTAGAGAAGTGTTTTTTCAGATTATTGTTGTGTCTGTTTTAATAGTTCAGCACCTTGTTACACATGTGGCGTGATGGAGAACTGCACGTAAGTTTAGCTAAAGACATGGAAGGCATTTCAGTTGGCATAAAGCCAGAGGAAGTAGGGTGTGAGAGAGAGAGAGGTGGAGTGGGGGGGGACAAAGCATGTTCTGTCATTCAAAGGCTCTGCTGAATTCTTCCCATGCCTACTTTGTACCCTCATCACCCCTTTGCTAAGTATGTTTCAAGACAGAGGAATGCTAAAAAGAAACCAAATACTGTTCTTTTACAAATGAAGCTAAGGTATCAACTTTTCTTCTGGCCTCATTCGCTGAAAATAAACACAGACGCATGCAGACACACGCAGAATTTAGTGCTCAGAACTTGAGTGCCACCACTGAAGGGTGGGTCCCCACCCCAGATTTCTGACTTAAAATTCCGTATCAGGATAAGATCATTCATAAAAATACTGTATAAGACTGACTAAATTAGTAGCACCATTGTGGCGCTGGGATGGTTCCGTTGGTTAACCGTCCAACTCTTTTCTTTTTTTAAGATTTTATTTGTTCATTTGAGAGAGAGAGAGCACAAGCAGGGGGAGCAGCAGAGGGAGAGGGAGAAGCAGAGGGAGAGGGAGAAGCAGACTCCCCGCTGAGCAGGGAGCCCGAAGCGGGACTCGATCCCAGGACCCTGGGATCATAACCTGAGCCAAAGGCAGATGCCCATCCAACTGAGCCACCCAGGCGCCCCGAGTATCCAACTCTTAACCTCAGCTCGGGTCTTGATCTCAGGGCATGAGTTCAAGCCCTATGTTGGGCTCCTCACCGAGTGTGGAGCCTATTGAAAAAAAAAAAAAATTGGTAGCACTGTTAAGATGAAAGTCATGACAACTTACAGTTGCAGAGCAAATTTCAGCAAGTATTTCTTGACAACCTGCTATATACTCAGAACCATGTGAGGAGGATGTATGAAAAGAAATAAAATAATTCACTTCCCATCCCTTAGTTGCTTGAGCCAAAAAGCTAAACTCTGAACACTTTGGCTTGTCCCTTTTCCAAGCCCTCAGTAACTGCTGTAGAATCTACTACCCCAAACATGTCTGACCCAGACCCTCCTGGCCGCCTCTGGTGCCCAATTTCTAGTCCTGGCCACTGTTCTCGTCCATGGACTACAGCAGCAGCCTCCTAATTGCCCTCCCTCTACCCGCTCCCACCCCATCCTGTCTGTTCTCCACCCAGCAGCCAGGACAACCTTTCTAAAAATTAAATCAGATTACCCCAGCAACACTCCAAATAAAATCCAAACTCCTGGGGCACCTGGGTGGCTCTGTCGGTTAAGCATTTGCCTGTGGCTCAGGTCATGATCCCAGGGTCCTGGGATTGAGTCCCACATCGGGCTCCTTGCTCAGCGGGGAATCTGCTTCTCCCTCTCCCTCTGCTGCTCCCCCTGCTTGTTCTCTCTCTCTTTGTCTGTCTCTCTCTCTCTGGCAAATAAAGAAATAAAATATTAAAAAAAAAAATCCAAACTCCTTGCTGGGACCTTCAAGGCTCTGCCTCCTCTGTCCTCCCTCATCTGTGCTCTCCACTCTCTGTCTTGCTCACTCACTCCAGTCTAGCCACACCAACTTGCTCACTATACTTTGAACACACCTTGTTCATTCCCAGCCAGGGCCTTTGCACCTGCTCTTTCTTCTGCTCGGACTCATCCTCCCCTTGCCCTGACTCCTGACCACAGATAGCCACTTGATTTGGGTCTCTGCTCAAATATCATTTCCTCACAGTGGCCCTCCCTGACCTAAAATATCTTGCTAACATAGCAGAGGCTCCCAACTCTTCACTCTCCCCTTACCCTAATTTTTTTTTTATCTTCATAGCCCTTTTCAGTATTCATCTTTGTTTTTGTTTTTCTTCCCCACTAAAATGGAACTCTAAGAGCTTTGTCCATCTTGTTAACTGCTATAATCCCTGTGCCTAAAACAGTGCCTGTCGCGTAGTAAATACTTAATAAATATTTGTTGAATGAGTGAATGAATGAATGAATGAATGAAACCTATCCTGAAAGAGCTCTGATCTATACTGGAAGGCAACCTTGGAGACAGCCATGGCCCTACAGTGTGATCATGCTGTGATAGACACACGTGCAAGGTATGGGCGGAGCACAGAGGATGGACTCACTGGTTCTGTGTAGCAAAGGAAGGGGTGGAGTTTTTTCACCTGGGTCTTGAAGGATGAGTAAGAGTTTGCCAAATGGAGAAGTCTGCAGAGGACATTTCAAGCGGAGAAATAGTGTGTGCGAAGGTCTGGCTGAAAAACATCAGGCACAGGGGAAGCTAGTTAGTCTTCTGTGCCCAGATAGCAGGAGGCACAAACATGGGACAGAGAGAGAACAAGAGGAAGGAGTGGCAGAATGAACTGCTCAGCCCAGAGACTGAAATGACTTTCTGGGGACCTTGGAAGAGCCGTTGAATTTGAAGAAGGTGAAATAATCTCAGGGTTTTGGAAAGATTGTACTGGCAGCTGTGTGGGAGACAGTTTGAGGCAGGTAGTTTCTCTGTTCTCCTGACCAGAACAGGTCATGGCAGAAAGAATGGAGAGATGGTGAGGGACAGGAGATGCATTTTGAGAGAGGGTTGAGAGGGCTTGGTGACCTAAGTGTGGGGGACAATGGTACGGGAGGAAGAGGCCTGCATATTTTTAAACTTGGATGGCCTGATGATAAGTATCCTGGTAAGGAGTGCAGAAGGAGACAAGTTCAGGGAATAAGGAAGAGGAATAGCTGTCCTGTATCTGTCTGGTGTTCTTCCTCTCCAAGGCCCTGAAATTAGGCTGTTTCCTACTTTCTAGCCATCAGTTAATGGGGGAGCCCACTGCCCGTGTTCTGCAATAAATTGGGCAAGGCAGAGCTCACACCTGCTCCTCCCTTCCACCCATTGAGTCTCAGTTATTAGGCCACATATGTGAGCCTCTCTCTTCCTTTGGGACAAAACGTCTCCCAGGTGGCTCTTTGTCTATCTTGAAAATAGATTCCAAGCAGTTCTGCCCCACTGGCCATGCTCAGGCAATGCTAAATCCCGAAGGGGACCAAGACCTAAGCTCAAGCCTGGACCTACCTTAACGACATTGTATAATATTATTGAAGTTTTGTTACTGTTTCTATGTAATTTTTAAATTATTCAACTCATACAAGAATACTTTCCCATTATTAAAAAAAAATGCAAACAATACAGAAGTACACAAAGTCTTAAGAGGCTCCTTTCATACCCCTTCCTTGAAAAGTAAAAAAAGTCCCCTCCCCCTCCTGCAAGTAAGATGTATCTCTTTCCAGTCCTTCAGTGTATGCATTTGCACGTGTACACGCTCACCCACCCACCCACCCACACACACACACACAGAAACAATATGTGGTTTTATGTGTTGTCTTTGGACTCAGATTACTTTGAAAACTTTTTCCCTTAAAAATCTGTCTTCAAAGGTTTTCACGTCATTAAACATAAATCCACTTCTTTCTTTTTGAACTACTGAATAGTCTTCCGTGACAAAGATGTATGTTTGTCATTTAATCATTCCCCTTCTGAAGGATGCTTGGGTTGCTTCCAAATTCCCAAGATTATAAAAAGTCAATACCTCTGTACACTCTTTTTTTTTTTTTTTTTTTTTTGTATACGTTTGCAAATGTTTCTCTACGGCAGATCCCTGGAAGGAGAATCGGTGGGCAGTCGTAAAGGTATTCCATTTTGTTTTTGCTACAGGCATCCCACTATTTTCTCTTCTGTCTCACTATGTGCTTCCAGCTATTGGTACTGAAACAAAAAATTTTCCTGAAATTGTGAAGTCAGTTGAATCTTGACAAGATCCATACTGAGGCTAACATCAATCCAAGGACAAGCCCAGCACTCAGTGCTGGTAACTGTGTTGTGTCCCAGAAGGCTAGGAACAGTTGGCCAACAGGCGTAACTCTGAGGGCTCTATAGCTTTCCTGGGGCCTACTGAAATAATTGAGATCTGACAAAAATGTTTCAGTATATGAAAAGAAAACTAGAACATTGAAATTCACACAGATTTATTAAATAATTATCAAATGTAGCATGTGTCAACTTCACTGATAGTAGATTTAGTATTCATAAACATTCTGTTATTGAACAACTCAGAATTCTCCTGAATCCCTGACCTGCTCTACCTCCTAGGTTGAGGGACCAACACCAGCTCTCTTGGTTTCTCCTCCTCACGATCAAAGAAGAGATTCACCCAGAAAATAATTTCAGGGCTTCCTTTTTCCCTTCCCTCCTTTGGGCTCCTTTCTAAGGGGATTCCTTTCTGCTCCTGTTCAGGAATGGGGCAAGTTTAACTCGGCAGCCTTTTGGGGGAGAGAGCTCCTTTCTCCAGGAGGGGGCAGTATTGGGGAAGAAACGGCATTAGTCCGGTGGCAAATGCTGGGGAAAATTTCTTTCTTTGGTCATCTGGAGGAGAGAAAAGGCAGTGGGAGCCTGGAAGGAACAGTCCCAAGCCTTCAGTGGGGCAGTGGGGCAGGGGCTCTGGGTCACAGACGCTCTGTTGTGGGGGTGAGAGATGGGTGATAGATGGGATCTCCCTCTGCCTTACCTTTTAGTCTGAATATCAAGTTCTTTTTCAATTTATTTATTTTCCTCTAGTGCTTAATTCCTAGTGTGGCAATGACATTACATCCCACTATTTGTCACTGTAAAGGTATCCTATTTCAGCAGCGCTGTGGGTTAAACAGTCCTTTTGGGATAGGCTGAGGCCCTAATCAACAACACCGGTTATGGGATGCATGGGAAAATACCTTCAGGTTGCCAACAGTAGACTTACAGATGAACTTTTGTGCACGGTTCTTTCCTGATGGAGCTTTGTTCACATGGACCACAGATGAGATGACAAGACGTTTCTGTTTTCCAAAAGAGTTCCATTTTGTGATTCCCTGGGAGGAGATGTCCCATGCCAAGGGGTTTTGTTCCAGGTTCCTCCGTAACAAGCTACAAAGTGCTATGTGGGATGCTTTACGGATTGGCCTGGCTATTTTATTTTACTGTTTTTAAGCTGGTAATTTTGTAGTTTAGAAAACGATCTGTAAGGTTTGGCAGCTTGCAGGGGATTGAAAGCTTGAGATGCATTTCTAAGAGCACAGACCTCTTCTGCTGGCCAGTTGGGTCCTAAAACCCACAGGTTCCCCTGCATAGGGATTGTTGGGTCTTCCTTTTCTCCTTTTCTCCGACTCCTTCTTCCCCACAGCCCAGCATGGAGTTCTGTCTGGGCTCTTTGAAGATGAAGTAGACAAAGCTCTATAAAATTGTAGTAATAGTCCAACTACTCCCCACCCTTCTCCCCATGAAAAGTACCCAATTGTAAAAATCCCTTTATAGTTTATTCAAGGTCTGGTGACCTTAGTTCCCTCCTCTGTCAGACAGTGGAGACTGAATTGTGGTCTTCACTCTGGAGTTCCCTCCCGCACACACCCAGGAGAGGCACAAAGATCCACCAGTGGAGATCAGTGCTTAAGGAAGCCTCCCAAATGTTTACTTATCTGAAATAAAGCTGCGCGGGAAAATGAAAACATCAAATGTCTTTTGCTTTTGGCTGAAGTTGTATAAACTCACCAGTTGAGACATTGGCCATACGGAGATGAGGAAGAGATGGTCCTATTTTCAGAGTTTTCACTGTCTAGCAGGATACTTGGTGAGTACTCAACACATGCTTGTTGAATTAAATTGAGAGCCAAGAAACACTGGAGGTGATTACATCCACGAACTCTGCTGTCCTTAAACCACCGGAACCCTCAGTTAGCCCTTGTCTTGGCTGCTACACTGGATAGGCCTGTCCCTACTCAAAAGGAGGTAGGTAGCCACCCACACCTTTTGTTCTGAGGAAACCTGCAAGGGCTTCCCATACCCCCAGCACATCTGTCACTGTCCCTCTGCAACTGACCTGAAATTCTCACCTTAGCAGCATGCTTTTAGGTTAAGCCACCGTTCTCATTCAAATGCCCAAGTTACTAGGAGGAGAGGAAGGACCCTGCTGGTTCAAGAGTGTGTATAGGGTGTGCGTGCGTGTGTGTGTGTGTGTGTGTGTGTGTGTGTATGTGTGTGTGTGTGTGTGTGTCTGTGGTGGGGTAGTTTTTAAAGGAAAGGGAAGAGTAGAGAGGCTGGACGCTTCTAATTTCCTCTTATTACCATTGACCCACAGATAGCTTCCATCAGGTCATATATTGGCACTCGTAAGCCTTGGAAACTTGGCTTTGAGGATATAGGAAATGAAATGGCACTGGGTGATACACTTTAGTGCTGTGCTGTCTAATCCGACACCACCAGCCACATGTGGCTCTTGAGCCCTTGGAATTCGGCTAGTCCAAATTCAGAAGGGCTATAAATATAAAATACACATTGGTATTCAAAGACTTATCATGAAAAAAAAAGAATTTAAGACACATGTCATTAGTAAATTTTTATATTGATTACATGTGGATGTGAAAATATTTTGGATCTATTGGGATAACTAAAATCTATTATTAAAATTATTATATCTGTTTATTTGTGTTTTTTTTAAAGATGGCTGCTGGTAAAAATGTAATTGCATATATGGCACTATCTTGCTCTTGGACAGCACCGTTCTAGTGGCTAGGAGGCCAGACCCCACCCAGCAGGTGCTGTAGTCCGGTGCATGGGCAGAGGGGCCAAAGGAATGAGACTGCAAAGGCAACAATGTTACCAGAAGAAAAGGGTAGCCTCAATGCAGGGGGAGTCATAAAGACTCCCCAGTGTATCTGGTTGGCAGCCTGGGTAAGCATGCAGGAACCCCCACCCTCTCTTCCCATCCCAGGCATTTTGAGTCAGTTGGTTAAGTTCCCTCCTGTTGACTCCCATGGTGAAGGAACAGAGCAGGGGCCAGGTGCAGATCCCCATGTCTCTAATGAGATTTGGCTTGGGATTAGCTTCCAGAGTGATCCTTGCATCTTCCCATCCCACGTTCTATGTGCAGAATGTACATGATAGGTTACTGATAATGTTCCATCCAAGCTCAATCTCCCGCTCAGGCTTGGGAAGGTGAATAATTCTATTGATTTGGTTGATTTTAACATTTCAGATAATAGATTTTATTTGTAGGAATTTGCTTTATTCTTTTTCTAAATGGACTTTGCAGATTACTGCATAGACATTGATCTCAAAGCAGGAATAGCTGGATTTTGCATAGTAGTTTACAGTTTTCAATGTCCTTTTCAGCAAATTATCACTTTTTATTGTCACAACATCTTGTGAGGCAGGCGAAGCATGTATAGATTTTTATCCATATGTTATAGCTAAGAAACCAAAAAAAAAATTGCCTTGACCAGCATTTGAAAGCTGTTAAATGACAGAATTAGGGATGGATCTTGAACGATCTAATTGGAAAGCATGGCTTCCAGTCTTTGGTGGCCTCTACTTGTATATAGGGGGGCCACCAAGTTGGGCCAGGGAATGAATGGCTCACAGTTTCCTGAATTCAAACAATTCTGCCCCCTTAAAGATCAGAAAAATAATATATGGGCCCAGATGTCAAGATTTGGAAAGCTGCCATTTGGGCATCCAGGGAAGGAGCAAAATTGGAGCACTGCCTTCCACTCAGCGAGAATGCATTTGGAGTCAGTGCCTCTGCTTAATGCCCTCGGGCGGCCTCCCTGGTCCCTGTCCCAAGAGGCCCAGCTGGTTCCTCCACAGAGAGAGGTTCTGAGCTGCCGGCAGAGCCCCAGCAGAGGGTGCTGAGAGCCCACTACTTCAGGGTGGAACGCGGCAAGGATGCTCCCTCTTGCAGAGGTGGGCCGGTGGAAGAAGAGGAAACAAGAGCTTTCCTGTCAGTAGGGTGATGATGAGGATGATATGAATAGAAGCCAAGATACACGTGGTGGGCGTGGCATCATTTGGAAATGTTAGAAGATCTAGGGCAAGTCCTAGTTTCCAGCATGTGCTTGTGTTAAGGTTGGTAGTTGTGAAATGGCCGCCAAGAACAAGCAGGAAATGTGAGGCAGAGAAGTGAGGGAACCAGAGGGCTGGGGGAAATAGTAGCAATGATCTCTGGGTCAGTCCCACAGAATATTTTGTTGGACATGACCACACTTTTGTGATATATTAACAGACCACCACGATCACTGACATGGTACATGTTGGAAAAATAGGTTCAACCACTTATCTAGATCCCAGCAAATCATTGCATGGCCAAACTTAGAACCACAATCATTCAACAGAATGATGGAATTAAGGCCCAACTGATGGTCAGTGCCTTCACTTTATAATTAAGGAAAAAGAGATCCAGAGATGGAAAATTCCTTGCCAAATGTCACTTAGCAGTAGTGGTCTAGTATAAGAATTAAAGACAGTGAAGTATCAATATCATCGCCAGGAATACAGGTGATGGAATCAGATTTGGCTTCAAACCTGGGCTCTAACGATTATTTGTTCTGTGACTTTAGGCAAATTCTTTCACTTTTCTGATCTTGGTTTCCTTATCTGCATAATAGGGATAAAAAAGTATCTACCTCATCGGTATTAAGTCAGTTGATAAATGGGAGCATTTACATAGTAGCTGCTCATTGTAAACATCATGTAAACATTCAATAAATGATAACTGATGTGATTTTTAGAATTCAGCTTTTCTGACCTTCAGGCCAGAATTCATTCTTTATCTAGGCAGCCTCCCCCAATTCTCCTCAAGCCTTTTGAGTGCCTGTGCCATTCCCTGTTTATCCATTCTGTTGTGATATCTTCATGGAAGATTGTATGAATGGTACTAAGGGAGTTATTTGACTTTGCAGTTTCCTTACCAATAAAATAGAATAACACTAGTCGGGCTCCAGGCTGGCTGATATAACAAAGTGACTCCTGAGTAGAGTGGCTTAAGCAAGATAGGAGCTTGTTTCTCTTTCATGTAATAGTCCAGAGGTTGGCAACATAGGACTAGAAGGACAGTCTGCTATCCTCAACATTTGAATCTGATAACTAGGTTCAAGGGGACTTCTCCAGTTTTTATATTTTGTCAGGCAGACAAATGGGACCAGAAGATACATGCCTGATCCTTTCAAAATTAACACCAAGAGTAGCACCCATCACATCTCTACTTTAATTGGTCAAAAGTCAGTCACATGGTCACAGCTCGCAGCAAGGGGAGCTGGGAAATGCAGGCTTCAGCCTGGCAGGCATGTGACAGAGGGAAATGAACAATATTAGATGAAAACCTGAGGCTTGTCGCAAGCTCTTTACTGTTACATCCATGGGAGTTGCTATTAATGTGAGTGCTAATATTTCCGAAGATTTATCCACCTCCCTTTTCACAGAAGACCCTAGAAAAGTCTCTACTATCAAAAGAGTTTGGCTCTTGGTTTGTCATTCAAAAGTCATTTAGAGGTAAGGTGGTTGCTGGTGGTTATAGAGAGAGTGATGAAGGATGACTGATGTAAAGCAGGGCTGGAAAATGAGAGGAGAACTATGGAAGCAACTGAGAAAGTGACTGCCATTGGAGAGAGAGAGACATCAAACAAGGAAGCGGTGTGCCGCACCATGAAATAGAGATGCTGCTTTGACTGGGAGTTACGTTTCTTTCTCCAAAGGAGATGCCCCTCCAGCACGTGGCTGACCTGGAGCCCCTCTACACCTGCTCAATCTGGAGAAGGACTCAGGAGGTCATTCCAAGAGTCTGAATTCATAAAACAATTTCTGAAAAGCTGGAAAACAGTTTCCAGTGTCTTCTCAAGAAGATAGTAATTTCTAGAATATTAGCACCCTCTTGACCTTTGGGGCCATCTAACTAGGATCAGACCATTTTGTGAGATGTTAGGTGATCCAGGCTCTGGAAGGGAATGATTGAGATGGGAAAAATCCAAGCAAGAATTCCAGTGATGATGCCCCAGGAGCTGGGGTTCCAGTAGGCTTGGGCGGTGGGGTTGGGGGGGGCTCTCTGTGCCATTTCAGTTATCAGAAGAATGCCAGATGGTGGCCTCTTTTGGAAAGTTTCTCAGATTCGGCCTTTTCTCCCCCTTCCCCCTACTCCTGCTCTGGACTTGGCCCTCAAGACAGGCCTGTTAGTCCTGCTACCCTTCTAATTTGCCTTCTTGCCACTCATCTTTTGTTCCTCAAAGCCATCCTGCATATTGCTGTTGTGATAATTCTCCAAAATCCTTTTTTTTTTAGAGAGATTTTATTTGAGAGAGAGAGAGAGATAGTGAGAGCACAAGCAAGGGGAAAAGGGAGAAGTGGCTCCCTACTAGGCAGGGAACCCAACATGGGGCTCCATCCCAGGACCCTGGGATCATGACCTGAGCTGAAGGCAGACGCTTAACCGACTGAGCCACCCAGGTGCCCCTCCAAAATCCTTTTCATTGTGACCCTTCTTTTACCTCAGAATTTACCAAGTGGAGTTATTAGGGTTGTTTTATATTTCTTTTTTTTTTTTTTAATTCTTTCTCTTCTGTTGTTGTTGTGTCGAGCTGTGGTTTTTCTTACACATACTTTTAAATGCCTTTACAAGAAATATGTATGATTTTTATAATAATGAAAGGATGGAGTCAGTTTTAAAGGTCTCGGAAGTTGAAGGGGGGCAGTTGGGAGTACTGTGGCTCTCATTTCTTCTTCATCAAGTCTCTTTTCTTTTGGGTAATACTTGAGACCTCCATAGGCAGTCCTACTTTAGCTACCAAACGTAATTTCCTTCAATTCTTTTATGTAGAGTGTTACAGTTTCGTCATGGCACCCAGCTTCTGCTCTTGCCACACCCTGTGCCCCCAGCCCACTTAAGTCTCAGCCATCTTTCCAGATCTAGTTAACATCTCACCTCACTGGACTTAATTCTTAAACTCATCGATCACTTCTGTGACATTTTATTTTGTTTGTATCACACTCCTTATGATGCCCTTTTAGTTTTTGCCAACTCTTTTACCTGAGTGAATCTTGTCTCTTGAATGAATTCCTAGTGCTTGGAGGATGAGGGCACTCTTACAAATTCTTTGCTTTCCTC
Organism: Ursus maritimus; assembly: GCF_017311325.1. Classification (NCBI taxonomy): domain Eukaryota; kingdom Metazoa; phylum Chordata; class Mammalia; order Carnivora; family Ursidae; genus Ursus; species Ursus maritimus. The sequence continues at coordinate 35,074,588 of NW_024423343.1, forward strand.
ATACCATCTGGCATAGTTCTAAACATACAATACATAACCCACTGATACATTTTTGAGAACTTTATTCACATTGTAGCTGAATGATTTCACATGTGTCAGACCACCGTGCCACCCTTCCTACACAATATTTGAAGGAAGATTTCATAGGGAAGGTAATCATGAATACAGAAGAACAAAAAGCTAATGGGGGAATTTGGGGTATCAGTAACAAGCTGAATGTGCGACCTTAGAAAACACTACTTCTGCCTGGACTTGCCAGTCACTCTCCATGTGACTGTTGTTGGCTGTTCTGACCACTACCCTGGTGAGACCACCTTATGTCCTTAGTAAACTGTGAACCTCATTGTCTACACCAGGTTGCTCCCCCCACCACTGTGGACAACTCTGTTCATTTGTCTCAATTCCATCAGCATCAGAGGTACCCCTTTTTCCAAGAAGCAGGCCCTAAATATTGTGAGATAGTGACCACTTCTCCTCTAAGGCTTGATATCCAAATAGGCTACGCCTCTACTGTTGTCACTCCAAAATATGAACTCGTGTCTTTGTATATTTGGCTACAAAATCTGTTTGCTTACCCTTGTCCACCATCTTTGTGATCCAGCAGTATGTGGTCCTTTTCATAGTTGATTTAGGCTGAAAGTTCTTAGAAGGTGCACATCATATATTTTTTGATGTGCCAGGGGCTGTTCCTGGCCTGGAAACACACTTCAAAATGTTTGTTAAATGGTACCTTTAAATAAGGTCATATGCATAAAAACTTATCTCTGACTTCTTGCTGTTAAGCTGATGATAGAACCAGATAGGAAGTCTGAGTAGCTCAGATCTGCTAGACAAACCCCACTCTTAATTAGCGATGTGACCTTGTGCCAGTTATTTAAGCTCTGAACTCACTTTTGAAAATGAAATGTGGATGATAATAGTATGTATCTCACAGTATTGTTGTGTTAAGTGAGATAATGCATGTAAGGTGCCTAATAACATTCAAGGCTATTATTTTTGTCGTTGTTTTCATTATTCCTTAAAACAGAAGGATAGCGGAGCAAAAGAATGTATGAGTCCGTAGCTTCTCAGTGTATTTGTTGAATTGAAATGGTTCAGTGACCTGTGTTCCTGATGTCAACAGAAGCCTGAGCCTTTCCACCAATCCAGTTTCGTGGCTATTAGCCTTATGCATTCCTCTTTTTTTTTTTTTTTTTAAATCTCCTTCTCCCTTCCCTGGGACTGAAGCTATCTACAGAAAACATAAAAACAAATGGCTGTTTTGCAGGAGGGGAGGGAAAGAGAGAGTTGACACCTCAGGCTCCGTAGGTCAGCTTTAGTTTATAATAACCCAACCCAATCCAAAGAACCTGAGGGTTTTCATCTTGGGACGAGGGTTCCCAGAGTGTTGGTGGCATCTTCCCTTAAGCTGCAGTAGAGAATTGACTGGTTAAAAGCAATCAATTTATGTTTGGTTTGTGGGAGGGAACATGGTCTGGAAGGTCATTGAAATTTTATTGTATGAATGTTTCAAACTGATGTAAATAACTAGGCTGAGCTCCGAAGGGACAAAACATGGAGTCAAAGAGAGAACCAGACAGAACAGCATCTTGGGTGTTCTCCTTCTGACATTCTCTTCCTGGACCTCACGACTCTGCATTTTAATACCTACATCTCAAGTCAAAGGCAGTGGTAGGCCAGGTGTAGAATGAGCCTGCCTAAGTGAAACTAATTTGACTTAGTGTGTGGACTTTGAGAAACCCTCAAAAAAAAAAGAGACACAAAGCGCCTTTGAGGCTTCAAGCGTAATTCCCCCATTTTGCATTTGGCCTTCCAGGTAGGCGAAGGGAATGGCTTGGCATTGCTGCTCCAGAATCCTCTGCTTTTCCACTGCCCCCTTCTGGGGCTGCTCGTGCTCTCGGTGCAGCTAAAAGAACACAGCCCAGAGAAAAATCGGACTACAAAGAGTACAGCCTAGGAACGTGTACGCTGGATGAAGAATACTGCCCAACCTAGCGACGTGTAATCATTTTCTTTCATAAAATCAGGTGGCTGTAACAAGGAAGTGGCAGCGTTTTCTTGGTCGTCACCAAATAAGACAATATTGGTCCCTGGGCAAATTCAGTGCAAAAGGGTGAGAGAGCTGTTTCTCACAGCCTAAGGGATTCTCCCCATTTGGCATGACATCATATGTCCCTGCAGCAGCAAACAAAGACCAGAGGACATGGTCTCTGAGTCTCTTTTCCTGTACCCTGAGCCAACATAATGTCATACCTCAAGGACAGTATGATGAAAAGTTCCACGTGCCTGCGTATAGCCCTGTATGGAAGACTTTGAAATGAGTTCTGGGCAGGTAGCCCTCATAATCTCTGCCCATCTTGCCCAGCTCAGGACCCTGTGGTGTAGGGACAGAAAGAGTGCAGGACAGCTGATAAAAATGGTCTCAAGAAATGCTTACTAAAATTCAGAAAAACTTCATTGCTGATGAAGTAATGTAAGGCTCCCTGTGTTATTTTGTCTTAAGAAATGCATGTAAGAGAATAATGTGACCCAAGCTTCAACTCCTAGTTCACATTCAGTGCTCTGCAGTATGAGTTGAGAGAAAGTGAGAGCCAATTGGATCAGCAATTCCCACATCATAATTTGGTGAACATTTTTTAAGTTGTTGCTATGTTGCAAGAACTGTTTTAAGCAATTTACATGTAGTATTGCATTTAATCCTCGGTTTTATAAGATAGCTATTGGTATTATGCCCATTTGACAGATAGAGGAAACGAAGTTCAGAAAGATGAGTTAACCTCCTCCAGGTTTCACTGCTAGTAAGTGGCAAAGACAGAATTGACTTACTGTGTAGGTTTAAAGTCCTGAGACACACTGCTTCACTGCCCCCCAATATTGACAGATTTTAAGAATTTTTAAGAGTTATTAAACTTATCGTTGCAGGAAGATGGAAACTATTGTTAAAACAAGTTTCATTTTTTTAAAGAGTTTTCTGCACCAGGTCTAAGCACATACTGGCATAACCTCCCTAAAAGTGGTCATAGTTCTACTTTTCTCTCCATCATACTCCCAACATCTTCTTGACACGAGCCTTCTCTGAGGAGAAGGATGTTGGCAGTGTTCCAGATCCTTCTTTTTGGGCATCCCCATTCAGTTTCTCTTGGAGAGGAGAATCCCTAGAGTCCAGCTTCAGGGGGAGGAGACATGACTAGAGAAAAATGAACTACATGTTCTGGAAGCACACCCCTCTTCTAGTGTGGTGAGCAAAAGAAACTCGCTTTGCCATATCCTTCTGCGCACTCCCTCAGGCACAAGGCAGAGAAAAAGTCAACTCACCTTAGCCAGCAGGGATTTCCTAGATCATGATGCTAAACCCAGAGGACTGAGCTAGATGAATAGAAAGCTCTGGAAGACAAAGATGTTCAATTTTTCTTGGAGTAGGGGGAGGGAACAGGAAAAACAAAGTAGCCAATATGCAGTTGTGTTTAGAATGCATTATAGTAAATCTCCCCCCTTATTCAGTGCCGTTCACCCATAGGGAGTGCCAGGGGAGAGGAAGTCTGAGGTTTGTTTTTATTCATTTATTTTCGGCTTTGCTGTAGATACTGTTGTGTGTGGTAATTCCTAGGCAGATGTTACAATGTAGAGTTTCTCCAGGCGATTTAGTTGGCATTTTTAACAGGACTCGGATTAAATGTCTTTCTCCCTAAAAACCTATTCAGTGATTCAGGCTGAAAAAGAGCCTGGCTTTGAAATCCTCTCCTGTGAAACCAAAGACAATCAGAGCAGCATTATTTTCATTATTGTCGTGAGTTGACTGTAAACCTTCGCAGGTGTAGGCCACAGAAAGGTCTCAGCCCCTCCCAGGTGGGAGGTCACTCCAGCCCACAGACCACGGACACCCCTTGTGAAATCCACAGCAAATGCTAGGTTTCAGGGACACTGCCAGGCTGTCAAGGCCCTGGAGCAGCATTTATACCATTGCTGCGTTTGAAAGCAAAAGTGCCTATTCTGTTTCCTGTCCCCAACTCCCCCCCCCCCCCCCAGCCTCCTTTCTCCTTCCTGCTCCCATTGTTGTACATAGGCTAACTGAAAACTTGGTCTTTTTTGACTTCTATAAGGTTGAAATTGGAAGGGCAAATAAAATGACAAGGCGGGGGAGGAGCAGGTTGATCAATTGAGTGGCCTCCATGTCATTCCTTTATGAATTTCTGTAAGCAATGCTTCTGAATTATCAATTTTATCAGCCAAATAAATTTTTGCATGTGTATGATAGTATAAATATTGCACATCTCAGCCAACCTATGTTTTTCCTTCTTCTCCCCAATTCCCAATGGACTTTGAAGAAGGGAAATCAATAAATCAATTGGTACCTTGTCCAATACCCATTTCAATGACATCACAGCGCCATTTGCTAAAGATCAGACATTAGTTACGGAAAGAGACCGAGACATTTCCATTTGATAATGTATCTCTTTGCCTTTTTGAACCAGATACAAAAAAGGAATGGTGGAGTGTCCTTGTAAATAACAATCTTTGTGTTGACCTTATCAAAAAATAAAGTAACTGTTGAGAGAATGATCGCATATCATTTATATCTCAGGGTTTATTACAAACCCAGTGGGGAGTGTTTTCTAGGCTTATCATATTTTATTCAAAAAAATTTCTTGTGCCATTGCTAACTCAACTTTTTAGAAATTAGATTTTTATTTTTTCAAATCTGATTTTAGAAATTATTATTTCCCTTTGGTCCTTAAAAATGACATCAGAATTTAATACTTTCAAAACCTATAAGCAAACACATGCACTAAATTAGCTCTGATTTTTTAGAGAAAAATTACACAACTTAGAAGAATGCCTTTTAAAAAAAGAATGCCTTTATAATACCAATGATCCTGGTTTTTTGTACTGTTTTGTTCATTCATTCATATATTTGCATATATCCCATGTTCTTAAATTGGGATAAAACAATACAGTTTTTTAGTCTCTCCCCCAAATGCTTCAAACGCTATATGTAACTTCACTTCTAAAATTCAGCCTCCCTTGAACCAATTGTAATATTCTTTTCATACAGACCTTGCAGATTTACTATTGTTGCAATCTTCTTAAAGGAGTATGTCTTACTAAGAACCCTAAAATATGTGGAAATATATTAATAATTACAAGGATAGCAACAACAGTAAAATGCCTTTCTGGTGTCCTGTAGTCAAAACTGTACTGAACTGAGGGTCACAAAAGGAAAGCTAGTCTCAACTCAGCATTCAGAGGCTTTCTACATCTGGACTGTGAATCTTTGCCTCTCTACTTAGTTCAAGTTCTCACCAGTAAACTACAACCATTAGACTAAGTTGTCTCGACAAAGTTTCCTTCCAAGTGTAACATTCTTTGCTTAGGGGATTCTCTCTGAAGAGGTTTTGATGACTTGGCCTTCTGAGTTGTGGATTCCTATAGGAAGGATGGCTTTTTGTGGAAGGAGAGCTTGCAGGCTTTCTCTGTGGGAGCATTCTCCAGGAAGTCTCTGGCCCCTCAAGCTCAGGTGTTCCTCCACACTGGGCACAGTAGGGTGGTCTGTGGATTCACGGTCCAGCTAACTTCTTTCCCCTTGACCCTGGATTTGGGTTGTTCTCTAGACATTGGTCATATCTTAAAATGAAAGCTTCTGAACCCTTAAAGTATATGGAGTCAGAAGGGGAGAGAATCTTTAGTGCTATTAATGCAGGCAAGTCTCAGCAGCTGTTTTGTGCTAGGACCATCTAAAGCTTCTTGGATGACTTGGAAACACAATGAGAAGGGATTAGATCACCTAAAATTTAAAAAATTTTAAAGGCTCAAGAATAGTTCTTAATCACTGAAAGATATATATATATATTTTTTTTCCTCCCTTGGATATGGTCAAAGGAGGTGATCTCACCTACAAATTTCCTTAACTATATTTGGACCTAAAGAATATACTTCAGTCATGTCTGTCTTCTTTGCTGTGCAACAACCGGGTCTCAGGAACTGCCTCGGCCCTGTGTTTCCTTCTCCGCTGGCAGTGCTCCCCTGAAGGGCAGGTGAAGAGGCCGCCGCCGCGCGCCGCGTTCCCGGTTGCGGCTGGCGGCAAGGCCGACCCGAGAGGCCCGGACCCGGGCTGGCCCGGCGCCCGAGGAGGCTCCCCCTACCGGGAGTCCGGAGCAGTGCTGGTGGCCGGGCCCTGGGTGGCACACAGCCGCCTCCCTGCCGCCTGTTCCTTCGTGGCTTCGCGGGTGGGATCAGCGAGCTGCCGCCGGCGGGGTCGACCAGCGCAGGGCGGAAGCGCTCGGCCCGGGTAACGAGCATTTTCCTGCATAAGCAATTAGCTGTGAATAAACATCTGAAACGGCGGCTCCGTAAACCGAGTGCCCGCCGCGCGCCTCTTACGGGCGGGGCTGTGTGGGGGGTGGGGCAGGATGGTAAGGTTCGAGGCCAGGGAAGGAAGGGGGTGGGGGACTGTGCAGGGAGGTGCCCCAACACGCGCTCCCCGAGTTCAGAGGCGCTTCTTAAGTTACCAACAAAGTCAGGGCCGATCCCCGGAGAGGTAACCGATCGTCCGGTTACACGGCGCCCTTTTCCCCGTCTGGGATCTGCGCGCGCTGCAGGTAGTCAGTACAGTCTACCCCGACACCAGATGCCCTTCGAGACCCGGATTCCGGGAGCGAGTGCCTCAGCGGGGCGCAGCCACTTTGCACCCGTCGGCCCTGATACAACCGATAGTTAATTGGGGCCTTCGAGTGTCTCGAGTCAAGGTGAGCAGAGAAGTTCTCCAGCCTCCGGCCCTCGTCTTCGGGACTTCTTGCCCTGGTCTTGGGTCCCAGTAGCGCCCCGAAGGCAAAGCCATTTGGGGTGACAGACGCGGGGCGATTTTGTTTCAAAGCGGGAGGATGCTTGCACGTGCTCGGGGACGCCAGCTTGTGGAGGGTGCGCGCGGCAGGCGCTCCGGCGAGGTTGCAGTTCTGGCGCGCAGGTTTGGGCGATGAGTACGTCGCTAGGCCCGAACAGCCATCAGTTCTGCCAAAGGGGGCTCTGCCCTGGGTTCTTCCGGGCGCGGAGAGTGGGTAGGGAGCAGAACGCCGAAGAGCGGTCACCCGGGAAGCCAAATCTGCGAAGTCTCGTCCAATCCTCGGGGCATTTTATGTAGAATAAGCTGTTGGAAGATAGCAGTCAAACACCTATCTAACAAAGATAAGGACATGAAAAAAAGACTATAAAGGGGGGTGAAGGTTTGACCGGTCACGGAGCACCTTGCCTTTGCCTTCTCCTCAGGCCGAGAGCAGTCCTGGAGGTAGCACGAGGCGCAGTGGGTGTCACCCCACCGCCTGGCCGCTCTGAGGTCGTGACCTACCCCCCAGACCCAGGGGGAAACCCACCAGTTTGGTACATACTGAGGCCCCTGTGCCCAGTCTTGGCATCCACGGCTGAGACGGGGCCTAATCTAAGGAGCCCAGTGGGTTATGGTTAGTCCGCAGCCGGCCTCACCTAAGACCAAATTCCAAGGAGTCCGGAGAAAGGAAGGCTAACGCTTTGGGCGTCGCAGTCTGCTCCCTGGGAGGCCTTGGGCACAGGGTTTGTGACCTGTGAATGGAGAAGGTGACCTTAGCTGCAACCTCAGCGGTCTTTCCAGTGTGGAGCTCTCGTGGGTCAGGGGCACCACGGCAGACTAACGACCTTCTAGAGCCGCCCGCGCTTCCTTGCCCGCCTGGACTGAGCAGGAGCCGAGAGAGCTGATGTCTATTCAGCGCACTGGCCATTCCCAATCCGGGTGAACTGGGCTGGGGGGAAGGTGTTGCAATATCCCCCACCCACCCACCTTTCTCTAACCTGCTCCTCCTCCCACTTTCCCGGAAAATGTGAGTAATATGTGTGAAAAGCAATTTAGCCCAGTGTCTATAGCAGAGCTGCAAGTTGAGTGCGAGGAGAAGAGGCTTCACTGAACGGTTTGGTGTTTCTAAAGTTGCTAATATACCCGTAGCAAAGTAGCCAGTAAGACGCTGAGTCCCAGCGCACTCAAGCTGTGTGCACCTCACACGAGGAAGGTCTTGCCTCACCGTCTCTGGGCTCGACGCCCTTCGGATCAGCCAGGTGCCAGGATCAGGCTCCTAGGGCGGCAGGAAAAGGCAGACGCGTAATTTCGCTCCTTTATCCTCCCTCGCACCCACCACCACTTTTTTTCTTTTTCTTTCTTTCTTTCTTTCTTTCTTTCTTTCTTTCTTTCTTTCTTTCTTTCTTTCTTTCTTTCTTTCTTTCACGGGCTGTATAATAGGCAGGTAGCCCGGAAGCTGCGATGTAGGAGTTGTGAGCGATCCCGGAGCTGGCACTGCCCTTCTGGATTTAGGAACCGTCTGGGGGAGGAGAAGGGTCAAAGGGGCATCCGCTTCTTTTGAACGAGGGCGCGGTTTACTTCCCGAAGACAGCGGGCGGGGAGCTCAGAGGAGGGCTCCGTGAGATGTCTCTTTGAGCAGGTAATTTTTGCGGCGGGGTCGAGAGCTGGTGACTGACACTCTCGGTGACAGCAACCAGGCCGGGCAGCGCCCTTTCCGATTATGAAGATGATTAACCTCCGGGCCTTGCCTCTGGTGGGATCTCTGCTCCCCCTCACCTTTTCTCTCACGGGGATTAGAGGGCGCTCCTTTCAAAAGAGGACCCGAGGGTCGCGGCCTTGGCCTTTCCTTAGCTCTGTGCGGCCTTGCATCTGAGCAGGGCTGAAGGAGGAGGGGGCGGTATGCAGATCCGTCCCTTCTCATCGCCTACCTAGCCGAGTTGGGTTCACCGGGCCGGTCCCCCGCGGTCTCCCGGGTCACCTCCCCCCGCAACCACTTGTCTGAAACTTACCAGATTCCAACCTTAAGGCAGGAAAAAAAGTGTTTCATATACAAACCGATCAGGGTATTTGCAGATAATTGCGAATGTCAAATACTGGGGCGTGATGACAAAGTGCAGAGATTGCCAGGACCCGAGCTCCGCCTGAGGGGCGGGGGCTGCTGGCGGGGCTCCCGGGCCACCTCACGCCTGCTCAGAGGAGGGGAGGGGGCAGTCAGCCGCAGCTGCCTACAGCCCATTTAACGGAGATGGCTGTTTCTTCGACCCCTCTGCTGTGGAGCTGATTCACGGATTCATCCACTGCATCCACACTTGAGCCCCGCGCAGGAAGGCGCTGCGACGGTGAATACAGCACCAGCAGCCTAGTTCTCCCCACACCCACACGCACACACAATACCCTAGGCAAGATGCATGCATTATGGGGGTTACTGGGCCTCAGTTGGACGCCAAGGCCCAAAGCCCTGCCAGGCAGCGTTACCAGAGCTAATGCCAGACTGTCACCCACTGCTGCCTGACAACAGGGGGGAGGGGCGAGTCATAGGCTACTTTGGGGCCAACTGCTGCACCCCTCTAGTACCAGGATTAGTCCTTTACAAAAATAAAATCACTTTTTTTTAAAAGGCCCCTAAAACTCAACCCTCCAACCTAATTCTGCCCTGCTTGCAGGAGGCCAAAGAGGGGGTTTGCCCTCGGAGCCCTAGCACATACAGCCCACCAAAGTCGCGCCCTTCAAGGCCTTGGTGACAGCAAAGGTGACTGCTCCCAGCTGCTTTCAGGACAACTCCTCTGAGACCCCCCCCCCCCCCCCC